>NW_019417028.1:4444219-4526790 GCF_000390285.2 Anoplophora glabripennis
TATCTACATACAGTTTAACAAAAATAATGTCCCTTCTTCCGTTTCGAAATTCCTGTGCGTTTAAGAGTTATTTTGATTTTTAGAGTTTGATGTGGTACTAAATTAAATAATTTATTTATTATCAATTATCTGTTAAATATTTAATTCTATTAACGAAACCTACCTAAATATGGTTTTTTAAGGATTCTAAAAGCCGAAATCTCTTATTCTTTATCTCTTTCCAATGTAGTCAAAATAAATATTTGTTATATCAAGCTATACTCAAATACAAGACTTTTATAAGTTGAAATCTGTTACATTACATACATACAATACATTATTGTGCAGTTGCCAAAAAGTTTTAAGAAGTTGTTAATTAAATATTGTTATAAATTCAAAAAAATTCTCCATAAACATTAACATCAATGTTCAATCGATGTTTTTTTGTAATTTAGTTGCAGTAGTATTTATGCAGCACATAATAAATAAGGATTGTTAAAATTAGTGTATTAACCAGATTTCAACTTATAAAAGTCTTGTATTTGAGTATGGCTTGATATAACAAACATTTATTTTGACTACATAGGAAAGATATAAAGAATAAGAGATTTCGGCTTTTTAGAATCCTTAACAAACCATATTTCCGTAGGTTTCGTTGAAAGAATTAAATATTTAGCAGATAATTGACAATAAATAAATTAATTTAGTACCACATTAAACACTAAAAATCAAAATAACTCGGAAACACACAGGAATTTCGAAACAGAAGAAGGGACATTATTTTTGTTAAACTGTATGTAGATAAAGAAAATAACAGTTTTTTTTTAAAAATAGTCATTGGCGTAGAAGTTCTGTTTAAGAAAGTGGTTGAGCACCCCCTCCACTCCGCCACTGTGCAAGTTTTTGAACATTTTTATCGCTTGTTTTATGCCCTTTAATTAATAGGCATTATCTCCCAAACATGAAAAAAATCTAAGCATTCGTTTATAAGTTACAATGAATATTCGAGAAAAAAAATTATATTCAACACCCCGTATCTCGGAAACGAAGTCTTCTACGACAATTGTTTATAGGAACTTTTCTTTTTAAAAACATGTGTTTTATCTCCTGTTAAAGTTTGTCTACAAAAAACTGACGCGCCCTGTATATATGGAGAAAGGGAGATATACATACACCTATCCTACACTTATATTCAGCACCGTGCTATGAAATCGTTAGCTTCAAAGCTCTATATCTTTAAAACTACACGTAGGATCGCTTTGGGCCCATGACAACTTTTGCTCAGGAAGGTGAGAGCTGTATTATATTTCAATTTCAGCCATTTTGACTGAAAACCATTTTCCATAAGGTTTGTACGAGGTCCTTTAGTATCGTACAACTCTTTCGGTTTCGAAAATTCAATACCTATGTATGCTTTCAGCCACGAAAGGTCCTAAATTGCTTTGTGTCGTGAAATTAAAACTTTACATTCGTCGATAAAATATTATTTTATCGCCAATCACAGCAAATATCTACTTTTTTTACTTTTTTAAGGAACGCACTAATAAAAACGACCTCCGCTACCAGTAGCCCGTGTTCGCTAAATAACCGACCAGTCTCGCTGAACGCCCAGATTTCAGCTGGATAATCGTTAACGCCGAGTTGATTGATTCCCTCTTAGCAAGTTACGTGTGCGACGACTCTATCGACAAACTGGTTCTATTAATGATAATTGGTCCATTTGTACAACATCATTTCTTTCATTACGCCATAAATCAGTGTTAACAGATTCTATTAGACGAATGATTTGAGGTCTATCTATTTCTATGCCAGCCGGATCGCAGCCGAGTTTGTTTATCAACATGTCACTATAGGACTTTTTTCAATTGTCATTCTGTATTGGTCTAGGTTGCCCCATATTTGCTCCCACTATAATAAATAGACTATTAATACATTGTTTTTAAGGAAGTAAGTGGACCCACCGTGTCTCTAGATTGTTAATATTTCAACTCCTGTATTAGCCAGTAACGTTGCCGATGTTCTTCGGAATGAATGGCCTGCATATGTTTCAGGATGTTCTAGTTTCAAAAACTGTGCAATCTTATTAGGAATCACAGAAAGAGTATTACCTCCTTTATCTTGTAAATCACTATTGTACAGATCCCTGTTTAAAAGAGCACTACTAGTTCTTCTCTCCTATAGTTCCATAATTACATTGCAGGTGCATTTTTTAGCAGTGAGTTTTATGCAACCTTAACGACCATTCTTCAATAAACCAACCACGGACTCCGATTAATATAAATTGCTACCGTTAGCGTCACTTAAGCTCTGTGCTAACAAAAACCGCAACATGTGTTAATGAAATGTAGCAGGTACTATTAGTATTAATTCCGCATTTTCCCTTTCATGGATATAGTTCCGCATGATGGGTTTAATTAACGTTTATTCGGAATTAATCAGCCATTACCGGCGACTCCCCAACCCACATAAGCTTTACAAGGATTTAATATGACGTGGAATTCGTAGACCGATCGATTTTAGCCAAAGGATACCTTTATTTTATAAAATGAAATAAAGCTTTACATCTCTTCAGATAACGGAGCTGCGAGGCGTTAAATGTTAGATAAAAAAAGGATTTTTCAACTGACAAATCATCCTCATAATTGAAACGGGCTTAATGACCACCCTGTATAGATATACATTAGAATCCGAACGATTTTGGGGTCATGGTGCGCCTTGAGAACAATCGACTGGCGCGTAAACAAGTACACGTGGCGGCGTGAGTGCAAGACCTGCACAGCACCGTCATATTTACGGCGTGCGAAGATTTCATTGAGACAAAACAGCAGCGCCAGAGGCCGAGGCGTCGCACGCCACATTCCCTGTCGCTCATTTCTCACGTAGACCACCGGTACGCCCCACGACACGAAACGAGGAATTCAAATTTTACTCCTAGCTTTGCGGTGGCGCTTATCTCGAACGTACGGGAAGCAGCAGCCACGGAACATCCAGGAAGAGAAGCGCAACCACAGGAATAAGGCGAAGGTGGCGCGACTGGTTGTCAGACAGAGAACTACGTTTCGCGCGAAAGCACGAAATCATAATAATTACGTTTTATTTATTTTTTTTATATATTTTTATACAAAATTTGTGATCGAGTTTGTTGCAAGAAATTGTCATTTTGGTCGACTTGCTTGAATTTTTGATACAAGTTCGTTTGAGGTATATAATAATAATAAGTGACCGTCATTTTTTCTCAACCCCCGGCCAGGGGTGACAAAAAATAAAATAAAATGGTTTTTCAAGATAATTCAAAAGGGGTAAGAGCTAGAAATTTTTTTTTTAAAGTTGTAGAGCATTCTACATAAAAATGGTCTATTGACTTTTTCTTGTACTATTAAAATTAACAGAGTTATGGAGATTAGAAGAAATTTATGAAGACTAGATTGGAAGTTAAAACTGAAATTTCACGCTTTTTTATTTGCTATCAAGCAGGTAAATGTTACAACCAACCAGTAGGCAAGAATACCCTTTCTATGATTCCTAATAAGATTGCTCAGTTTTTGAAACTGGAACATCCTGAAACATATACAGACCATTCATTCCGAAGAACATCGGCAACGTTACTGGCTAATACAGGAGTTGATGTATTAGCAATCAAGAGACAAGGTGGGTGGAAATCAGCCACAGTTACAGAAAGTTATGTTGCTGACAATTTATATAACAAAAATGAAATAGCCAACAGGATTCTTTACAATGACACATCAACTCCAGATTCTAGTAGTACGTCGCATCATGCTGGTTTAATGGATGGGTCAGATAATATTAAAGATTAAAAAAATTAAATTGTTATAACTTTTTTATTAAAAATAAAAAATATGTCTATTTCTCTGAATAGAAAGTTTGCACTCTTTAGAGTAGATTGAAAAAAAAAACATTATAAAATTCATTCAATTTTCTCCCTATGATTTTTTAAAATTTCTGAAATCATCCCTTAACTTCTAGCCACCCTAAAACTATTAATTTTAATCATACAAGAAAAACTCAACGGACCATTTTTATGTAGAATTTTATGCTTTACAACTTTTATAAGAATTTTTTTCTAGCACTTACCCCTTTTGAGTTATCTGTTCCCAGCGATTTCTCTGGGTCGATTTATTAATCAAATTTCCTTTTCCGAAGTTCTAGGGTCTATACTTTCCTTAATATCGCACCTCGCCGACCTTAGTGGGACACCCTATATACCTCAAACTAACTTGTATCAAAAATTCAGTCAAGTTAACCAAATTGCGATTTAAAGGCTTAAAGGATTGGACTAACAATATACAGGACGTCAAAGACGAAGCGACGGAATGAATTTAATAATTTTCAGTACAATTTTTAACAAATCTTAGCGACTGAAGATCCGTCTTTGATTGTCGTCAGTACATCGGGCTGTTCACCAGCACCGAGACGTAGGCCTTCGGTCAACACCCCAAGATACCAATCCTCTAGATCGGAACTCCAGATTTCAGTCAAAACCCCATTACCGGCAGGCACTTTTTTTCGACCGAAGAACGTCGACTCGTAAACTGAACCCACTCCGTAAGATTCTCGATAACCAATGCGTGGTCTCTGTCAGCACTACAACCAGAAGATATCCTGCTAACGAACGGGGTTGTTCCTGCAAGTCGGTCTAATTGCTTGTAAAACTCCGTTAGTGACAGAATTTCGCGGATCTCCAGATATCGATGCCGTTTTTTCTTTGTCTCAAGAAATTGAGGGTTGTTACACAGCCAACTATAATTAGTGAATAGTTTTTTAATATAATTTCGTATAAATACAATAATCACGAATTCGTGCATATGCTATAGATATACACTATAAAATAAATTTCACTCAACTATCGAGTGAGTGACTTTTGACTTTATTCTGAGTATGTAAAACCAATTAAGGGTTGACTTTTTCTCTAAATTTAACTATTATTGAGTAAACTTGACGAATTTTTTTACCTTGAATAAATTGTTATGTGTAATACACAAAATTGTCGGCAATTTATTGATTCGAGTATATAATTTCAACCGTTCTGACAATAAAGATCATCAAATATAATTTAAATTGGGCTTTGTTCCATTGAAACCATTTGTTAACTAAATTTATTGATAAAAAAATTGGACTGTGTAATACACCCATTAATATTTTCTTTGACTGTGTAAAACAGCCTTTAGGACTGTCATCGTTAAATTTACAGTACAAAAAGTAGTAGTCCGTGGAAATGTCTCTGAAAGGCGAAGGGTGTTAAAAGGTAGCTACATCGAAAGAAGTGTTTACTTCTTTTTGTTAAAAAATAAAGCACTATTTTAATTTTTTTTATTTAGAGAAAACTTAGCTTTTAAACGCCCTTACTACGACTGTTAAAGCTACGGTCTAAGGCAGTGTAGAACAGTGATTACACATTAGAAGAAGGTGTGGTCCTGTCTAGCCATCAACCGAATAACTGATATTAACCAACAGTTCCTGTGTTACATAAAACTCCGACTGATTTTATTTTGAAATCGAAAATTACAGACCCCAGGTCCTATTACGCACTGGAATAAAGTTTTTTGTATCCCCAGGCGTTGATCTGGTTGCGAGCATATTTTACAGCGGTCCTGCTTTATACGTCGGTCTACCGGTAGTTTAAAACTTAAAATTTACATATTTACTGGCAACACTTCCATGTTTTAACGATTTTGAGCATTGTTGTCCTGGTATATTATAATTAGAGCTATAAAATTTACCCTGAAGATGCGTAGTAGTAGTTGAAAACGTTTCAGATACAAAGAAGTGCACTTTGAAGCTTTTTTTTATAAGATGGATATGCTCAATATTTTTAAAAAGTTTTATATGTACTCGGGACATTATATTGGCGACTCCAGCCACAAGAAATAGGTCTGGGATCGATTGGGTACGCTGAGGCTGTCGGGTACACAGGTGGGCCTCTACTGTCGTGATAGCCGGTCATAGTGATCACGTTATCTGGTGTCATGTGTATGTAATCCATAGTATCCATGACCTATCCCCATAGTAGTTCGTGTTTGATTGTTTCGCGTGCTGTGAACAGCGCTCGGTCTCTCCACGCACCATCCTCCCACGACACGTCTCTACACTCAGAGAACAGTCCGTTTAAATCCGTCGAAACGAAAACACACGGATAGTCCTTAAATTAATACCACTTGGTCGCGTACTTATCGCTATTTTATTTATTTACTCGGAAATGCAACACCCAACGGGAGAAAATGACAGGATAGGTGAAACAGAAAAACGTAATTTGCGTTAAAAAAAGACGTCTAATATTAAGTGTAGGATAAAATAGAGCAATCGATATGTAAAATCGAAACCCAAAAGGCATTCATTAGATCATTAAACAAATTAACAAACACGGTTGGCCCCAGAATTGACCTTTGGGGAACCCCTGAAGATTGTCGAAATTTCTTGAAAAATCAACATTTCGTCTGTCCCAAAAGTTTCGAATTAAATTCATAAAACTTTTATTACGTATTTGTTTGCAGAACCCTTGAACAAGTCTATTTTGTTATTGTTCCGCACTATTTGACGTAACACACGTACAGGTGGCGCTAGTAGTGTGCCGGATATGACGTCACGCTACTTTTCTTTAATAACCATTTCAAACACGAATTCTGTGGCATTTGATGTTTCCCGGTATTTCAAATAACTGAACAAAAACAGTAGCACAATTTTTTTAATATACAAAAGTAAACACTTCTTTCGGCGTACCCTCCGTCTAACGCCTTCTGTTTTTCAACGCCATCGGACCTACTATTAGGTCCGTTGCCAACACACCTTTTTCGAGTAACGCACATCGGCTCATTCATGGAATTTATTTCATGACTTGCAACTATTTCCTAATGTCGCACGAGATCTGTGATGCACGGAATCACTCGAAAAACTGTTTGTCTCGTTCTCCACGTTGTACCGCGGCCTTCCGTGACTTGTGCGGGAGAAGCCGTCGCTTATTATTATTAGTTTTAAGTCCAGAACTACTCGTACTGGCTATTATGCCGCGTGCTTCGATACGTAGTCAACACTTGCAAGATGCATGTAAATAGATGAAAAACACCTTCATTAAAACGCTATTAGCACTATCATTGAGAGGTAGTTAATTGTGGCGTTTGTTATGTACCTATGTCAATCCATATGTCTGGTAAAAGTTCACCAATCAGTGCGAAGGTCGTTTGTATTCAATGAAATGTCATATCTTCCATTTAAATTTTGTTTGCTTGAAATTTTCTCCAAATCTCTTTCTCGATTTCCCCCACAGATGTGTATTTGTTGCACATGAACAATGCTCGTAATCAGCGTAGTTTTATTCTATGAATAATTTCGTTATATTTTAAACCAATTTGGCATCGTTGTTTTAATGTTATTTTTGTTGCTCCTAGTAACTGAATATGGTTAAACAAAATAATATTACCTATCTTTCGATTCTTTTTTAGTCTGTGCCTACGAATTTATGTAAACAGAACTCTATCAACTGGAAACTTGTGGTGTTTTTTCTTTTAAAATTGTTAGACGAAATGATTCTGAAGTTTTTTCCGTTAATGTATACAGAAAAACCCGATCTTTCCCTAATTATCTTTCGTCTTTGTTGAGAGTAGCTTACTCTGAGCGGTTGAAAATAGAACACAAAACAATCTTTTTAACGTTAAAAGACGAAACCCACAATTTGTCGTCCTAATTACAGTACCATCTAATCCATCCTGGTATCATTATCTGCTTTTTGCTAAATCAGAAGTGGCTATTATGAACCGACGTAAAAAATGTCTAGATCGTCTCCCAAGCACCGTTATAAGCAGGGCCCATACAAAACGCATTAGACACTTCTTTTCTCTGCGTTAATAACGTTTGTGTGTCGTTGTTGAAGCGTAGGAATGCCGGCTTACACTGAGAAAAGGTGGTAGTTGACATAAGCAATATAATCAATGAAAACACACAGCGAATTAGTTGAGTTTCATCAAATATCAACATATTTTCCTTTCTAACTGTTGCGATGAACTCTCGGTCACAGACAGGAAGTTGTGCTCGAACATTGATCGTAATACGCCTTCTGGTTCGAGGTTCATAAAACAGTCTTTCTGCTCCGGGCAACTTGGCCACCGGAATACAGCCGTTTGTCTGTCTTAACTTCCGGGTATCGGAGGGTGAATTCAGGATGTTCCGCAACTGAAAAGGACCCGCAGGCCTTTCTAAGGACAGCACTTTCGGTTACTACCGTTGTCATTAATGTTATTAACCCCTACTCATTTTGTAGACCAATCGATCCGACTATTTCGGGAACAGTCCACTGAAATAACCACTTACATATTTTATGCGATATCCGCCTAAAAACAATGCTGCTACACATAAAATTTTTGTTCGTTTCGAATTTCTGCGCGAAATGAGGTAGTTTGGAAAGGTTTGTATAGAACTTGTATTTTTCTAGAAACTATTAATTATGATTAATTAATTATGATATTTTTTTGAAGAGTTGTAGTTGATTTAATCATAAATGATTTGAAATTTATTACTTAAAAGGGCCCAATGACGAACTAATCACCTTATGCACGTGTAAAAGCACACCGCTGCGATAAATACAGAACCTTAAGAAAATTAAAAAAAATCACTACATATTATAAAACAAAGTCCTCCGCCGCGTCTGTCTGTCTGTCGATAAACTCAAAAACTACTGCACCGATTTTCATGCTGTTTTCACCAATGGATAGAGTGGTTTTCGAGGAAGGTTTTAGTATATAATTTGTTAAGTTTTTGTATACATTAACAATATTTGTTGGAGGTGTCGGAAAAAAATAAGCCGTCTGCTTTGGGAGCTTTCAACGAAAACGCTGCCTAAACCCTTTGAGATATAACAAAATAATGAATGGTGGAATTGTGTATCTTATATAGGTCTACAAAAAAGTCCGCGATGGCATATATATGTTAAAGGTAACATACTACCTATACCCATTTTAATACTTTAAAAAATTGGCAATTATAAAGCGGTAATGTAAAAGTTATTTACACAAATAGAGTATTAATCCTTATCATTTTAAATAAGTTAGAGGCTTTAAGCATTTCATGTACATTATTTTACTATTTTACACCATATAATTTAAAAATGAATATCTTAGGAATAATCGCGAAAAAATTACGGATGCGAGAATAAAATTCAAGCGCCTCGCTTCGCTTGACGTGATCGCCGACCCTCCCACTGCACCGTCTTGCCTACTGTTTAGCTAATAAGCCGAACGATAAAGCGTAACATCTTTGTTTTGTATTTGTTGTCTTTAGGTAGTCGGAACATACATAGATACTTGCAAACATACTTTTATTTCATTGAGTTTTAATAATTTGTTTTTTTCTTATTGTGAATTATTTAAAACTTCATAGTCGTTTTTTGTTTCGTGTTTATTTTCTTTAGGTAGTTAGATACCTAACTACTTACTTATTAATTAAAATTAATAGTCCTGAATATAGGTACTTTAATTTAATTCGTTTTGTTTTCACATTGTTGGTAGTTACCTATATTGTTTTAAATTTAAAGGTTTGGCCATACTATCGAGTTTGAGACTGTACTATTATAATATGATTTAAGCGCTGTGTTGTTTATTATTACATTTTTTTGCAAGTGACATAGTTTTCTGGGAATAAAACCGGTATAATACACCATACAATTCTATTGGAAAACAATACAATGCAACAAATTACAACAGGCTGGAAATTACTATTTTTAATGCATTTTCTATGTGGTTTGCCTATTTCGCAATAATAAGTATAACTGCTTAACTGTTAGGACTGAGCAGAGCTTCATTAAATAATTGTTAACAATTACGAATAAAAAATTACAGCGTTCGGAGGCAGCTCATTGTTTTTTACTGAAGGGTGTATTTTCCTTCCACTGTAATCACCGGTTATCAAACAAGTATTTAACTGTATAAAAAAATTCTTTCCGGGGCCCATTCTTACGTAATAAGGTACAAATTGTTTCTGTTCCCGTTCCACAGCGGTCCTAAAACTTTTACTGGAAAACACCCCTCGTAGTAATACACCGCACCCTCTCCCACACCACTATCGTTTGCTACTTATGTATGTAGCGAGCAAAAGGTGCTTCGCTTCAAAGGATACTGGCAATAAGAATAATTTAGTCGTGTTAGCATTGGTATTTAGAGCTCGGCCAATGGGTGGTTAATTTTCCACAATTGTTTTTTATTAAAAGCTACTCCCATGACAGCTGTCGAACATGTGAAAAAGTGGCGGTGGAGACAAAGTATTCCACTTACGAATTTCTTGGAAGCTGCTAATGGCACAGTAGAATGTCTAATTTAGTAGTGTAAAAATGGTGGTAGTATTTTGTTGTCACAACTTATACACACCCGTAATATAGGCTGTCTTATTAATTTCTGCTAAATGAATAGATGTGTATAGGGGGCAATTAAAAATAAGTAAGTCTTGAAAGTGCACGTTTAGTAATTTGGAATACGGGGGTTCTTCAAGAAGCAACAACAAACTTTAAAGCAATCTGTAATGTTAGATCTCACAGAGCGTGATAGCTATGTTCGCTTTGTATATTTAAATAGTTACACTCTTTTTGTTATATTGGTCGTTTCTAACATGCATAACGAACATAGCGAATGTAGCTACTTTCTATAAACACCAAGCGTGGCAAACACAGACATCTATGCTGTGTTGTAGTAATATCTATGTTCGCGGTAACGATCATCCGCGAACAAAACTATTATTGGTTGTCTTTTATGCGTATATCAAACAGCGAACATGTGAAAAAGTGGAGGTGAAGACAAAGTAATTTACGTGCGAATTTCTTAGAAGTGTTGATGGTATAGTAGAATGTCTAATCTACTAGTATAAATGTGATGGTAGCAATTTGTTTGTCGATTTGTCCACGCCTGTAATATGGAACGTCGTATTAATATTTGCTAAATTAAAAGCTGCTTATAGGGGGCAATTAAAAATGAATAAGTCTTGGAAGTAAACGATTAGTAATACGGGGGACTTCATGCTCGCTAAGAACATTGAAAAATAGCTACATCATTGTTTTAAATATACCCAAACGTAAAAGTAAAGAGTGTGCGTTAGGCAATTGTAGTTATTTTAAATACATAGCATAGCGAACATAGATAGTGTACTGCTCTGTGTGATGACATTGGCTGTATTTTACGTGTATAGCGAATATAGTGAATATGTGGAAAAGTAACTTGCAAATTTCTTGTTAATGATATAGTAGAATAGACACTTTAGATGTAAAAGCGTTCTGTGCGGCATTGGTATGGCAGCATAACAAACATTGTAGTGTTCTGTAGTCGTAATATTGGTTGTATTTCGCCAAAAAGTAAATAAACGAACATAGCGAACATGCGAACATAGCGAACATATGAACATAGCGAACATGCGAACATAGTGAATATGCGAACATAGCGAACATGCGTAAAAGCGTTCTGTGCGACATTGGTATTAAATGGCAGTATAACAAACATTGTAGTGTTCTGTAGTCATAGTATTGGTTGTATTTCACCAAAAAGTAAATAAACGAACATAGCGAACATGCGAACATAGCGAACATGCGAACATAGTGAACGTGCGGACATGCGAACATAGTGAACATGCGACCATAGTGAAGATGCGAACATAATGAACATGCGAACATGCAAACATAGCGCATACGAGAACGTAGCTAACATAGCGCTTTTTGCATGGAGGAAAATAATTCAAGCCCTAAAAAACAACTTTGCACTGTGAGAAACATTGGCTACAGAAAATGGAGGTAAACGCGCTGTTTGTTATTTTGAAATGAGGTGTTACGCCGATGATCACGTTAGACCATCAACGGTGTACACCGCGAACAACTTGTAAATTAATCAATTAAGATTCCACCTCCTTAAGGAACTATATTATTAGCAATTCAGATTCGTTGCAGTATGGTATAGCGGGTAATTATAATGCGATAAGAAAACACACAATTTGAGAATTTATATATGAATATGAGACGATCTAATCTGTTCCTTTTACATATAAAAATCGCAACGAAACCCGCTCGTTCTTCACACAATCTCATACGGAGCGTATTGTTATTAATGTATATTATAAAATGTGGCATTCTTGCGAAAAGATAAGCCAACAATGCTGTAATGCATATGCAATTTATGCATTATCTGGCCGAGTCATTTATTCGAGTGTATGTTTAACGTGTTGTCCGGATAATCGCCGATTGAGGTCCTTCAACTGTTACAAAGCATCCAATTGTGGGGAAGATTTATATTTATTACTCTTGTAATTTGTTTTACACGAAATTATTCAAAACTAGGACGATGCCACGCACAACACTTAAGACGTCAGCGTGCTAGCGTTTCAAAAGACATTTCGCTCTTAACTGAGTTTGTTCTGAAGAAGAGAGATATGACTGTCGAAACGTTAATTACATTATATACAGTCGACAATATTTTTTGCAACGAGCAACCCCAATTCTTTCCTTATCCGTCTCAGTTACGCAACGAATTATGATGTCCACACACGGAGCGACATACATCAACGTTTTAATAAGCTACAATTTCGTGTATTAATTATTATTAATTAGATGCTACGGCAAGGTGTTGGACATGCAAGTTTGTTATTTATACAAACGTTAAAGTGATATAGGAGTAATTACGCTTTTATTCAAGACGTACTAATTACCTCTTTTAACTAAATTTAACCGGCCATATTTCAAAGTAAACAGAAGATAACGCACGTGGAAAAAAATTAATTGATCTGTCGGTGTCAATTGGGCATCTATATATAGCGTAATTGTACAAAGCTGCTATTAACTTCATGTTAATTGTTATGTGAGGCGAAATTTAGTCTTTCCGCAAAAATTGGGCGTTGCCACGTTTGCATTTTTTCCCTAAAAATGCGACAAATTTATTTGAAGATAACAAAATTATAAAATACATTGTATTTTTTACAGAAAACAATAGTTTAAAAAAATTCTGGTACAATGACAGTCACGTAAAATTACTCAAATTCATATTTAACATATGTGAAAAAATTTTTAATTAATCAATCAGTATCAACGGGACATAGAAATATCGAATTAAAACAAAAATAGTACAAAACTACTATTAGCCTTGCATTTACTGTTATATGAGACGAAATTACGTCATTTAGCAAAAATAGGACGTTGCCACGTTTACGTTTTTTCAGTAGAAACACCACAATTTTTTGTAAATTCTGTACATTGCAAATTATTGCATTTTTTTACAAAAAACTATATTTAAATAACCAGGATGCTTTAAAATAGTGACATCTGCCAATTTTTATAGAAGAAACGCCTTAATACCTACACTTCTGGTTCATATACCACTTGGTACTCACGCATAATGCATCGTATTTCTCTTCTTTAGTTTCCAATTAACAATATACTACGATTTTTTTCACCTCTAGCTCCTGCTTACTCACACGGAGATAATAAATGTTAAATTAATGTGTAACACATCGGTAATATCGCGTGATATCAGTAGTTACCCGCTAATTAATTGGTTATGGTTATATACATATAGCCCGATTTAAATTCAGAACCATTGCGATGTTAGTAGAATAATCCCTCTGTAGAGTGTAATTAATGATTTCGTATAATGGCGACGCCATAATCGCATTGCTTTGGCTTTTGTTCTATTGTTATTGGCTTATACTTACTATTTCACGATAATAAATAATAATGACATGAAAAATATTGTTGTTTTATGTGTTTCTGACGAATATTAAGGTTATCTTTTTATATCGCATCTGTTATATATGTCGCTTAAGATTGCCGCTTCGTGTAAGAGCAGCTTTAGCTGAACAGTACAAGTATGACTGCTGCTTCTTCCGAAATGTGTGTGATATTTTTTTTAGTTGCAAGAGTTCTTGATACGAAATGATTCGTTTTAGCATACCGTTACATCGCTATTAAAATGCAATCCAGATGGAGTAATTTTCATCACGGGCATATTTAATGGTTAGATAACAATAATTGCTATATACACCGCACGTAATTGGTGTACAGTTTTTGCTTAATATAAAAATTCATTATTCAGCAGCAGAACAATGATTACATAGAGTCGGTCGCGGTGTATTTGCGGCTCATTATAACAATAAGTTTTGCATTATTCCTTGCCATTACTGCCTCCCAGGTATTTAGTGGCTTTGCTCTGTCATCTGTTGGAATACAGTACGTTTTAATTTCCGGGGATTATAAAGCAAAATTACTATTAGATTAAGAACAATTTATTTTCAATTGTAAGTTTCACAATTTTTTAAAAACGTTTTACTAGTACCGTATTGTGCTTTAAATAGTTTCTCGGTTTGTAGATAAAGAGTAATCGTTGCTATTAACTGTAAATGTTTTTTTTTTCTAGCGATAAGAAAATGTGCTATATACAGTGTGTATCAGCTAAATGGAATAAATTCAATAATAATAATTATGGGGCGTGTCAATTGGTGTTTTAGTCGCGCATTTTTTTCAACACAAAAACTTTTTATACAGGGTGTGTCATGTAACAGTTGTCAATACCAACTTTCTTATTTTAAATGCAGCACCCTTAGGATTCTTCAGTAAATTCTAGACATATTTCATGTACAATGTCCTATACCTATCTTCAACTGTTTCGGAAATATTAAGTGTTTTCAGTCTCCAACAATTCCTGCCCAAACATTAACAAGAGCTCAATGAGAAATAAATATTGAGTGTTGTAGCGAATTTCTGTAATAAAATAATTTTCTTTTTTTAATGCAATAAATCTGAAAAAAACTTAATATTTCCGAAACAGTTGAAGATAGGTATAGGACATTGTACATGAAATATGTCTAGAATTGTCTGAAGAAACCAAAACTTGAATAATATACAGGGTGTTGCATTTAATATAAGAAAGTTGATATTGGCCACTGTTACATGACACACCCTGTATAAAAAGTTTTTGTTGAAGAAAATGCGCAACTAAAAATACCAATCGACGGGTCCGAGCGTTTTTTCGAATACGCTCCCATTTATTTATTATTGAATTTATTCGATTTGGCTGATACTGTATATTATTTTTGTTTTGTTTACTTTGGAACCTCGAAATTAATTACTTTTTTGATATTCAAACAATGGACAACAGTAGCTGTACCGCTAAAATTGTCATTTATCCGAAGATCGCCGTACAAAAATTGCTCGGATCAGTTTAACTGATATACTAAATATAGATTTCTGGAATTACCTAATTTAATGTGTATCAGCTGTCTCAGACTCATTATTTCGGCGACCGTTGCCTCCGAACCGACACCTGCCGCTCAGATATGTTCCCGGGCTGCCAATTCATAACCGCGTGCAATTATAATGACACTTTCAGTACTTAATTGGTTTAAATGTTTTAATATCGCATTTGTAAGGTTGTACGGATCGGAAACGCTCCAAGAAAATTAGCATTTAGCAATTTGTCCGCGAGAGGATATTTCTGTTATTTATTTACTTCGCTAAATTTTCCAATAAATCATTTGAGACGTGATAAAAATAATTCAAAACAGAACCAACGCTTATAACTGACGGAGAAGCTTAAATAATAGACCAGGACTAATCTGTGGAAATAAACCACTTCTTGGATGTAAGAGGGGGCAAGCTAAAATTTGCAGGAATACTTTCAGTACAACTCACATAATAAAAGTGTAGATTCCTAGATCTGGGTGAGGTCCGGAACATTTTCAAAATTGCAAAAACGTTTAAAAAATTTAAAAAATACCTATTTTATCTGAGTTTTTTACTTATATCTTGGAACCTATGCATTTTGGAAGAATATTGAAAAGGAAAAAAGTTTTAGAATTGAATTTTGCACAATATACTGCAAGTTAAAAATGTTTAAATTTATTACCGATGTTGTAAAATAGCAATAATTGATGGAAAAAGAGGCAAAACAAACAAGTTTCTTAGATAATTTTTTAAAAATATTTTAATTGCTCCGAGGGCATTCTAATTTTGGTAAAAAAACTTTAGAGTATAATAAAACAACACACCAATTTTCATTAAAATCGGTTGGATAGTTTTCGCAAAATAATTTTCTTAAAAAAATTTAGAAAAAATTTTTTCAAATTTTCAAAATGTTGCACAACCTCAAATAAAGCATCTAGACACTTGAAATTTTTTTCACATAGAAAAGACCGCTCAACCTTTCAAATGGTTTCTGAAAAATTGAAATCGGTTGATCAGGACGGCGACAGTAAATTTGTTAAATTGATAAATGTAATCTAACTGTTTAAAAATTAAAAAAACAGTGTTAACTTTAAAAATTTATTGTGGCCGTCCTAATCAACCGATTTCAATTTTTCAAAAACCATTTGAAAGGTTGAGCTGTCTAGTCCATGCCAAAAAAATTTCAAGTATCTAGATGCTTTATTTGAGGCTGTGCAACATTTTGAAAATAAAAAAAAAATTTTTAAAATTTTTATTTTGCGAGCACTATCCAACCGATTTGAATGAACTTTGGCGTGTTGTTTTATTATACTCTACAGTTTTTTTTCCATTAGAATGCCCTTGAAGCAATTAAAATAGTTTAAAAAAATTATCCAAAAAACTTTCTGTGACAAGTCTTGAATCTGAATCTGAGCGATCCGAAAAGCGTTCTGGTAAAACAAGTAACTCAAAAATTATAATATTCTCGACAAAGGAATAACTGACACTGCTGGAAGAAGTTGAAAAGTTATTCTTTAAATAAACCTTAATGCGATTGTTTTATTTCAAGGACAGCTATAGTAATTTTCAATAATATTTCTTGCTGTCTACATACAATTTGCATTATTTAAATATGAAGTAATAATATGCACATAATTGAATGTTTCTAAACATAATACGAATAATCTGTACATATGGAATGTGTATGCACTGGCGCCTATTCTTTTGTTTGACGGGGTAAATATCTTGTTTTATTGAGTCAAGAATGAAATCAGAAATAGTTCCTTGAAGAAAGCTAGAGGAAAAAGGGAAAAAAGTACCTCTAAAGAAGAAAATAACAAAATTAAACGTTCCAATGTTTCTTAGAACTTGTTCTGTTTTAATTGCAGGATAGAGATGTGAAAGAACTTCAAGATGAGCTAGAGAAGAACGTTTTCATGAGGACAAAATCAAGAACAAATTTTATTTTGTTCTAGATACAAATTTTCCTTTGAAAATTTTGTTCCAGTTTCATTCTATTCTATCCTTGTATTTCAGTTTGGATCAAAGTGTGAGGGGTATATAAATATAACGAATTTAAGAACAAAACATAATAACATTCGCTTAAAGAACAAAATCAAGACATGTTTATACACAACAAAGTCGGAAACAAAATGTATTTTGTTCTAAACAAGATCATTCCTTCGAATTTTTTTAGCTCTTTTATTCTCGTCTTAGTCTGGTTCTCTCTCCACCATTTTTTACATAATTTTCAGTCCTCACTTTGTTCCTAAAACCAGTTTCACACTACAATAACTTTTGTTTGGATCCACAGATCTAAAACACACCTGTCTCTGCCTATAAAAATCCTGTGTGCAACTTTTCTCGCTGCCCTGGTACCTCGACGTTCGCATTTGGCAGATCTGTGCGATAATCTCAAGTCCGTTTCCAGTTGCAGTTAATTGCAAACGGAACAAGCCGAAATTACTTCTGCTTTACATATCCGAAGCACAAATTTTTAATTTTATTACTTAATAACCAAGTCGCAGGTCGCCTTAGCCGGGAACGAAATTACTAATTCGCGATATCGCTTTTAATTATGGATGTCAATTCGGTTTTATGCACCTGAAAGTGGTCTCGCCATTATCGGACTGTGAGGAGCGACCTACATTATACTGTTTGTATTTTTTATTCTTTACGGACGGCGGCACGTAAAAATGGCTTTTAGAATGGTTTCACTTTTATAATAAGCAATAATAGTAATAAAAGCGCGCGTGGGCGATTGTTGGGAAGAATTATAAGCAATATACGTATGTTATGAATTGTTCATAACCAGAAATGGGGTCTAATTAAGCTAATTTAGATTAATTTTAAAAATGTTTCTTAATTCTCATCAAAAGTACCTGCTGATATATTGATACGAATTAAAAAATGAATCTTTTATTGATTTATGCCGAGCAAATCGAGCTTTATCGACAAAATACTACAAACTATGAACGTATCTAAGAGTTCTTTGTTTTCAGTTCGTCTATGGTTAGGTACAGCTAAAAAAATAACGGGAATTGTACTAATTGCTTCGTCAATAAAATATTATTTCCGTCAGTTACTGATTTTCTATTAAAATTACCCACTGATTATAGGAGGGACATATCAACGTATTTTGTAGGCAATATTAACTACTATATCGTCGACAATTAATAGTTGTAATGTCTCTATGGAACCTAACAGAGTACTGAAATAGATTAAAGATATATATGAGATAGTGTCCGCGTGGATAGATTTTATGAAAACGCTTACAAAATTTTATCCTACGCAGAATAATACTCAAATCTGTATCACAATTCTTCCAATTTAGCCAGAGCGGATCTGTCGAAATATTCCACTTCTTGGATGAGAGTGGGGGCAAATCAAGTTTTTTTGTGGATTACCTTCAGTATAACTCACATAATAAAGGTGTAGATCCCTAGATCTAAGTGAGGTCCGGAACATTTTCAAAATTGCAAAAATGTTTAAAAAATTTAAAAAAATACCTATTCTATCTGAGTTTTTTACTTATATCTTGGAACCTATGCATTTTGGAAGAATATTGAAGAGGAAAAAAGTTTTAGAATTGAATTTTGCACAATATACTGTAAGTTAAAAATGTTTAAATTTATTACCGATGTTGCAAAATTGCAATAATTGACGAAAAAAGGTAAAATAATCAAGTTTTTTTTTAATATATTTTTTTAATATTTTATTTGCTCCGAGGGCATTCTAATTGGTATTGTTAAAAAAAACTTTAGAGTATAATAAAACAACACACCGAATTTCATTAAAATCGGTTCTATAGTTTTCGCAAAACATTGTTTTTTTGAGAAAAAAATTTGAAAATTTTTTTTCGAATTTTCAAAATGTTGCACAGCCTCAAATAAAGCATCTAGATACTTGAAAATTTTTTCANTTTCAAAATCTTGCACAGCCTCAAATAAAGCATCTACATATTTGAAAAAATTTTCACATAGAAAAGACAGCTCAACGTTTCAAATGGTTTTTGAAAAATTGAAATCGGTTAATTAGGGTGGCCACAGTAAATTTTCAAAGTTAACACTCTTTTTTTATTTTTAAACAATTAAATTACATTTATCAATTTGCAATTTAGTTTTTTTCAAAAATTATACTTTTAAAGTACTATTTTTTCATAATTTTATCTGTATTCAACAAAAAAAATAATTTCCAAACAAAAAGGTTTTTTTTAATTTGTTTAAATAAAAATTATTTAAATAATTGTAATAATTATAACTAAATACATTCATATTCAGAGTGTTGAAATATATACGTAAACAAATTTTTTCATTGAAAAAATGCAATAGCATAGGGTAAAATATACAGTATATTTAATGCATAAATAATATATTTTGTTTATAACGAAATATGTGCAAATTAGACAGTTGGCACTACGATATTCGAATTCCTTGGCTCGCGAGACATCGGATTAAAAAAAAGATCGAAATTGGTCCATTAGAAGCCGAAATAATGCAATTTTTTTCGTACCCTCGCTATTTGAACCTTTGAATTCAGTCTCGGAGCGAAAGCCCCCTCCCCCACTTTCCGTGTTTTGAGTCACTTTTCGCGCGTGCGAGCGACAGCTTTTCCGCTGATTTATCTGTGTTGCCGATAACATATGAGTATGAAAATTTTTTCTAGACTGGAACTCGGAATAACGAAGCCACTGGACTAAAGATTATTGCTAAATTGTTTATAAATTAACGGTAAATGCCGATAAACTTTGACCGCTTATATCTCGAGAACCAATAAACGGAATTTAACCTTTTTTATTAAATAAACGTCTTTCCGAGTAATTTAAATTATAATTTTTGAAAAAAACTATATTGCAAATTGATAAATGTAATCTATTTGTTTAAAAATAAAAATTTTTCAAGAACCATTTGAAAGGTTCAGCGGTCTTTTCTATGTGAAAAATTTCTAAAAGTATCTGGATGCTTTATTTGAGGCTGAGCAATATTTTGAAAATTCGAATATTTTTTTTACAAATTTTTTTCAAAAAATTATTTTGCTAAAACTATGAAACCGATTTTAATGAAATTTGGTGTGTTCTTTTATTATACTCTAAAGCTTTTTTTTACCAAAATTAGAATTATTGTTTTCATTTATTTTCTCCATTTTTTGACAACTATTACAAAAAAGTAAGTATAACCTTATATCGCTGAATTAGTCCTTACAAGGACTATCTATATACGAGTATACTATAAAATATAGAGCGTCGTATTAAAAAAAATGTCGGTAATGTTATAGGCCTGTCAAACATGACTCAAAAAATAGAAAATATTGCAGAAAAGTGACCATTTCTATTTGCTATTTGACCTGTCTTAGCGAATTTTTTAAATTTCAGCTAGAAAAAGAAAATTAATTTTGTTTAATACTGTTTTTTCCGCGCATATTTTTCCAGTAAGGCCTACAAAACCGCCAGATCTTAGTCCCATTGATCATTTATAGTTAGTAGATGTGTACAATGTACACGACACTACCAAACCCGTTGTATTTATTTCTTCAAGATTTAGATTTTTTTTCAACGAGTGCATACATAAAACAAAAAGTATAATAAAACTGTGTATCCGTTCTAATATGACAAGATGTCGTCGCTGTGGCGTTTGCCGGCGAAATTTGTTAGTTCGATGTTCCGGACCCCTGTGGGTGTGACCGGATTTCAGGAATAATTCCGGGCGAGTCGTCCTGGCAACGCTGAAAACGCTGAAAGGCGCTGAAAAATGGATGTGTCGGCCGTGCTGGGTGGGTCACGTTCAGAAAATGGGGCATTCCGCTTAAATGGAAAGCATTTCCACCGACATTTGACGTGGGGAATGGAGCTTTGTCGGAATAGGGCCGTTTATTCTTTAATAAAACGGGATATGTGTGAGGTATGGGATAAGAGCAACGGCCCTGCCGTTACACTGAAAGAAAATATTTGGATCGAAATTAGCAGATAGTTTTAAATGGAATTATTTGCCGTAAATGTTATTTTATTCTATTCAAATATATATACTTCCGTCAAACTATGTGAAATATTTGCTGTAATCTGTAATGTTTCTTAGAATTTATATTATTTGTAAATGTATATAATTTAATTCAAATCTTTTATAGTTTTGAAATTTATTATCACGTACTTAAGCTGCAGTATCTGTTACAATTCGTCATAAACAGCGAACATATTTGTTTGAAAACTACAGTTCCTTAAAATATATATTTAAAATTTAGTATTAATTGTAGGAATTATTCAAGACAAATGTAGCATATTATAATCAAACTTATGTTTTCTTGAAAGAAAATTGTAGCAGGTCACAGAATGGCGTAGGAGGGAAGTAGCACGATAGGTGGAGCCACTTACGCTCTGTGTATACACATTTTCTTGTGAGCAACGACACTAAAGCAGCTGGATCGTTCTAACTACATAATGATGAGGACCATCAATAAGTCCCAAATCGATCTATGTCTGGTTGGTTTAACTTATGAATGATCCTATCTGTTGTACTAGGTGTAAGTTTGAAACAAAATATTTTTTATTACTGAGAAATATTTATATCCAAATAAGTATATTCTTAAAATAAGTATATACAATCATTTGACCAAAACTATTCAGTTTTGTATTAAACATACAATACATTAATCTATAATACAAAACATGTTTCTATAAGATCTATGTAGATCATAAAATTAAGAATAGAATTTGTTTAGTAAACAAAAATTATATTTCTGGGTAAAAATTTAAAGTATTTAAATAAATAAATAATTTCTTGAAAGAAGAAAATATTTTCTTGCGTATACAGGGTGGGCCATTAGTGCGAGAAAGTAAAATAATTCTTTTGTTATTCATAATACAGAAAAAAAATTTATATAAAAGTTGTACAGTCAAAGGAAATTAATTTGAATCACACAGGGCGATTAGTAAAAACGGGACACGCCAAATATTACATTTTTTAAACGGAACGCCCTGTATATTTTTAAACATATGGATTTCTGAGAAAATTCTATATATGGCAATATAAACAGTTTAACATTTTAGTACGGGGTTGCCAGGTTATGTAGAAAATTCTTGTAATTTTGGAAAAACATGACCTTGAAGAAGTTGTATTAACTTTCAACTACTAACACTTGGAGCAAAAATATTTGACAGAGTTATATTAGCTAATATCGATATTTTATACAGGGCATTTTTTATAATACGATAATTTTAAAAAAGTTGAAACTTGATTTTCTAAACTTTTTCAAATGGAACACCCTGTATTTTATTGTTCTATTTTATTCACATATCAGTCCACTTCAACTTTTATTAAGTATGTTCTACACCTAAAATTGTTAGTTTTTAAGATATAACAACATTTCTGGAAAAACCTAATTTTTATTAATTTCGGTGGCACGAAATGGCTTTGGAAAAAACTGTCATATTGTGCCAACTTGTCAGTTCATAATTTATCATTCCATTTTGAGTTAAGTTTATTAGTTAATATTTATTTGTGGTATTCTATGAAAAAAAATTAGTTTTTTCAGAAAAGTTGCTATATCTTAAAAACTAACAATGTTAGATATAAAACATGCTTAATAAAAGTTGAAATGGACTGATATGTTAATAAAATAGAACAATAAAATACAGGGTGTTCTATTTGAAAAATTTTAGAAAATCAAGTTTAAAGTTTTTAAAAAATGATCTTATTATAAAAATTGCCCTGTATAAAAAATATCGATATTAGATAATATACGAGTCTTTGTCTAACATTTGTGTTAGTTCCAAGTGTTAGTAGTCCAAGTTTAGGTTTCTTGATTCTGTATAACCTTTATATAAATTTTTTTCTGTATTATGAGTAGCAAGGGAGTTATTTTACTTTCTCCAACTAATTGCCCACCTTGTATAAACGTGCGGCAATAATTTTTTGTGCGTGTACAGTAAAGTGCATAAAGTGACAACCGAGGGAAACACAGGGAATATTGAATATGATGCATTTATTCGTATTTTTTTTATAAGATACTTCAAGTGTGTACTTTTTGCCTTAATATTTAATTATTTAATGTTGTTTCCCTTATTTAAATGAAATTTTACTGAGTTTTAATTTGAACTAGTGGACAAAAAATATTGTTAACCGTTTTTGGCGCTATAAGAATGTAAATAGTTATTGAATCACCCTGTACAAGTAAAATTAGAGAGAGTAGGGTAAAATGAGTTTAAAACCGGGCACAGGGGCAATCATTCAAATTTCACGTTGCGAACCCACAATTCATTAATTTGGCGCAAGCCCGTAATCAAAAATTAAAATTCCTGCGGTCATAGGAAAGCTAGATTTCCAAAATTCGCGACTGCACGCCGTCGGACGGCCCCAAAATTAGAACCCGCCATTTCGGGCTAGGCCCTGCTACTATAATTTGCCTTTTTTGCTGAACTTTCCAAAAGCTTGCACTCTAACATTTACCCTTTTCTATCGCCGGTGCCAAAGACTGCTATGCCGTTGCTAATTCTCGGTTCCTGTATTGTAATTTGGCGTCTCGCGGGCAATGGTAGGCCTTTTCATTACAAGAATTATGTTAAATGCCTGTTTAGGGTTGACTGGACCGATAATTTGGAAAAAACTGCAATGAGTTCTAATGATACAGTAGCCGGTCTGTAACTGAACCAACGGATCCTCCGCTGGAGATATCGGAATAATGATGATGATCTGGGGCGTCCGTGAGAACCGAGAGCGGTCGTAGCGTACGCAGAACCGCGCAGTTGCTTGAAAAAATTGTGCGAAACTATGAGTCTGGGTACTGCTGAGGGCACCACTATTCTTTCGTATAGAACCGCTTGACGTGAAACTTGGATTGTGAGTAGAAAATAGCTCAAGAAACAAAGGTTATGTATTGCCGATGAGCGCTTTTGCCCAGGGGGTGGAAGCCACCCCTTCTAGGGGGTGAAAAATAAATTATTGAAAATAACCACAGGAATCGATAAAGCAATCAATTTTAAGCAAAAAGTATCTTATGAACATTTTTCGATAAGTCAGTATTTTCTGAGCTATTGGTGATGGAAAATGTACATTTTTTTATTAAAAAAAGACGTTTTTTCAGTAGCTTCTCTCGAATATCTCGGAAAATAGACGTTCTATGAAAAAAAAACATATCGAAGAAAAAGAAGCTTATAGAAAAAGAAAAAGATTGAGTTCTTTTTCATTTATGTAGGTGCAATAGGTGCCGAGATACGGCTTGTTGAAGATAATTTCATGTCCGTCAGAAATTAAATTGGAAGCATTTAACGTAAAATAACTAAAAAAAAATCTATTTTACAAGAAAAATGCACAGAACATTTTTTAAAGTGCTTTAAAAAATCTTTAAACTGAACTTGACTTTAAGTCGTTAGCGTAAAAATTAACAGAGTTATGATCAAAATAAAACTGTTAATTCGCTTTTTCGGAAAAAAAATCGGTACAAAAACTGATGAATTTTTCACGAGATTTAAAATTAAAGGTAATCCTTCTACAATTTACATTTTTTATGTGCCAACAATATATTATACAAGTTTAAGCGGTTTAGAATGCATATTTTTGAAAATATTTTNTTAATTCGCTTTTTCGGAAAAAAAATCGGTACAAAAACTGATGAATTTTTCACGAGATTTAAAATTAAAGGTAATCCTTCTACAATTTACATTTTTTATGTGCCAACAATATATTATACAAGTTTAAGCGGTTTAGAATGCATATTTTTGAAAATATTACGTTTTGAGTGAAACAATTTTTTTTTAATTCCAAAAAAATAACATTTTTGAAAAGATACGAAAAATATTCAAGAGTACAAAAGTTTAGATTTTTTTTCACAGGATATTTTTTGTTTGTGTAGGATAAAAATTAACAGAGATGTCGCTGCTAGAAGTTTGCAGTTGAGGGCGAAGGTCTTGTTTTTCAAACCCATTAACCTCAAAAATAACGCGTTAAAATATATTCAATTTTACAGTACTTTTAGCTGTCGAAATTTTGCGTAAGATCGTTTTTGGATCGTCTTAATAGCTTTGAAATTAAGGAAGTTATCGTTAAAAAACAAACGGTACCTTACCGCTTCAATTTTCGGAGCATATCAATATTTTGATTATCCACAACTTTGGATCGTTCATAGGTGTACATAATAAAATAATATATATATTTGAACATTTGAATTTATGACTTTCTGCATGAAAAAAAAATATTGAGAAATAATTATTTTGAATATTGCATAAATTAAAGTAAATCGCGAGAAAGAAAGTTATTACAAAAAAATTATAATTCAATTTAAATAATTTAAAAGCCATTTTTTATATTTTCTCATTGATGGTGGTTTTTAAGGGTTAAAACAATACGATAAATTATAAAATTGTATTACAAACAGGTAACAGAATTTAATTTATCCTGTTTGTACTATCAAATCATTTCAAACTGTCAAAAACTGCTTTTTTAATATTTTGTTATTAGGGGTAGTTTTTTAAGGGTTGAATCATTGTAATAAATTATTTATAATACTATAAACTATTGAAAATAATTCTATCTATAATATAAGCGCTTTAAAAATATTTTAAGGTCAAATAAACTATTAATTTAATATTTTTATCATTAAGGGTGTTTTTTAAGGGTTGAAATTGTATAAAAATGATGTAATTTATAATCCACAATATAAAACAATATTTATTCTTTCTATATATTAAGATATGATTTTAGTCTGAATAACACCTGTTTTTATATTTATTCCGTTTTTTAGAATAAGGGGTGGTTTTCATCCCCTAAAAACAAGCGCATATCAGGGATATATAACTTTTCATCTACAGGGTAAAATAAGTTTAATTCCAAATTTTCATAAAAATTGGATGTATCGAAAAGTAGATATTCGGAGGTTTTACCCTATTTTTCTCTTCATTCCCTGGACTATAATTTCCCCGTCAAAATTTTAGAAAAAAAAATTACAATATAGCCTAGAAAACTTCGTTCATGGCCTGGCGAATATGAACGAGAAAAATTTATATGCTACTGGCTTTTTTCAAGTTTTGAGACTTCTACTCTTTTAAAATTCTGCTAGGAGCTGTCGTTTTCGAACAAAAAAATAACGAATACAAATAAGTTATGAAATGAACATTCTTATACATACTTAATGAAGAAGGCTTTGAAAATTAAGAATAACATTTATTTTGACAATAAACCAACTTTCTATATCTATAAACTCAAAATACAATTTTACATATCAACATAACAAGTCATTCTTTATACAGTGCGTTTATGATGAGAGGAACAAATTCGTTAAAATTCAGGTAATTATTTTGTGGAGAAACGCTCAGACACGTCGATTAGTATTTTTAGTTGCGAATTTTTTGAAATAAGAAAATTGTATACATCAGGGTGTCTCAAGAAGAACATATGCAGTCTTCATTAATTTTTTTAAATGGAACGCCCTGTATATTTTACGCCATTTTTCAATTATACGGTAAATTCTGAACACTTTTTGTATAACGTACCATATATCTAAAATCAGCGGTTTTCGTAATAATGACGTTTGAAATGCGATAAATGAAAAAGTAAAAATTAATGTTTAATCATAAAATCATTTTTGACGATGCTGTGTGTGATCCAACGAGGATTTTCAGTTGCCCGGTACAGTTTTGTCTTTTTAAGTGTTCATTTAAAAGAAAAGTAGCTTCATCAGAAAAAATAGGTCATGTATCAATTAAACTTTATAAGGATGATATTTATTTCTTCGGGATATTTCTGACACAGATCCCGATGACAAATTACAAGCCCTAATGGCTACATTGGGATTATTTGCAGTTACTAGTAAAACGTTTCCGATATTTCTGCTGGTCTTCCTTTAGGTAAATCTCTAAGGTGGCCGTGCTCAGCAAATTTCTAATCAATTTTGCTGACAGTAAATCTAGTAATTGGAGGTCGATCAGGATGAATTATATTAAATAAATCACACACTTCTTGTTGAGTATACACTCTGTCTCCAAAACTAATCTTCATAAGTACTTCAATACGTTCTTTCTCAGATAAATGCATTTTTAAAATGAAACGTAAAACTGACAAAATGACACTGACAAACTAAACGCCGGTGATAGTTTGGTTTTTATTGTCACAAAATACTACAACGAAATGTTGAACAATGTTCAAGGAATGAAAAACGATTAATACGAAGAAAACTGTTTTGTTTAAGATAAAATTTGGTGTACCAGGTTGTTTTTGTTGCTTTTAAAAATGTTCAAGGTTGTTCAATTTAAACATTTTATTTAATTACTTGTGCGTATTTCAAAGTACCAATTTTCAAACGTCATTATTACTGAAACCGCTGATTTTAGAGATATTATACAAAATGTGGTAATTTACCGTACAATTCAAAACAATATAAAAACGAGGATTATATTTGGTGCAAAGTCGTCTATTATCATTTGAACCCCCAATGCTCCCGTAAGGTTCTCTTTCGCATGTTGGACGGAATTTCCATAAACAGTTGTCATAAAAATATTTTTTTTATTTTTGTGGAATAATAGTTATATATCAAGCCACCCTTCGGGCATAAAGTTCCTTTTTAGGAGTGGCGTTCCATCTGATAAAAAGTTAGGGGGTAATTATTAATGAATATGAGGCGGCGGACGCATATTTTTCGAATGACGGCGTTGTCGAACGTGCCTGGCTGTAGCCTGTGACATTTAAATCGTCCAAAGATTAGTCGAAACACTTTTGCGTCGTGAAATTTCATCGAAAAACTACGCGATGCCTCTGCAACGCTTCGCTAGCATTCGCTGTAAATTAACAGCTTATCAACAGGTCCCAGTATCGTCATACGTATGAGAAGTTTTGTAATAACTATCACTAACTTATTTTAACTTTTTTTTGTAAAATTCTGAAAATAATTCTACATTCTCAATGCAAGACCCAATTTGTTTCGGATTAAATTATTTCAATGTTATCTCACTGAGCGTCATCAATTTATTCAGCTCAGGTGTCTTAATTCGAACCTTCAGACATTTCGGTGTTCCCCAGAGTCCAATAGTAGGCCCTCTTCTATTTACAATACTTATTAACGACATTGTAGAAGATCCAAAAGTTGTGTATTTTTTATGGAGAAGACGTAAAATTGTATTTATTGTCAGGGTGATTGCGAAAGTAGTCCTTTGACATCAACTGGTGTATTCTTCTTAATAATAAGGCTGTTTGCAAGCCTTTTGTTATTAAGGTTCTTGACATTTTATTTAAGGATTTTTCAGCAGTAAATAAATAAACAAACAAATAAATCGATAAATAAGTACTTAAATAATTTCATTTTACTTCGACTAAGTATCTCTTGAGTTCTACTAGGGGTTATTATGACATTTCCATTTACTGAAACTTTGGGGTCGATAAGAAAGGGAACATTTTAACCCGATAATCGCCACAGTATTTATTTTATTACCCTCGCGTAAAAAAAAAGGGAATTTACGAGCGGCCTTTTCTTGCATAATGAACATAGCGTCGAATATGATTTTTTTTTTGTTGTTTTTAAGTATAATTTACTGTTTCGCTCGGTGCTCATTAATAATTTATGACGGCGGCAATAAAATGGCGGCGCCTGGATTAACTTTTTAATCTATTCTAGTTTTTGTTGGGGGATGGAAAGAATAATGGGTTCTTTTGACCTCTCAGATGTTATCCGACTTATTTTTAAGGACTCTAATGCTGGTGGGATACGGTTAAGTGTCAGAATTAATCTTAATCTGACGATTCCGGAACACTTTTCCTTTTTTTAATGTTTTTGTACGTAGAAAAGCCGCATTTAGTATAATTTATGTTGTTTGCGTAACCACGACGTGGTAAGAAATATAAAGAAAAGGATTTTTATGCAAGTAGTAGGTATTTGGTCTGCAACTGGTCAAGCTAAGGTGAAACTGTATTAATTTATCAAGAAAGAAAAAATAAAATAGATACCGCTGAAAAAACTATGTTCTTCCAAAAAAAAAAAAACAAAATTAGAAAAGAAGAAATGAAGGTAAAGGCTTTAAAGTCAGAAAGATCCTCTCAAAAATCATCTACTTTCAACAGAAACAATGAGATTGAAGACAGACTATGAACTCAAGGAAATCCTTTGAAGAATAGAACTATAAAGTCATGAAAATGTTCTGTTTTTTCCAAAGTAACAATGGAAATGAAGATAGAGGCTGCAAATCAAAGAAAACCCTTTAAAGAAATGCTGGCAGTTAAAGAGAAACAGTTTCAACAAAGCCAAAAATTATAACGTCTAGACAATCCTCAGAAGAAATTCGGCTCTTTCTGTGAAAATGAAGCTGAAGACTATAAAGTAAAGGAAAAACCTTTGCAGAATTTCTGTCCTCTGAGAAGAAATAACGAGAAGAAGATAAATACTATAAAGTCAAGAGAATACTCTGAATAACTCTGTTCTTTCAAAAGTAATCGACTCATCTTAGACTTCAGTTATTTTAGACCACATAAAGAATGTGAATTACAATATTAAAAAGAAAGGAAAATTGTTGAAGAATGTCTCCAAATTAAGTTAGGAAGTTAGAAAGGTGATCTGAAGAAATCATGTCATTTCAAAAGAAACAGTGGGATAGAAGATAAAAGACTGTAAAACAAAGAAAATCATTTGAAGAAACTTTGTATTTTCAAAATAAGGAGATTGATTGAAGACAACCTATAAAGTCTAGAAAATCCTCTAGAGAAATTTTGTACTTTCAAAATAAGGGATTGAAGACAACCTATAAAGTCTAGAAAATCCTCTGGAGAAATTTTGTACTTTCAAAATAAGGATATTGATTGAAGACAACCTATAAAGTCTAGAAAATCCTCTGGAGAAACTTTGTACTTTTAAAATAAGGAGATTGGCTGAAGACAACCTATAAAGTCTAGAAAATCCTTCGAAGAAACTTTGTACTTTAAAAATAAGGAGATTGGTTGAAGACAACCTATAAAGTCTAGAAAATCCTCTGGAGAATCTTTTTTTTCAAAATAAGGAGATTCATTGAAGACAACCTATAAAGTCTAGAAAATCCTCTAGAGAAACTTTGTATTTTCAAAATAAGGAGATTGATTGAAGACAACCTATAAAGTCTAGAAAATCCTCTGGAGAATCTTTTTTTTCAAAATAAGGAGATTCATTGAAGACAACCTATAAAGTCTAGAAAATCCTCTAGAGAAACTTTGTATTTTCAAAATAAGGAGATTGATTGAAGACAACCTATAAAGTCTAGAAAATCTTTTGAAGAAACTTTGTACTTTCAAAATAAGGAGATTGATTGAAGACAACCTATAAAGTCTAGAAAATCCTCTGAAGAATCTTTTTTTTCAAAATAAGGAGATTCATTGAAGACAACCTATAAAGTCTAGAAAATCCTCTGGAGAAACTTTGTACTTTCGAAATAAGGAGATTGATTGAAGACAACCTATAAAGTCTAGAAAATCCTTTGAAGAAACTTTGTACTTTCAAAATAAGGAGATTGATTGAAGACAACCTATAAAGTCTAGAAAATCATCTGGAGAAACATTGCTCTTCCAGTTATAGTGAAGATGAAGACTATCAAGTCAAGAAAACCCTTTGAAGAAATTCTATCTTCTAAGAGGAAATAGCTGGAATAAGATAAAGACGATAAAATCAAAAAAATATTTTGAAGGAACTCTGTTCTTTCTAAAGTCTTATATTTTAGTTGTTTTTGAAAGAGCACATAATGAATATGAATGTCATAATAATGGAAAGATAGGTAAACTGTCAGAAAATAAAAAATCTCTACAAATAGCACACTTAAAACGTTGATAAAACATTTACGCTTTGCCTTCGAATTTTTCACCGACATCTAAATGTCCAAAAAATGCATATTTTGAATTAAATTGAGCCAATTTGGACAAACACTACAGACCTCATTAAAGAAGATCATATCACTTCCTGACGAGGCCCAGGAAACCGAAACACATCTCAGACAGTCATCGCCCATCCCGCGGACAAATCGGGGTCCTTCCTCGGGCGGCACGCCAAAGGAAGGGCTATCAACAGTTACACACGACCTGGACATCGGTGCCGTCGCGTAATAGCCATCTACGTCACGACACGTAAGCCGAATAGACACGGCTCTTTACCTACAACCTGTAGGTAAGGCACGCACCGTCATCACGCAAATTCTAGAGCGGCGCGATTGCACTTCTGCCGCCGCATCGCTGCCCCAGAGGTGTTCACGCCGATTAATGGCCAATTAGGAGGTTGTGTGCTCATTTCTGGACGTGGACGGGGTGTGATGGTGGTCACAATCGAGTGGGCGATGAAGATGGTGACAATGGTGGGTCCGTCATATCGCAAAGGACGCTGAGGATGAAGATAAAGGGTATAGCGTCGAGGAAAGCCTCTGAAGAAAGCCTGTCTTTTCGAAAGGAGCGGTGGGATTGAAGATAGAGATGATAAAAGCAAGAAAACCCTTCGAAGAAATTGTCTTTCCAAAAGGAACAGTCAAAATGATGATAAAAGTCAAGGAAATGTTCTGAAGTAACAATACGAATAAAAACAGAGAGTAAAAAGCAAAAAACGCACTCTAGCGTTCAAAAGAAACGGTGGAAATCAAGAAACACACTAAAGTCAAGGAAACCTATTGAAGAAATTTTGCTCTTCCAAAAGAAACAATGATAGTGGAGGATCAAGGTTAAAAAGGCATAGAAAAAATATTCATGTTCTCCTTGAAGAAATCGTGGGAAGATAACGACTATGAAGTCAAGAATATTCAAAAATAAAACAATAGGATTGAAGAGAAAGGCTATAAAGATAAAAAAAACCCTTCAAAAAAATTGTCTTTCCAAAGGAAACAGTGAAAATGAAGATAAAAGTCAAGGAAATGCTCTGTAGAGACTCTGATCTTTTACAATTAACTATGGGAATGAAAATAGAGACTATAAAGCAAAGAAATGAAGACAAAAGCTATAAAGACAAGCAAACTAAATGAAGAAACTTTGCTCTTTCAAAAGAAACAATGTGAATGAAGATAAAAACTATAGTCATAGAAAAAAATCATGTTCTCTACGAAGAAATGATGGGAAGAAGATAACGACTATGGAGTCAAGGAAATGCTCTGAAGAAATTCTGTTCTTTCAAAAGAAACGAAGTAAATTAAGATCAAAAACTATAAAGTAAATAAAACTATAATCTATAGGTACTATCGATTCTGTTCTACAAACTTTCTTCAAATTAACATGAATAATGAATTTATAAGGTTAACTTCAACAGTGAGTGATCAAATACGCATTGATATACATATTTAAAATAGTATTTGCTTACTACTAAAATATACCTATATCTCATTTGGATCTTATAAAAAAATTCATTTTGACTTTATGGTCAAAGTAACATATTGAAAATGTGATATGTTTGTAATTAGACTGTTACTGGTTCGACAGAAAGCAAAACCTTTAACATATTTTACTTAGATTTGTATCAAATTATCTAGAAACTATAGAAATCTGTTGGATATATTCAGAGGTTTTTAGGCTTATTTGGTGATGAAATGATTAAAAGTCAATATAAAAATTACTAGTTTAAGGCAGAAAATTAACACAATTCCCATTGTGGTATTACCAAAACTAACCAGCTATTTTCATGCTTTTAGACTTTTCTGATTTACTAGCAATGTGTATTTATTTTTGAACTAATAACGATACTCACATGATAATGCCTGTTTTATGAAAATTAGTAGCAGTTTTTAACATTTTCTCTATAACATCATAGTCAGTGGTAGACATCAGATCAATGTAAATTCACGATCAATGTAAATCACGATTTTCTGACTATTTTTTTGGGAAGATTGATTAAAAAAAACTGAAATTGGTCCTAAACTCAAATTCATTGACACTGATCAACATAGATTATATGTAGTTGTTTCAACACAAATAAGAAGTAACTCTGATATTTGTTACACTTCAGATAACTATAAATTGGTAATTTCTAACTCTTCATGATCGTGTCTCTATTACTGAAGCAAATATTGCATACAAAATGAAGAAACAAGCCTTAAACTCCCCAGAACTTGATAATATACAGTTTGCTGAATCTTCAGACTTCCAACAGATTTTTAATCAAACCAAGCTTCTGCTGAGGGTCAATTTTCTTGCAGCTTTAAAATAAATACAAAAACAACTGCTTCCAATCCAAATCAGCAATGTAGGAGTTGTTTCCTCATTTCGTATGTAACATCAGCTTCTTGGCTTTGCAACAGAACATCGGCCTTGCCAATAACGAACCAGGAATGATCACACGTTTGGTGTAAGGTCGACATTTTGCCTTGAGTCAACATCAAAACGTCAAATTTTTGCACCCGTTTCCTTCAACGACCTTTTCCACCCTATTCTCTTCCAAGTAGAACCTTTTCCACCCTTCCACAACACAAAATCCTCCTTCCGGGGGCTACCACGGAACCCCCCTCGTGCACCACGACACACCGATCACTTCCATCTAGAAAACACGTACCTTTTGCCGTTCCTGCGGCGCCTCTTGGTGGCGTAGACGGTGCCGAGCTGGTTCATGGCGACGGCGGGCGCCGCGACGACCACCGGCGCGGCCAGCACCGCCGCCCCCTCACCTCCAAACGCCGCCGAGGCCGAGGCCAGGCCACCCGGTGCACATTGGCCTTGCACGGTGGCGTTAAGGAATTCCGTTTTGCAGCCGAAGAAGTCGCCCTCGCGTCGCACTGCACTGCACTCTCGGTTCTCCGGTGGTGTCGGGTTCGCTCCGAGCACGAGGAGACTGCGGACTGACGGCGCCGTGCGCGCGCTAGCTCGCCCCTCCACGTCGGACACGCCCCCGCCGAATGGGTCGCGGTGACGTCACAACATGGCCGGCGAGCGGTGGGGCGCGCGCCTGAGCCATAGGCGCCCGACGCCGGACGGGGTGCGGGTACAGGGTGGTCCCGTCCAGGGGTGAGAGTCTTCCTCGGTTGCACCAGGTGGAGTCACCTGCGAGGGTGACAGCATTTTGGAGGATTTTATCTTTGGAAGCGTTGGTGATGATGTTGCGTTAGTACTGTTGCATCCTATGTGGTTACCTTCATCAAAGGGCTCGTGTTTTATGACCTGGGTTGAAAATATCAACAAAATCTTTCCACCCAAACACTTGGTTAAGGATAATACTTCATCAGTATATTTCACCACTGAAGATTCCAAAATATTAAACTTGGAACTCAAAATTTGGAAATACTGCTGATGATGGAGTCATTTTACGTGGTTTTCTTCATCAAAAAGCTCGTATTTACTTGGAAGGTGGAAATTTCAATAAAATGAAACCCATCTTCATGCAGAAAAGCTTGAATAGAAGAATAAGAAGTAAGAACTATATAACCAGCTGAGCTACTTCATCAGATTTTGGTCCCAAACAGTACAGTTCACTTCAAGGGGTTACAGCATTTCTGACCGCTTAAATTTGGATGTAGCTGCTACTGATGGAAATGAAAATTATATTATAAATGTTATTTTTCCTCAAAAAGCTATGTTGGACAGCTTGGAAGTTTGAAAATGTCATAAAATGCAACTCATCTGCATATAGAACTTGGTTAGGAAAATAGAAAACCTATAAAGCTGGTCTCTTCACAGTTCCAAATAGTTTTCTTCATCTTATCTGCTGCTGATGAAGTATTGCAATCCACCCTAGAAGTTTTTGAAATTTTCCTGCAAAGAAAGTACTTACCGTTGATGATGTAGCGCAAATATTGTAGTATTATCTTCCCCAAAAAAGTGTTGAAAAACAATGGGGATTGGAAGGTTCCAAAGGATGTTTCAAAGTACGAACCAAAAACTAGACAGCAGGAATATTACCAACTATTTCACCTGATTTTGAATCCACAGAAAAAATATTCAGATTTATGAAATAGGAGACACACGCAAAAAAAATCTTGCTTCAAATGTACAACATTTGATTTTAAGGTACCGCATGTTTATATTTATTTTCTTCTTTCAAGAAATTTATTTATTTATTTAAATACTTTAAATTTCTACCCAGAAATATAATTTCTTATGTTAAAAATAGGCAGCATTTAAAATAAATATTTGATACTTACAGTTAAAAGAATTCTATTCTTAATTTTATAATATACATAGATTTTATAAAAACATGTTTTGTATTGTATTAATGTATGGTTTGTTTAATACAAAATTGAATAGTTTTGTTCAAATGATTGTATATACTCATTTTAAGAATATATTTGTATATAAATATTTCTCAGTAATAAAGAATATTTTGTTTCAATACTCACAACACTTAGTACAACAGTTAGGATCGTTGGTAAGCTTAACCAACCAGACATAGGTCGGTTTGGTACTTATTGATGGTCCTCATGATTATGTCGTTAGAACGATCCAGCTTTAGTGTCATTCCTCACAAGGAAATGTATATACCCAGAGCGTAAGCGGCTCCATCTATCGTGCTACTTCCCACCTACGCCATTCTGTGACCTACAATTTTCTTTCAAGAAAACATAAGTTTGATTACAGCAAATATTTCACATAGTTTGAAGAAAGTATATACGTTTGAATAGAATAAAATAACATTTACAGCAAATATTTCCATTTAAAACTACCTGCTCATTTGATTCAAATACTTTCTTTTCAGTGCAGACATCTTTCTATTTTGCACCAAATGGCAAACAATATAGCCCAACTCACAATCAGAGATTTCAAAGTTAGGAGAGCTTCTGATGATGCAGTGCAAGTATTGTATTTTAAATTGCCTTCTTCCTTAAATAAGCCATGTTTTGCACCATCAGGATTGCACATTCCAACGCGATTGCAAAAATAACAAATCAGAACGACTCCAAAGCTAGTTACTTTATCAGACTTTGGTTCTACTGAACACATACGCAAGTATCAACGATTTCCAAGGCAATGCTGCTATAATTCCAAAAATTCCTGGACCTGAAACCGATTGTGGTTTACCCCAAACCACCCTGTAGTCGCATCCGAGCGATGCCACCACAGACTGACATAACGAGACAGGCCATCCAGACGCCACACATTTTTCCATTAAAATTTTAATCAAACCCTTTACATCTAAGTAATAAAAACGAGCCAACCACCCCATTTCATTACGGGCTAATGCCTGTGTGTATTACAGCACATCCATTATTTTATTTGACACCCGATGAGGAGGCGATAAGTTTTTGATTGTGACATAAATTACGACTTCAGCGGCCGGGCACCCGTTCAGCATTCGGGCATTTTTTTCAATAAAAAGGCCAGATTCTAATCTAGATTAGTTAATAAATGGGAAATTCATCAGATAAGCGGAGGAATATGGCAAAGTAGTTTTATAAAAGTGAGGTAAAGCTCCTGGAATACCAACACGAAAACTAGTAACTGGTCGATACAGTTTCAGTAACATTCTAGTATGTATTTATAAAAAGGTCCCACCACGTTCCATTATCATTATTGTTATGAAGGTCTAAAATGTGATGAGTACCTACAAATGTGATTTTCCCCAGATTCAGAGAAAATTCGAGAGATTTGGCAACACCGCCTTGGAACAACTCTTTGCATTGATTGCAGTGGGGACATTTTAATATCTATTTATTAAAATTTCCCATCACATTCTAGTTTTGGGTATATGTGCTGTACCTTATAATTACCATTATTGTTGTGGAAGTCTACAAATGCGACGTTGACAAATTTAGGGAAATTTCCCCAGATTTAGGGAAAATTTGAAAAACGTGGCAACATCGCCTGATGTGAATATTACTAAAAAAATAGGGTTGTATACAATTTAAAAAGTATATAAACTATCTGTGCCAAATGTATTTTGTATATTATAATGTATAATACTAATTCCATTAAAAAAACGGAGAATTTTTTACTTTGCAAACGTTCAATTATGATAATTCTAGAAATATAATGCCTTTAAATATAGTAAAGTTATAAGAATATAATAGTGTTAACGAAATTCTTTGGTCACCTTTTTTTTAATAATCATTTGAGAGTTTTTTATAAAAAAAAATTAATTTCCTTCTACGAAATAACTGTTCATGAACGAGTTACAAATCGAAATAAAATTATTATATGAAAAAGAAACATCGCCTATAATTTTATTTTTATTAACGTTTAAATTAATTATCAAAATGACGCAAATTATAATTAAGTATAAACTGGTTATTATCGCACATATATTTTAATCAGATGCAATTAATTAACACTATAATTGTAAAAAAGAGTAAAATAAATCAAACTGTTACTAAGTATGTACTTAGTTCCACATAGGGATATATTATTATTCGTTCCTCTTTAAATATATTTACTCCACATTTTTTTATATAAAAAAATCAAGAAGTTTCCGAGATTTCATTTTTCCGGTCTGATACACTTTTTTTTTCAAAGAAAAAATTCTACTTAGAAAAATCATCGTACAGAGTTCTGCCGTGATCATTTTTTTCATTTTGACATATAGTTTTTGGTGAAATAAAAAATCACAGTTCAAAAACATGCTCAAAAATGCAAAAAAATATAAAAAATGACTTGCAACAATGAATTTTTCAGTAATTGTTGATAATTTGTTTAAATTTAAAAAAAATCAAAAACTGATGACACCATTCAATTCTACAGAAAAGACTGTATCTCATTGTTTGAGCCAAAATTTTATTTTTGTGCAGTCGAATTACAACTGCACAAATGATAAATTATCTCTGGATGATTTGAGATTTCACCAAGACAAAGTATTAACTGTAAAGTCTACTGTCTACCCAAAAACAATCATCATCACATCAAGCATATCCAATGGCGTCAACATTTTTGCAATCCGACGTTTCGTCTTCAAGGGGCCATCATCAGGTTAATTTTTTTAATTACGTCGCTGCTATTTTTATGACAAAATCTAGTCATTTTTAATTCTATTGTAATCGTTTTTAGCTATCATTTAAAATTTTTCCTGAGTACGGCTTTGAACGCTTTCAAAATATCTATTGGTGGAAGCCATAACAGTATAAAAGTCAAAGCACAAAATATCCAACAATTTTTTTAATCAATAATTTAAAAAGTTGTACCTAATATGAAAATAATACGAATTTATGAAATATTTTATTATTTCTAATTAGTATTGCTAATAGTAGTAAAAAAAATTGTTGGATATTTTGTGCGGTATTGACTTTTATACTGTTTTGACTATCCAATAGATATTTTGAAAGCGTTCAGAGCCGTACTCAGCAAAAATTTTAAATGATAGCTAAAACAAGCTAAAAACTTTGCATGCTCTTGGATACTTTTTTGTTTGACGTCAATTTTCGCCAGAAATCCCAATGATACAATTTTTCACAACTTTTCAACCCCCCAAATCAACCTTCCGCCACCGCTCACTCATTTATTTTTTTTTCGTTTATTATAAGCCCCTTTACCATTTCCACTTATAAAAGTCCAGGAAACAATTTTCGTTTTTTTCCCTCTAAATGAGTTATTTCGATCGATCTAATATCTCAACAAATTCAGTAAAGTTGCCAAATTACCTTAGCGTACAAAAAATATATTAAAACTTAAAATTAAACAGAATTCTATAAAATGGCGAATGCGCTAGGAATTGGCAACTTGATTCCTAGTATAGTACACATACAATCGCTTTATGTGATGCATGAATTAGATAATCATAAGATCAATTAGAAATACTTTTTGTAATTTATTACGTATAATGTAATTTTCATGGCATTTGTAAGCACTTAAAGGACGTATATACTTAAGGGGGCCACAGCGCTGTAAAGCAACACAAACGAAGTAGATTCTAGCATTTTTCTTTATATAAAAGATTAGATTAATGTTTCAATTCACAAATAATGACAATATAAATGTTCTTCCACTACAATACTTATATTTTTCACTAACAATTTCTATTATTTTTCTTTTAAAATCGAATAAATCCAAAACATAGAAAGTAAAAACAAATTAACATGACTAAAAATCAATCCGGGAAAAGTTTGTCGTCCGGTCTCAACTAATTCACGAAAACATCGAGTTCTCGTGCTCGATGAATCACTATACGTCAAGGCAACTCCTCACAATCAAATCTTCCGAAGCTTCGATTAATTATCGCGTTTTGCGTTGTTTACGTTCGAAAACGTATCGATTAAAGCGTCAAGCTTTCGCACATCCACAGCAAATCAAAACCAACGCATGCATAGCTAGGCACTAGATATCCTTAATGAAATAATCATCTCGTTCTAGCCCAGTTCCCTTAGTAGGCCGTGACTTTTTAATGATGCCTCCTAATTGTATGTTATTTAATATATTCATTAATATAATACGCGATATTGCTAAGTGGCGCATGTTTACGGCGATATTATTCAAAATATGCTGCCTTGGGAGTCGCGCATACCCAAAACGGTTTATTTATTCAAAATCGAGCCGCGCGCGGTTTTTTTCTTGTTTACCTGCTGAGCTGCTGTTTATTCATGATACAGTTTGTTGGGAATAATTTTTGTGAAGATTATTTTTACATACGTCGCCTGGAATGGACCTACGGGGTGTCTCAAGCTCGACAGTATGGGCTTACTGTGACGATACAAAAAAATTAAATAAAATTTTAAAAATCTGAAAAAAGAAGAGGAAAAAAATGTTTCTCTTTTCCAGAGGAATTTACAGTTTTCCGTTTCGACACTTATTTAGGAACACCCTGTATGTAGGTATACTATTTTTCCGCATTTTGAGCTAATATTTATAATTATATGAACAGTTATATTCTTAAAATAATATTTTTAAATAAAAGGTCAAAAAACTATAATGATTTCTTGTAAATGTCACTTTGACAGCTAGTATTATTCGAGTGTCATGACTAACCCGATTCCTCATTATCGAAAATTTAGAAAAATTACATTTATTCTTACTTTTGTGTTGTTTCGCGATCTGTCCAACGAATGTAGTTATTTTATTTCTATTCCAATTTATTTCGCTACGTGAACAAATGTCGTTTGACAACTGCCATTGGCGTACTTCTAAATGTACTCCTCCTCAAATTGAATATCCACGGCTACAATCGTTTATAGATACAATGATCAACCAGAAATACGTTTTTTCTCATTGTTTACACATTTCTAATAGCAAATTCACAAAACGATCACAAACTTTATTGAAATTTGTACAGGACAACGTCTGTCGGGTCAGCTAGTGATAATACCTATAAATTTTACATGAATACAACTTTTTTTATAGTCCCAGGTTCTCTTTTTGTCAGTATTTATCATCCAAACAATACATTTTTGCCATATTCCTTTTTAAATTTCTTAATTTAGTAAACTAAATCTTATCTACTAAGAAATTCCAAACAAACAAGTGTATTTCTTTAGCAATTGTCGACAATATCTGGCTGCGCAGATCATCTAATTACTCGCGTACAAAGGCAGAAATAAATTCGAGAATACATTATTTCCACGGCGAAACGTCGTAGTTTTCGAAACTCTTGAAGATATTAAAGCTTTTCGCTCAATTTAATAGGGAAATTATGGTCTAATTGCCATAATTGTCAACTTCCAAGCAACGTTGAATTTGCAGCTAATTATTTATTTAACTCAGCCGCAATAACACATATTTATAGCAAAAAAAAAACGATAAGCAGTACGTGAACTGTTCCATTATGTATTGTTCGGGTTTTGTTCGTTTTTTTAGAAAACGAGAACTATTTCAAAATGAATACACTTCACAAACGACATAAAAATGTAACAGAATGACGTATTCAGCCACTCCTGTTTCACCGAATTAACGTGGCAGTTTTTTTTACTCGTTTATCATCCAATCACATCATACCACGTAGTCAATGGGCAGTAGCGGCTTTACATGGGCGGAAATATAAATGTTAAACGACCAAAGGAGGCTAGCTTTCATTGCCCTTCGTAAGCCTTCCGAACGGGATCGGATTCTGCTTAAATTTAAACTGTTCACGATGAAATTTTGTTGTTGTTTCATTTACTTTGTATGAATTTAATATGTCTAGCACTGATTGGTTGTTGAAGTGGCTGGCTGGCCTATTTTGTTTATATTTTAATATTACCTGTTTTAACTTTGTTAAATACGTCCCTAGCTACTTTACGTAGTGACATAAGCATAGTTCTGTTAAACTATCGTATCTACTCACCAATATTAGTTCATATTTAATAAACTATGTAAAACAATGGAATATTTTTTTAATGTTCGGCGCTTTGTCCACGGTGGTATCAAAAAAGTATGGTGACTTAAAAATGACAAATTTCTAAGCCACCCAAAAGCAATTCGTTTCACTACATTATTTTTTATTGTTGTTTTAAAAAGGTAACTACTGGCAACGCTGTTAGTGCACTGATAAAACTTACCACGCTAATTCTGGGTGGCTCGGTTTACGTCACCTGGCCGGAATTAGCGTAGTTTAATTGGGTCAGTTTAAAGAACTAATTGTAACTCGTCCATTTGCTTGATTAAAAAAAATAATACGTCAGTTTCGTGTCGAGGGAGCACTATTACCCCTAAAAAACTGACCCCCGCTTAAATTTACACCCTGTATAGTAAAAAATGCGAGAGTTAATAATAAAATATATTCATTTTCCTCACTGCGCTTTTTTAATGTCTCTTTTTTGGTACACGCTCGCGGCATATGCGTATACCATTCGCCTTCATCGCCATGTAGTCCGTATAGAAACAATTTAAATGTCATACTATGTGGTTGAGTTAATCATATTCACACAATTACGGCGATTACAATTTTCCCCATATACATAACCCATTACGGAGTTCAATTTAGCCGAGCAATGAGCGAAATTATAATGACACATTTATAAAAATTTATTGGCGGGAGACATGCATTTCCTGCAATTGCAATTTTTATTATTAGGCCGTTAGGCCGGTGTACGCGCATTTAAACAGCCCCTGGATGCCTTGAAACGTCTAATGACAGGATCGCTGATATGAAAAGCGAATTTATATTCAAATTTGGCGCGCCGAACTTAATAGTCAAAAATTCAATTATATGTCGCTGAGATTTGAGATAAACTTTATACGTTTGACGTGGCAATGCATGAATTCATTTGTTTGGATTTTTATTGCAATCGAGCCTTAAATGAAGGGGAATTTTATCGAATTCAATCAATATGCAAGTTTCGTATTAAATTCCATTCGAAAGTTAATCAAATTATTGTGATGTACAGCGCTATACTGATTCTAACAGTGTTTTTCAGATTGCAACTCTTCTTCAAAATATTTTCGATCAGGAGAACATACATCCCATCATTTCAGGATACTATTTTGTCATTACTTCATAGAAAATAATAATCTATTTAATTATGAATAAATTTAACACGAAATCAAAGAATATTTGATATTAAAATGTGCAGTAAATTGTAGATGACATTATACAGATGTCAAATGAATTAATTTTAGCTGCTCCCACTAACATAACTTTCTGCAACTGTGGCTGATTTCCACCCACCACGTCTCTCGATTGCTAATACATCAACTCCTGTATCAGCCAGTAACATTGCCGATGTTATTCGGAATGAATGGCCTGTATATGTTTCAGGATGTTCTAGTTTCAAAAACTGTGCAATCTTATTAGGAATCATAGAACGACGTTCTCCTCTATGAAAACAGTTGACTCTACAATATCGCCGGTATTATTTTTTATTTTTTGCTCACTAATTTGCGAATAACTTGATAACAAAAAAAAATATCTAACCATTTTTGCGTCAAAATGTAGCTACTTTTATGCTCTTCAAACTAACCTATACAAAGTTTTATCCTGCTATTTCACTTTTTTAAGAAAACGTGGAACAGCCTAAACTTATTTGGACCCTAATTAAAACATCAAGTCAAAAAATTTTGATATTGATGTAGATGAGGTTCAAAATAACCCCAAGAAGTTGCATACACTTGAGGAGTTACTAAAACAACATGAGTTGGTGTATAAATGACTAGACCAGACGCTAAAATAACGGAAAAGGAAATACTGGAAGTTGAAAATCACACAATTGGACACGAAGCAAATAGAATAAAACGAGAGCGTCTCCAAAAAGAGGACAACTTGCTTCAGTCTCGTTACGATTGATTCCATGCAGGCACCTTCCGTATCGCCCTGTATATGGAAACCGGGCCAGCCGATGCGAGTGAAGCCTTCCGCGAAAGGCGATACACGTTTCGTCAGTTAATTACCGCGGACTATGATTAAAAATCGCGCCCATTAGGAATATTAGCCGGCGGTAGCTGTAACGAGGGTAACTGTACTTACCATATGGTTATCGGGGCTCAACATCGACAGCGAGCCGCATATTAATCGCATCGAAAATTGCATACAGACGTGTCTTGTACTTGTACAGCAGCGTTTAACAATGCGATTATCATCTACCAACAGCCCCACAAGAAATATGCGTTTCTGTCTCTGAAACGACAGGTAGCAAACGCTGCCATTGGATAACTAAAAACTTTTTTTTTTTGATAAGCTAGAAGGACCTAAAAGTACTGATCTCCCTCGGTTCTTGTTAGATATGAAGGGATGGAGCTGGAGATGAAAATAGTAATTTCTTAATACACTAAGCACAGAAATTAAGGGATATTAAAAAAATTCCAAAATTTTGGGTGATTTTCAAAGAGCTGTAACTTGGAGAAAAATGGTCGTAGAGAGAATAAAAACAAAGGAAATTGAAGCTTCAAGTGTCTAGTTTTCAGATCTGCAGTTTAAAATTTTTTAGCGTCAGCAGTTTTTGAGTAATCATGAGAAAATTAACGGAAAAAAAATTGTAAATTTTTTCTTTTTTAAAAAAGGCCTATGGACTTAAAAAAATTTTTTTTTTGGTAATTTCATCATAAAGCCCTTTTAGATAATTTAATTTTCTTCAATTTGAGCGGTTCCGGAGCCTTGTACGATTATTTGTAGCCGAGTTATTGTCGATCAAAGCAAAAAAATCATTTTTGACTTTGGCAATCAATTACTCGGGAAATAATGGTCGTACAGAAAATCCAAGCAGGGTTTCGAAAACTGAACTATACTAAATGGTCGAAGTGTCCACCTAGTGGATTTAAGTCGGGTCTTCTTGGAGGCCATCTCACAGGACCAAATCGACCAATCCATCTACCACCAAAATGATTATTTAACCACCTCCTGGTGCTCCGTCGTGTTGGAAGAACATGTCCAATGTCGTCTAATATGTCATGGGATGTCTTCTAGTACATCATGTCAAAAATGGTATTCGACAAAGTCTCTGAAACCATTTGCAATTCCACTAAAGTACCATTACGGATTTCTCCCCGTATATCAACAGAAAATCGCCGCTGGAATCTTCTGCTTCTTTTAACATGTTGGTTGTCTAATGAATAATGATGCAAATTTCGAACATTTGTAATTCCGTTTCTGGTAGAAATCGCTTCATCGGCCCTTAAACTAGACGAAATAAAACTAGGATCATCGATTATCCTTCCAATAAGCCACTGACTGATCTTCAGGATGAAGAACTTGAATTCTCAAAAAAAAAACTTCCAACAGCTTCCTTATGATCTGCAACACTTTTCTCTGTGATGCTCCAGCTCCTTGAGCTTTCGAAATACCAAGCTCTCTCAATCCTCGGAAAGTTGAAGCAAATACCTAATGATTATATTCCTCTATTAGCGAATCGATTCTTCCATTCTATTAGGGAATCTTCTTCTATTCTATTGGGAAATCTATGCTTCTATTTTATTAGGGAATATATTATTTTATTCTATGAGGGAATCTATTCTTCTTCTATTCTATTAGGGAATCTATTCTTCTATTTCATTGGGGAATCTAATCTTCCATTCTATTAGGGAATGTTCTTCTATTCTATTAGGGAATCTATTCTTCTATTTTATTAGGGAAGCTATTCTGATATTCTATTAGGGAACCTATTCTGCTATTCTATTGTTCTATTAGGCAATCTATTCTTCTATTCTATTAAGGAATTTATTATATTTTGTATGCCTCTCTTATTCTATTAAGTAATCTTCTACTATTCTATTAAAAAAATTACTTTTCTAATCCATTAGGAAATCTATTCTATTCTATTAGGGAATATATTCGTCTATTCTATTAGGAAATCTATTCTTCTATACTATTAGGGAATCTATTCTTCTATTTTATTAGGGAACCTATTCTTCTATTCTATTAGGGAATCTATTCTATTCTATTTGGGAATATATTCTATTCTATTAGGGAATATATTCTTCTATTCTTTTAGGGAATTTATTCTTCTATTCTATTAGGGAATCTATTCTTGTATTTTATTAGGGAAACTATACTTCTATTCTATTAGGGAATTTGCTTTATTTTTTATGACTCTTCTCTTCTATTATGGAATCTTCTTCTATTCTATTAGGGAATCTGTTCTTCTATTCTATTAGGAAATATATTCTTCTATTCCATTAGGGAATCTGTTGATCTATTCTTCTTCTATTCTATTAGGAAATCTATTCTTCTATTCTATTGGGGAATCTATTCTTCTATTTTATTAGGGAATCTATTCTTATATTCTATTAGGGAATATATTCTTCTATTCTATTAGGAAATTTGCTCTATTTTTTATGCCTCTTCTTTTCTATTATGGAATCTTCTTCTATTCTATTAGGGAATTTTTTCTATCTATTTTATTAGGGAATATATTCTATTAGGGATTCTACTCTATTCTATTAGGGAACCTATTTTTCTATGAGGATATCTGCATTCTCTTATGGCTGCCATCACAAAGCCGTTCACTTAAATGATGTTAGCGACTTTTCTTATAGTAAAATCACCCACTTCGAAAAAAATGTACGCAAGTAGATCAATTTTCAAACAATTATTTACTACATTTGAAAACAAATGACTGTTAATGACAACAATTGCTTTCGTTTGGTTATCAAGCTATTTGATGTTAAGAATTCGATTTTTACCTTTTGCATTTTTAAAACACTTTTAAACATTTTAATAATTATATCTCAGAAAATGATTGTAAGTAATTGGCACACACACATCTCGCCTAATTTCCAATAAGGACCCCCAATACCTCACCTCTCCCCTCTCCCTAAATTATCGCCGCTACGCTCGGCAAACGGCGCGCTGAAGCGTCATTGAAACAATCGACAGCGATAAAACAAGGCGTTCGCGTTCGCGCCGACGTACCCGCCAATCGCCTCGGTGGGCCGTACGGCCTCGACAAACCGGCCGTCCCGCCCTCTGGACACTTACACTTCAATTAACCGACGCTTTACCTGCGACCAATCGCACCGGGCTCGGTCGCTGCCCACGGCATATGACTGTGACTACGCCGGGAAATTATTCATAATATTTATGGTGTATAATGAGATTGTACGAAAGAACCAGATCGTAGTAGTGATAATTGTAACAATAAAATTATCTGGCGGATTCGAGCACGGAACAGGGCTTGTATTTCATTGCGGTGTGTTGGTATTGCTGGGCAGGTAAAGCGTATGGGATAGCGTTGGGAAATAATGGGTTGGTTGCCGGGCAATTATCGGTATCTGTTCGGGGATCGGTTTGTCAGTCTCGGAATTATTTTTTTATTGTTTGCCCGGAATTGAGATGGGGCTGGTGATAGGGCGATGAGGTTGGAAAATTAAAATGTATTTCATTTACGCCGTTACACAAAGTTGAGCTTGAGGAAGCTTACTTTGTAAATGCGCATATAAAACATTAAATTGGTAACGGGGCATATTTGTTTTACTAAATCAAGGCCCAGTGACCAGATTTATGGGAAGGCAATTACTGGTTTTTACACCTTAACACAAAGCGGTAATAATGAACGAATTTTTGACTAAAAACTCAAGGAATGTCATCGGGCAGCCACCTTATTCGCCGGATATGACCCCTGCTGACTTTTCCTCTTTCCCAAACTCAAATAACCACTTCGTGGAACACTTTCGAGTCGACAGAAGTCATAAAAAAATCGCTGAAGAAGTCCATATCGTAATATGCGTTTAAAAATTGCTTTGATGACTGAGTTGTTCGTTGAAAAAATTGTATTGCCACAAATGGAGCCTATTTTGAAGGAGACAAAATAGATCTTGATGATTAATTGAATATAATGTGGTTTATTGACAAATTCTGGATACTTTTATGACAGAGCAATATACAGGGTGTTTGTAAATAAGCGCGAAATATTTTAGGGAGTGGTTGCCGAAGTTATTTTGTGAAAAAAAGTTCATATAAACGTAGGTTGAAATATGCTTCGTTCGTCCGAGATACAGAGTGTTTAAATTTTTATTTATTTTTATCAATTACTTCAAATAGTTTTAAAGATATTGACTCAAAATTTGATGGTTGTATTTTATTTAGAGATATTGACAGTAACCTACTAGATAATGTATCAATAGAAATAAAGATACACAACTTGCAATAAAATATGTTTTATTTTTTCCTTCATAAACGATGCATCCTACGAANAAATATATTCATTTTCCTCACTGCGCTTTTTTAATGTCTCTTTTTTGGTACACGCTCGCGGCATATGCGTATACCATTCGCCTTCATCGCCATGTAGTCCGTATAGAAACAATTTAAATGTCATACTATGTGGTTGAGTTAATCATATTCACACAATTACGGCGATTACAATTTTCCCCATATACATAACCCATTACGGAGTTCAATTTAGCCGAGCAATGAGCGAAATTATAATGACACATTTATAAAAATTTATTGGCGGGAGACATGCATTTCCTGCAATTGCAATTTTTATTATTAGGCCGTTAGGCCGGTATATGCGCATTTTAAATGCCCCTGGATGCCTTGAAACGTCCAATGACAGGATCGCTGATATGAAAAGCGAATTTATATTCAAATTTGGCGCCCCGAACTTAATAGTCAAAAATTCAATTATATGTCGCTGAGATTTGAGATAAACTTTATACGTTTGACGTGGCAATGCATGAATTCATTTGTTTGGATTTTTATTGCAATCGAGCCTTAAATGAAGGGGAATTTTATCGAATTCAATCAATATGCAAGTTTCGTATTAAATTCCATTCGAAAGTTAATCAAATTTTTGTGACTACAGCGCTATACTGATTCTAACAGTGTTTTTCAGATTGCAACTCTTCTTCAAAATATTTTCGATCAGGAGAACATACATCCCATCATTTCAGGATACTATTTTGTCATCACTTCATAGAAAATAATAATCAATTTAATTATGAATAAATTTAACACGAAATCAAAGAATATTTGATATTAAAATGTGCAGTAAATTGTAGATGACATTATACAGATGTCAAATGAATTAATTTTAGCTGCTCCCACTAACATAACTTTCTGCAACTGTGGCTGATTTCCACCCACCACGTCTCTCGATTGCTAATACATCAACTCCTGTATCAGCCAGTAACATTGCCGATGTTATTCGGAATGAATGGCCTGTATATGTTTCAGGATGTTCTAGTTTCAAAAACTGTGCAATCTTATTAGGAATCATAGAACGACGTTCTCCTCTATGAAAACAGTTGACTCTACAATCTCGCCGGTATTATTTTTTATTTTTTGCTCACTAGTTTGCGAATAACTTGATAACAAAAAAGATTTTGTACCCTTTTTTGCGTCAAAATGTAGCTATTTTTATGCTCTTCAAACTAACCTATACAAAGTTTTATCCTGCTATTTCACTTTTTTAAGAAAACGTGGAACAGCCTAAACTTATTTGGACCCTAATTAAAACATCAAGTCAAAAATTTTTGATATTGATGTAGATGAGGTTCAAAATAACCCCAAGAAGTTGCATACACTTGATGAGTTACTAAAACAACATGAGTTGGTGTATAAATGACTAAACCAGACGCTAAAATAACGGAAAAGGAAATACTGGAAGTTGAAAATCACACAATTGGACACGAAGCAAATAGAATAAAACGAGAGCGTCTCCAAAAAGAGGACAACTTGCTTCAGTCTCGTTACGATTGATTCCATGCAGGCACCTTCCGTATCGCCCTGTATATGGAAACCGGGCCAGCCGATGCGAGTGAAGCCTTCCGCGAAAGGCGATACACGTTTCGTCAGTTAATTACCGCGGACTATGATTAAAAATCGCGCCCATTAGGAATATTAGCCGGCGGTAGCTGTAACGAGGGTAACTGTACTTACCATATGGTTATCGGGGCTCAACATCGACAGCGAGCCGCATATTAATCGCATCGAAAATTGCATACAGACGTGTCTTGTACTTGTACAGCAGCGTTTAACAATGCGATTATCATCTACCAACAGCCCCACAAGAAATATGCGTTTCTGTCTCTGAAACGACAGGTAGCAAACGCTGCCATTGGATAACTAAAAACTTTTTTTTTTTGATAAGCTAGAAGGACCTAAAAGTACTGATCTCCCTCGGTTCTTGTTAGATATGAAGGGATGGAGCTGGAGATGAAAATAGTAATTTCTTAATACACTAAGCACAGAAATTAAGGGATATTAAAAAAATTCCAAAATTTTGGGTGATTTTCAAAGAGCTGTAACTTGGAGAAAAATGGTCGTAGAGAGAATAAAAACAAAGGAAATTGAAGCTTCAAGTGTCTAGTTTTCAGATCTGCAGTTTAAAATTTTTTAGCGTCAGCAGTTTTTGAGTAATCATGAGAAAATTAACGGAAAAAAAATTGTAAATTTTTTCTTTTTTAAAAAAGGCCTATGGACTTAAAAAAATTTTTTTTTTGGTAATTTCATCATAAAGCCCTTTTAGATAATTTAATTTTCTTCAATTTGAGCGGTTCCGGAGCCTTGTACGATTATTTGTAGCCGAGTTATTGTCGATCAAAGCAAAAAAATCATTTTTGACTTTGGCAATCAATTACTCGGGAAATAATGGTCGTACAGAAAATCCAAGCAGGGTTTCGAAAACTGAACTATACTAAATGGTCGAAGTGTCCACCTAGTGGATTTAAGTCGGGTCTTCTTGGAGGCCATCTCACAGGACTAAATCGACTAATACATCTACCACCAAAATGATTATTTAACCACCTCTTGGTGCTCCATCGTGTTGGAAGAACATGTCCAATGTTGTCTAATATTTCATGGGATGTCTTCTAGTACATCATGTCGAAAATGGTGCTCGACAAAGTCTTTGTAACCATTTGTAATTCCACTAAAGTACAATTGCAGATTCCTCCCCATATATCAACAGAAAATCGTCGCTAGAATCTTCTGCTTCTTTTAATATGTTGGTTGTCTAATGAATAATGATGCAAATTTCGAACATTTGTAATTCCGTTTCTGGTAGAAATCGCTTCATCGGCCTTAAACTAGACGAAATAAAACTAGGATCATCGATTATCCTTCCAATAAGCCACTGACTGATCTTCAGGATGAAGAACTTGAATTCTCAAAAAAAAAACTTCCAACAGCTTCCTTATGATCTGCAACACTTTTCTCTGTGATGCTCCAGCTCCTTGAGCTTTCGAAATACCAAGCTCTCTCAATCCTCGGAAAGTTGAAGCAAATACCTAACGATTATATTCCTCTATTAGCGAATCTATTCTTCCATTCTATTAGGGAATCTTCTTCTATTCTATTGGGAAATCTATGCTTCTATTTTATTAGGGAATATATTATTTTATTCTATGAGGGAATCTATTCTTCTTCTATTCTATTAGGGAATCTATTCTTCTATTTCATTGGGGAATCTAATCTTCCATTCTATTAGGGAATGTTCTTCTATTCTATTAGGGAATCTATTCTTCTATTTTATTAGGGAAGCTATTCTGATATTCTATTAGGGAACCTATTCTGCTATTCTATTGTTCTATTAGGCAATCTATTCTTCTATTCTATTAAGGAATTTATTATATTTTGTATGCCTCTCTTATTCTATTAAGTAATCTTCTACTATTCTATTAAAAAAATTACTTTTCTAATCCATTAGGAAATCTATTCTATTCTATTAGGGAATATATTCGTCTATTCTATTAGGAAATCTATTCTTCTATACTATTAGGGAATCTATTCTTCTATTTTATTAGGGAACCTATTCTTCTATTCTATTAGGGAATCTATTCTATTCTATTTGGGATTATATTCTATTCTATTAGGGAATATATTCTTCTATTCTTTTAGGGAATTTATTCTTCTATTCTATTAGGGAATCTATTCTTGTATTTTATTAGGGAAACTATACTTCTATTCTATTAGGGAATTTGCTTTATTTTTTATGACTCTTCTCTTCTATTATGGAATCTTCTTCTATTCTATTAGGGAATCTGTTCTTCTATTCTATTAGGAAATATATTCTTCTATTCCATTAGGGAATCTGTTGATCTATTCTTCTTCTATTCTATTAGGAAATATATTCTTCTATTCTATTGGGGAATCTATTCTTCTATTTTATTAGGGAATCTATTCTTCTATTCTATTAGGGAATATATTCTTCTATTCTATTAGGAAATTTGCTCTATTTTTTATGCCTCTTCTCTTCTATTATGGAATCTTCTTCTATTCTATTAGGGAATCTGTTTTTCTATNATACCATTCGCCTTCATCGCCATGTCGTCCGTAAACTAATTGTAACTCGTCCATTTGCTTGATTAAAAAAAATAATACGTCAGTTTCGTGTCAAGGGAGCACTATTACCCCTAAAAAACTGACCCCCGCTTAAATTTACACCCTGTATAGTAAAAAATGCGAGAGTTGATAATAAAATATATTCATTTTCCTCACTGCGCTTTTTTAATGTCTCTTTTTTGGTACACGCTCGCGGCATATGCGTATACCATTCGCCTTCATCGCCATGTAGTCCGTATAGAAACAATTTAAATGTCATACTATGTGGTTGAGTTAATCATATTCACACAATTACGGCGATTACAATTTTCCCCATATACATAACCCATTACGGAGTTCAATTTAGCCGAGCAATGAGCGAAATTATAATGACACATTTATAAAAATTTATTGGCGGGAGACATGCATTTCCTGCAATTGCAATTTTTATTATTAGGCCGTTAGGCCGGTATATGCGCATTTTAAATGCCCCTGGATGCCTTGAAACGTCCAATGACAGGATCGCTGATATGAAAAGCGAATTTATATTCAAATTTGGCGCCCCGAACTTAATAGTCAAAAATTCAATTATATGTCGCTGAGATTTGAGATAAACTTTATACGTTTGACGTGGCAATGCATGAATTCATTTGTTTGGATTTTTATTGCAATCGAGCCTTAAATGAAGGGGAATTTTATCGAATTCAATCAATATGCAAGTTTCGTATTAAATTCCATTCGAAAGTTAATCAAATTTTTGTGACTACAGCGCTATACTGATTCTAACAGTGTTTTTCAGATTGCAACTCTTCTTCAAAATATTTTCGATCAGGAGAACATACATCCCATCATTTCAGGATACTATTTTGTCATCACTTCATAGAAAATAATAATCAATTTAATTATGAATAAATTTAACACGAAATCAAAGAATATTTGATATTAAAATGTGCAGTAAATTGTAGATGACATTATACAGATGTCAAATGAATTAATTTTAGCTGCTCCCACTAACATAACTTTCTGCAACTGTGGCTGATTTCCACCCACCACGTCTCTCGATTGCTAATACATCAACTCCTGTATCAGCCAGTAACATTGCCGATGTTATTCGGAATGAATGGCCTGTATATGTTTCAGGATGTTCTAGTTTCAAAAACTGTGCAATCTTATTAGGAATCATAGAACGACGTTCTCCTCTATGAAAACAGTTGACTCTACAATATCGCCGGTATCATTATTTATTTTTTGCTCACTAATTTACGAATAACTTGATAACAAAAAAAAAAACCAAACCATTTTGGCGTCAAAATGTAGCTACTTTGATGCTCTTCAAACCAACCTATAAAAAGTTTTATCCTGCTATTTCACTTTTTTAAGAAAACGTGGAACAGCCTAAACTTATTTGGACCCTAATTAAAACATCAAGTCAAAAATTTTTGATATTGATGTAGATGAGGTTCAAAATAACCCCAAGAAGTTGCATACACTTGATGAGTTACTAAAACAACATGAGTTGGTGTATAAATGACTAAACCAGACGCTAAAATAACGGAAAAGGAAATACTGGAAGTTGAAAATCACACAATTGGACACGAAGCAAATAGAATAAAACGAGAGCGTCTCCAAAAAGAGGACAACTTGCTTCAGTCTCGTTACGATTGATTCCATGCAGGCACCTTCCGTATCGCCCTGTATATGGAAACCGGGCCAGCCGATGCGAGTGAAGCCTTCCGCGAAAGGCGATACACGTTTCGTCAGTTAATTACCGCGGACTATGATTAAAAATCGCGCCCATTAGGAATATTAGCCGGCGGTAGCTGTAACGAGGGTAACTGTACTTACCATATGGTTATCGGGGCTCAACATCGACAGCGAGCCGCATATTAATCGCATCGAAAATTGCATACAGACGTGTCTTGTACTTGTACAGCAGCGTTTAACAATGCGATTATCATCTACCAACAGCCCCACAAGAAATATGCGTTTCTGTCTCTGAAACGACAGGTAGCAAACGCTGCCATTGGATAACTAAAAACTTTTTTTTTTTGATAAGCTAGAAGGACCTAAAAGTACTGATCTCCCTCGGTTCTTGTTAGATATGAAGGGATGGAGCTGGAGATGAAAATAGTAATTTCTTAATACACTAAGCACAGAAATTAAGGGATATTAAAAAAATTCCAAAATTTTGGGTGATTTTCAAAGAGCTGTAACTTGGAGAAAAATGGTCGTAGAGAGAATAAAAACAAAGGAAATTGAAGCTTCAAGTGTCTAGTTTTCAGATCTGCAGTTTAAAATTTTTTAGCGTCAGCAGTTTTTGAGTAATCATGAGAAAATTAACGGAAAAAAAATTGTAAATTTTTTCTTTTTTAAAAAAGGCCTATGGACTTAAAAAAATTTTTTTTTTGGTAATTTCATCATAAAGCCCTTTTAGATAATTTAATTTTCTTCAATTTGAGCGGTTCCGGAGCCTTGTACGATTATTTGTAGCCGAGTTATTGTCGATCAAAGCAAAAAAATCATTTTTGACTTTGGCAATCAATTACTCGGGAAATAATGGTCGTACAGAAAATCCAAGCAGGGTTTCGAAAACTGAACTATACTAAATGGTCGAAGTGTCCACCTAGTGGATTTAAGTCGGGTCTTCTTGGAGGCCATCTCACAGGACCAAATCGACCAATACATCTACCACCAAAATGATTATTTAACCACCTCCTGGTGCTCCGTCGTGTTGGAAGAACATGTCCAATGTCGTCTAATATGTCATGGGATGTCTTCTAGTACATCATGTCAAAAATGGTACTCGACAAAGTCTCTGAAACCATTTGCAATTCCACTAAAGTACAATTACAGATTCCTCCCCATATATCAACAGAAAATCGCCGCTAGAATCTTCTGCTTCTTTTAACATGTGGGTTGTCTAATGAATAATGATGCAAATTTCGAAAATTGTAATTCCGTTTCTGGTAGAAATCGCTTCATCGGCCTTAAACTAGACGAAATAAAACTAGGATCATCGATTATCCTTCCAATAAGCCACTGACTGATCTTCAGGATGAAGAACTTGAATTCTCAAAAAAAAAACTTCCAACAGCTTCCTTATGATCTGCAACACTTTTCTCTGTGATGCTCCAGCTCCTTGAGCTTTCGAAATACCAAGCTCTCTCAATCCTCGGAAAGTTGAAGCAAATACCTAACGATTATATTCCTCTATTAGCGAATCTATTCTTCCATTCTATTAGGGAATCTTCTTCTATTCTATTGGGAAATCTATGCTTCTATTTTATTAGGGAATATATTATTTTATTCTATGAGGGAATCTATTCTTCTTCTATTCTATTAGGGAATCTATTCTTCTATTTCATTGGGGAATCTAATCTTCCATTCTATTAGGGAATGTTCTTCTATTCTATTAGGGAATCTATTCTTCTATTTTATTAGGGAAGCTATTCTGATATTCTATTAGGGAACCTATTCTGCTATTCTATTGTTCTATTAGGCAATCTATTCTTCTATTCTATTAAGGAATTTATTATATTTTGTATGCCTCTCTTATTCTATTAAGTAATCTTCTACTATTCTATTAAAAAAATTACTTTTCTAATCCATTAGGAAATCTATTCTATTCTATTAGGGAATATATTCGTCTATTCTATTAGGAAATCTATTCTTCTATACTATTAGGGAATCTATTCTTCTATTTTATTAGGGAACCTATTCTTCTATTCTATTAGGGAATCTATTCTATTCTATTTGGGATTATATTCTATTCTATTAGGGAATATATTCTTCTATTCTTTTAGGGAATTTATTCTTCTATTCTATTAGGGAATCTATTCTTGTATTTTATTAGGGAAACTATACTTCTATTCTATTAGGGAATTTGCTTTATTTTTTATGACTCTTCTCTTCTATTATGGAATCTTCTTCTATTCTATTAGGGAATCTGTTCTTCTATTCTATTAGGAAATATATTCTTCTATTCCATTAGGGAATCTGTTGATCTATTCTTCTTCTATTCTATTAGGAAATATATTCTTCTATTCTATTGGGGAATCTATTCTTCTATTTTATTAGGGAATCTATTCTTCTATTCTATTAGGGAATATATTCTTCTATTCTATTAGGAAATTTGCTCTATTTTTTATGCCTCTTCTCTTCTATTATGGAATCTTCTTCTATTCTATTAGGGAATCTGTTTTTCTATNCTCCAGCTCCTTGAGCTTTCGAAATACCAAGCTCTCTCAATCCTCGGAAAGTTGAAGCAAATACCTAATGATTATATTCCTCTATTAGCGAATCGATTCTTCCATTCTATTAGGGAATCTTCTTCTATTCTATTGGGAAATCTATGCTTCTATTTTATTAGGGAATATATTATTTTATTCTATGAGGGAATCTATTCTTCTTCTATTCTATTAGGGAATCTATTCTTCTATTTCATTGGGGAATCTAATCTTCCATTCTATTAGGGAATGTTCTTCTATTCTATTAGGGAATCTATTCTTCTATTTTATTAGGGAAGCTATTCTGATATTCTATTAGGGAACCTATTCTGCTATTCTATTGTTCTATTAGGCAATCTATTCTTCTATTCTATTAAGGAATTTATTATATTTTGTATGCCTCTCTTATTCTATTAAGTAATCTTCTACTATTCTATTAAAAAAATTACTTTTCTAATCCATTAGGAAATCTATTCTATTCTATTAGGGAATATATTCGTCTATTCTATTAGGAAATCTATTCTTCTATACTATTAGGGAATCTATTCTTCTATTTTATTAGGGAACCTATTCTTCTATTCTATTAGGGAATCTATTCTATTCTATTTGGGAATATATTCTATTCTATTAGGGAATATATTCTTCTATTCTTTTAGGGAATTTATTCTTCTATTCTATTAGGGAATCTATTCTTGTATTTTATTAGGGAAACTATACTTCTATTCTATTAGGGAATTTGCTTTATTTTTTATGACTCTTCTCTTCTATTATGGAATCTTCTTCTATTCTATTAGGGAATCTGTTCTTCTATTCTATTAGGAAATATATTCTTCTATTCCATTAGGGAATCTGTTGATCTATTCTTCTTCTATTCTATTAGGAAATCTATTCTTCTATTCTATTGGGGAATCTATTCTTCTATTTTATTAGGGAATCTATTCTTATATTCTATTAGGGAATATATTCTTCTATTCTATTAGGAAATTTGCTCTATTTTTTATGCCTCTTCTTTTCTATTATGGAATCTTCTTCTATTCTATTAGGGAATTTTTTCTATCTATTTTATTAGGGAATATATTCTATTAGGGATTCTACTCTATTCTATTAGGGAACCTATTTTTCTATGAGGATATCTGCATTCTCTTATGGCTGCCATCACAAAGCCGTTCACTTAAATGATGTTAGCGACTTTTCTTATAGTAAAATCACCCACTTCGAAAAAAATGTACGCAAGTAGATCAATTTTCAAACAATTATTTACTACATTTGGAATCAAATGACTGTTAATGACAACAATTGCTTTCGTTTGGTTATCAAGCTATTTGATGTTAAGAATTCGATTTTTACCTTTTGCATTTTTAAAACACTTTTAAACATTTTAATAATTATATCTCAGAAAATGATTGTAAGTAATTGGCACACACACATCTCGCCTAATTTCCAATAAGGACCTCCAATACCTCTCCTCTCCCCTCTCCCTAAATTATCGCCGCTACGCTCGGCAAACGGCGCGCTGAAGCGTCATTGAAACAATCGACAGCGATAAAACAAGGCGTCCCCCGCGCCGACGTCCCCGCCAATCGCCTCGGTGGGCCGTACGGCCTCGACAAACCGGCCGTCCCGCCCTCTGGACACTTACACTGCAATTAACCGACGCTTTACCTGCGACCAATCGCACCGGGCTCGGTCGCTGCCCACGGCATATGACCGTGACTACGCCGGGAAATTATTCATAATATTTATGGTGTATAATGAGATTGTACGAAAGAACCAGATCGTAGTAGTGATAATTGTAACAATAAAATTATCTGGCGGATTCGAGCACGGAACAGGGCTTGTATTTCATTGCGGTGTGTTGGTATTGCTGGGCAGGTAAAGCGTATGGGATAGCGTTGGGAAATAATGGGTTGGTTGCCGGGCAATTATCGGTATCTGTTCGGGGATCGGTTTGTCAGTCTCGGAATTATTTTTTTATTGTTTGCCCGGAATTGAGATGGGGCTGGTGATAGGGCGATGAGGTTGGAAAATTAAAATGTATTTCATTTACGCCGTTACACAAAGTTGAGCTTGAGGAAGCTTACTTTGTAAATGCGCATATAAAACATTAAATTGGTAACGGGGCATATTTGTTTTACTAAATCAAGGCCCAGTGACCAGATTTATGGGAAGGCAATTACTGGTTTTTACACCTTAACACAAAGCGGTAATAATGAACGAATTTTTGACTAAAAACTCAAGGAATGTCATCGAGTAGCCACCTTATTCGCCGGATATGACCCCTGCTGACTTTTTCCTCTTTCCCAAACTCAAATAACCACTTCGTGGAACACTTTCGAGTCGACAGAAGTCATAAAAAAAATCGCTGAAGAAGTCCATATCGTAATATGCGTTTAAAAATTGCTTTGATGACTGAGTTGTTCGTTGAAAAAATTGTATTGCCACAAATGGAGCCTATTTTGAAGGAGACAGAATAGATCTTGATGATTAATTGAATATAATGTGGTTTATTGACAAATTCTGGATACTTTTATGACAGAGCAATATACAGGGTGTTTGTAAATAAGCGTGAAATATTTTAGGGGGTGGTTGGCGAAGTTATTTTGTGAAAAAAAGTTCGTATAAACGTAGGTTGAAATATGCTTCGTTCGTCCGAGATACAGAGTGTTTAAATTTTTATTTATTTTTATCAATTACTTCAAATAGTTTTAAAGATATTGACTCAAAATTTGATGGTTGTATTTTATTTAGAGATATTGACAGTAACCTACTAGATAATGTATCAATAGAAATTAAAGATACACAACTTGTAATAAAATATGTTTTATTTTTTCCCTCATAAACGATACATTCTACGAAAAAAATTGAAGAGACCAATTTCATTCAGAACTGATGGCGGACTTTTAAAAACGGGAAAAGTCAGAGGCGTACCATTTTTTTATTAGAAAAAGTTGTGGCATTCTCGCACGAACGCCACTGGTGCAAGTAGGAATATTCGGAACACTCCAGAAAATGCACATTTATCTCTCCAAAGCGTTTTTCAAATTTCGAGTAATACTTCGAGTTAAAACTTTTGAAATAATTAATAAAAATAAATACAAAATTAAAATTTAAACACTTGAAAACGAAGCATATTTCGACCTACATTTATATAAAAAAAATTTTAACAAAATTAATTCGACAACCACCCCCTAAAATATTTCGCACTTATTTACAAACACCCTGTATAATAGCCCAATTAAATGGGCCCTTAAATCACAATTTTGGTCAACTTGCCCGAATTTTTTATATAAGTTAGTCTGAGGTGTATAATAACAAGTGATTATATAAATAAAGGGGTTTTTCGAGATAACTTAAAAGGGGTAAGAGCTAGAAAAAAAAGGTTCTGAAAAAAGTTGAAGAGCATAAAATTTTACACAAAAATAGTATATTGATTTTTTTTTGTACTATTAAAATTAACAGAGTTAGGGTGGCTAGAAGTTAAGGGATGATTTCAGAAATTTAAAAAATCGTAACAAGCAGAAAAATGAATGAATTTTATAATTTTTTTTTCAATCTGCTATAAAAAATGTAAACTATTTTTTCAGAGAAATAGGTATGTTTTTTAATTTTTAATAAAAAAGTTATAACAATTTATATCCAAACTGTTACCATATGCTTGTTTTAGAGTTAAGAAACCTATAAGAAAAAGTAAAAACAACATGTTTTGCATCACGTAGCTACAGAAAATGGGTTCATGTTTCTTCAATACTAATGAATAATGAATGACCTAATAAAGATCCTAGAAACAAATACAAACACTTATTTACGTCACAGAATTGTTCGTCTTGCCACTATTAAACAGAACGAGAATTCGGTACCCAAATCGCCTCCTCTAGCGACAAAGCAGAGCGCTCGCCGCCTTTGCCGTCGCAAAACTATGAGGGTCAAAGAGGGGGCGCCCTATCATTTACAACGCCGCCTTGTCATTTGGTGACACAGTTACTTAACGCCGGTCACTCAGTTTCGCTGTTGTCTCACGGTTATTGGACCAGGCGTAGGAGAGCACGAGATATATTTAGCCGGAGTATTACGGTAATAATAAGTGGGGTTATGTAACGTTCATCTGAGCGTTGAAGAATTGAAGACGGCCTTGGGTTGACAGTCGAACAGCTCTGTTTAATTTATTTGGGAAAAAATCTGCTTTGTTCCCAAATATTACGATTTCTTTCACACTCTAGTCAGTCCAAACGAAAAAATAAGTAAATATTTATAAATATTGATGAAACTTTGTAAGTAAATAGTAAAACATTTCTACCCTTTGATTTACAGGATTGTTTACTGCTCTATCGCCTTGACTAAAGTCACTTTCGTTCACTCTTCAGTCAGTCATACTTTATTTACGTCATATTTAAGCATTTATTGCGAAAAATTCAACTAAATTTGGGTAAATTAGAACGAAACATATGCTATGCTTCTTCAAGACCCTTCGACAGTAGAATTTCCGTTGAGATTTATCCTGAAATTTATGGTTCACGAGCTAATTGTTTATAGGTCTACAGTGCTGAAGCTGGGAGCAGTCGGAGGTGTGCGAGACGGCCCCCATATGCCCCCAGGGGCACACCTGGGGGCCGCGAGCTCGGCGCTCTGCTTTTAAGACCCCTACATTCCGATAACGAACCAGAGGCAGCCTCCTCAGGAACACAATCTTAAGTAAAATGTGAGAGCAAAAAGGTCTCTATTTTACATGTTGATTTTTGTCCATCGTGATGTTAAAATAACAAAAATACAAGACGTTATTGGTTTGCAATCACACACATATTTAGGTAAAAATAGTTTGTGGCGTAGCATCAGTTTAATTATTTCTGTTCTATGTTCCGAAACGTAACTACCACAATTAATGTCTTTCCATCAAAACTAGCTACTTGTAGTCATATTTATCTTTTCCTGCCTAACTTCTGATATGCGCGCCTTTCGCGCAGGCCTCTTAACAGTAAAACTAATTGATGTAGTCGCCACCAGCCCAGTCACAATACTGAGAATCTCTGGGAGTTATACGACCCGCTAAAGACATTACCGTAAATTCGAGGATCAACTCCGTATGTTATTATTAAGATATTGCCGGTATTCGTTTTCAGCTATAGAAATCGGAATATGAGGCCGTAATTTATTCCGATGAAAAATACAGGCGGGATTTCATTACATCCCCCTAAATATGACGAGGAGCAAAGAGAGGAGTAAAAGTTATTGTTGAACAAAGAATGTTCACTTGGGACTCTGTACACCAAAGAATTTGCACAAAGGAAATTATTCAAGTGGCATTTTTCATAAATCTCAAAAAGAATGAAATTTCGAAATACTTTGAATTCAAGTATCTAAGCCTGTAAAAAATCTTGGTCAGATCTAATGCTACAGCTAAAAGTGTAAAAAATAACTTAAATTATGTTGTCACAGGATAGTAATCATAATTTCGTCTTTTTTGGTCCACGACCGTATACAGAGAGTTCTACAAGCTCTATGACAAACTCTGAAAGATGGCAGCTGTCAAAGGGCTTGTAGAACACCCCGTATAAGTACCTTTTGACATATTGTAGCCCTTCTCGGATTAAAACGGAACAACAGATTCCCGGCAGAGTTAGAATTAGAGAAAGTAGATGCTATGTAGCGCCCACTGCCTGCTCTTCAAAGTGACAGGTCGATATTAAAATCGTAATTATCTTCATCAGGAGGGTAGACGCCACTGTTTGCAGAAAACTAGACTCCGAATATATATAATTTATGTGCTTCGGCCGCCCGACAACAGAAATATGTTTACAGAGACGTCTTACATCATGTACATTGATAATTTAATGATGTTCAAACAAGGCTCGTGTTTCTTGCAGGGCCTCCTTGGATAATTCCAGTTTGTAAATATCTCCTCTTTTTCCTTTTCTGGCTACGTATACGAATGCGTTACCTTTGTACGAGGCAGTCGTTGCTTATTTAGCACAGCACGTCGCGATTTAGTAAAATTGTTCTCCTATGTAGTAGGTTTCTTTTTAGCAAAATATGGCAGGGATTTGTGCAGAACTAGAAATAGACAAAGGGAATCTGCCAAAATGCACACATTATGTCTATGTCTGTGTGTGTTTTAAGGAAAATTTGTCTGTGAAAAATACACAAAGCGGGATAATTCCAGTTTGTAAATATCTCCCCTTTTTCCTTTTCTGGATACGTATACGAATGCTTTAGCTTATTTAACACAGCACGTCGCGATTAAGTGCGCGAAATTGTTCTCTTATGTAGGTTTCTTTTTAGTAAATATGGCAGAGATTTGTGCAGAACTAGAAACAGACAAGGGGAATCTGCTAATATGAACTCATTATGTCTATGTCTGTGTGTGTATTAGAGAAAATATGACTGTGAAAAATACACAAAGCGGGATATATTCTAAGATTTGTTATCACGCAAATAGTATTCTAAATGTCATAAATCATAAAAAAATCTCTATATTTTCGAATTCCCAACTCGAACTGGTGAAGAGAGCAGAGTCGCCATACAATTTGTCGGCACGACGAACGATATCCAGAGACAGCCAGTAATAAACCAGTACTATGCTAGTAAATGGTAACGACTTGTTTACTAGATGGCAAAAAGTAAAAACGTCGGCGTTGATTTAAGACGTGAAAATTAATTTATTTTTAACTTATTTTGTAATTCTTCCGAAACCGGCGATCGAAAGCCAAAACGTCTTTCGGCAATCTCCGGGGTAAACACGAGTAAAACAATTCACACTACTGGATACCTACCGACCGTTTGTTTATGAGCGCAGCGGACAAATTATTGGGCTGGCTACAGGCCGCTTAGATGGACCACATGCTGTTGTGATTTACATTGTACACCGACCGAATGAATAGGCTCCTTAGGAGCCCGAATCACACCGTACAGAATTCGTCCGAGAAGCTCAGATACACCGGTAAGGGGCACTTATGGGTAGTGGCCCTAGAAATTACCTGAATTTGATCCTATTGACTTGACTGTTTTGCTGCAAAACAGCCCAGTTTTTGAGTTCCAAGAATGGATACGGACAAGCCTCTGCGGCACCATGTTTGAAACTAAAATTTAATGTACTTTCCAAACACAGTGTAAAAGTAGAATTAAAACTGATGTATTTGCTTATTTCGCAGTCAACGTTAAGAACTTTGAGACATTTGTGATTTTGTGATTTATGCAAAAAAATATTGTTTTTTTTTCCAGTTAAGCGAAGTTCCAAGATTTCCCTTTGGTTTTTGAAACATCCACGCAAAAATGGTATACTTATCTATTAGGAAAATACACATTCCCATACTCTGTGTTTAAGTACACTCTTGTTTATTTGTCGACGTCTTTTTATATTCCAATATAAAGACAAAGATATTTGGACGTTATCCTCTCCAAAACAGTCCTGTTAAGGCTTTGTGAACGAGGTCCCAGCCCGCCGTCCATAAACATACGGGATGCTTTGCGTTCTCACATTTATAATTTAGGAACGACTACAACTTGTAAGTTTATTGTAAAGCTTCTGCCGACCGCTTATACGCTATTGGGGCCGGGTGAGCTTTTCATCAATATATCCTCGACGATTTATCGACTGCTTTTAATGCGTTGCATATATCTTCCACGGACAGGTCAGCTCGTTCTTATGCGCTCAAATTGATATATTAAATGTTATTAGTATAACCAGTTATTTCTGGCTAATTTGCAAAACCAATTCCTCGTTATTTATATCATAATTAAAAATCGGACGAGCTTTCTGGTGAATAGTCCCGCTACGCCCAGGAAACACCACACGAAAAAAAAGGTATTATAATTAATATACGAGAAAAAATTATATTAAAACTTGTACAGTTACTGCCGGTTCTAATTTATGCAGAAAATACGACTAACTATAATGAAAAAAACGTTTGGAGCTTTATAAATAAAATTACTTACGTAATGAAATGTATGCGGTAAAAGATTTTAGTGTTTCTGTAGAGTTGTCACTTATATGAGGAAATTTTTTCGAAGTCAAAAATATTTTGAAAATTACATTGAGTCCAGGAATAATTTAAGCACGTGTGGTATTCGATATACACAAATTCGTACAATCCTCAAATATGAAATTGACTGAGAAATTGATCAAAGAAAGAGAAAATCATATCAATACCGCCTTTTGATCTCGACTCCAAAACCAAACGGGATGGCAACAAATTCAAGGGGATAAAACAAGAACTTCCAGTGTAGACGAACTTCTACAAAAACCAATACTAGCAACTTGTATGTCGCGCGTATCCCCTTCAAAAACACAATTGTGTGCTAAATTCGCCAGCCAACGCTATCTGGCATCGCCACTGCCTACAAATTATTGTTTATCGTCAATAGGAAATTAAAAATCTTAAGTACAGCCACCTCGCGTTCGACATCATAATTAAATATGCAGGTACACGTATAGGCACCTGTGCGAGAGAGAAATTGCTCGGCAAATAGTATATAATTAATTCGTATATGGCACATGGAACGACCAGGCTTGTAGATGATATCTGCGATGTCACAAAATTGGTATAATGTTTGTTTTCTTAGCCCCTGTTATCGATTATTGAATTCAACATGATGTGCCGTGTTCTTTTGTTCACATGAAACTCTATAATTAGTGGCGATTTCAAGATAATTTTTCATTTAATTCAATGTTTGCAATTTCAACGCATTTTTTCTACCGCATTTACCATTAACATCTGCAATACCGACATCGCGACAACGACCACAAAGGATGTAATATCAAATGGTTCCAGAAAACGATCTGCTAAAAGCCTTCTACTACATCAAAAGACAAATGTAAATCAGTAAGCTATACACTAGTGGCAGCTTGTAAACCCGTACCCACCCACCTCACACAGAACGTCGGTACAAGAACATGACTTGCGTTTGGGTCCGAGTTATGGTGGACATTAGCGGGAGATATTGCGGATATCTCGTTGCTTGCATACTTTTGGACGGATGCGACGTCAAAACTGCCTGGGTTTAATGGTACGACTTCGCTGTCGCCTGCCGTAGAAATAATACCTCATGCGCTTCGAAAATAAATTAATCGAAACTAGACTTTCAAGGACAACATTTAATACGTCTGCACATCTGATTTTTTAATCTAATCTAAGTTTGTATTAAAAAAAACAACAGTAACAGAATATATGCAATAGGCAGCGACAAAAGTTTCCAATTTATCTAAATTCGAAAAGTTTCTTAAAATACTTTGTCTTTAAGGGCTGTCTAGAGCTTCACGGAGTCTCACGACTTCGCGCAGTCACCGATGTTTAAAAAACTACACAAATTACACCAAATTGTGAATCGATTCGAGTAGAACTAGAGGTTTAATTGTAGCCTACGTCAACCCTGACATGTCTGCCGGCTCTCGAGGAAGAAAGCTGGACTTAGTCGGGTAAAAATCTCTGAGGAAATTGCTCTGCTATTAGTTCTCGCGAGGGTAATGTAGTACTATAAAGTCTTTCCTTTGTATCCAGTTTGTAACGCTTTTAAGTGCAGAATATGCAAAATTGGCAGTCGGGACGTTGATGGAGACGTGAAGGTCGGTGTAAACGGTTAAATTGACTCTACCTCACACTGTGACACGAAAAAAATTATGTAAAGGCAGGTTTACTTCGGTTTTGAGTACAGGTCGTTCAAGTTATGTGATTTTGTACATTCTTGTGTTTTTGCTGTGACAATTGAATCGAATGCGTTTAGTTTAAATTTTTTTGTAGCTTTCACAGTGTGTTCACTTTAAGAACAACTTTGGTGCAAGCGCGAAGATAAAAGTTTACTTGTTTCTCATCAATTCATGCAACAAATGTACCTTGTTTTCGATTCTCCCAAGAAAACTTAAAAATTAATTAAGTAGTTTCTATAAATTACGTTATTCTATCTCTGTTGTAAAATAGACTACTTTTAGTTTGAAAGTGCATTCCTGGGGAGGAAAATTAATTAATCTGAAACTATTATAAACACAAGAACTTTACAAGAGGGAAAAAGTTTATTTAAATCTGCTTATTTTGATCTTTTGAAACTGTGGTAGCTCCAGTTCACGGAATATTATGATACCCTGTATAATGAACACTGTTGCAAATTGATACAAATATGCGGTTGTTAAATTTAAAACCTCACTTTCAAAAACACCGTGTCCTTCGTTAATATAAAAATGTTTTTTTTTTAAGTAAAACCCCTTGGATGAACTTTTTCATCATCGAAAGGATACATTGTCACTCAATGGTCATTTCTTAATCTTGTTTTGTGATTCTGCCGCAACAAAATCGGTTGCAAAAATTCAATATATACATACGTATGTTTTCAGCCACGAAAATTAAATAATTCCAAATATTTCCAATTTTCACCACCAAGAACGGCGGTGACAACATTTTCATCAGCAAGACGATGTTTCGCATTGTATTAGCTATGACCTGTCCAAATTTGGTTAGCGCAAGGGCATTTAAATAAAGGGGACTTATTTATTTACATTTCTAGATGAAGCCTGATCTATTCACAGTCTAACTGTATCATTGTTGTCAGCTGTATAATTATACTGGAAATGTACTTAATATTTTTATTGCAATTTTCATCACAATTGTGAAAATTATTATTATAGGATAGTATTATTAAGTTATGCATACAATATTGTTAAATTCTGTACATATTAAACTATTTTTCATTTTTCATATTTGCCATGTTTGAAGACTTGGCAACTACGCAATAATTTGTAGCGTGTTCCTCGTTCGTTCTGCCGTGGTTGGCAGAATATGGCGTCTCTTGTTAGAAAATAGTTGTGATTTTAGTAAGTGAAACGTGATTAGTGTTTATACATGTATTTTGGATAAACTTTTAAGGTGTGAATATGGTTAGACAGTGCAGAATTTGTAAGAAATTGGATTATAAACATCCACATCAGCTATCCTTCCACAGGTAAGCGTGCTTGAAGGTGACTTTGGAATGTATATGCAACTGTGGCCATTGTCGTGCGTGTGGGTAACTTTTATTTGAATAACGGTAAAATTTTATAAAACTGACTTGGTATTTTTTTAAAATTTTTGCTGAAATAGTAAGAAAACAATAATATGAACCACGTTTGGCCATTAAAATCAAAGGAAAATGCTGCACCACAAATAAGTTACAGACATTATTTATATTTAATATATTTATAGGTATTTCAATGTTATCCCTTATACCCAACATTACAAATTTTAATCATTCATCATTTTCATTTTCCTCTACGACAAAAACCTTTTCAAAAATATATTTACAATTTTACTAAATGCACGAGCATAAAAACTGAATAAATACAACAGCAAAAATATGGTGGTGGTTCACTTATACATAAAAATACCGAAGATGCAATCAACTGAAAGTTGCATTCATTCAACCATTTGATGTTCTCCTTTGGGAATATATTTTTATGTCTCACTGAAAATTTGCCTCAGTATTCTAAAAGTGAAATGTGAACGTTTTTAGGATGCTTGGGGATGGTGCAACAAGAAAGAAATGGTTACAGTTATTGGGATTCCAAGAAGTTATAAAAATATTATATATATTTATTATAAAAATACTGAGTAGCTGTTGAAATATATTGACTTAGGACTATAAAATATTTTATTTTGACCCATCCAAAATGTACGACATTGGAGATCGCGCGCATCAGTTGGATGAAAATAAAGCCCTCTGCTTTCCCCTTGTCTAGCTTCACCCAACATATGAGATATACTGTAACATGCATAGTCCCCTTCATTTAAATGTCCTTGGGTTAGCGCAACTCTCTCGGTTTCGAAAATTCAATACCTATGTATGTTTTCAGCCACGAAAATTGAATAATTCCAAATATTTCGAGCACTTGTCACATTTATAATAGGATTCAAAAATAGGCGTGAACAGTTCTAGAGAGGATTATTTCATTTTGAATGAAATGTTGTACCTAGTCGAAAGTCTAGTCACTGAAACTGTTTGATTTATCTTCAACTATTTTTTTAATTGGTGTAGAATTATTTTTCTTGATACTATTTACATTTAGACATGTACAATGTAAATCCTCATCACGAATTAGTTCGTTTACCTCTGTATTAATTGATAAATTACCGCGTTTAGAGCCATTTCATTAAAGACATCACCTAATCCTCTCCTAATTAAGATTTTAACAGCCTTTTAGTTTGACTGACGTTCGGTATTAAATTAAACCGCAGATATTAGAAGATAAACCCGTCTTTTTAACGAGCCCGGCCTCGCGAGTAATTGCAGCTGCATTTTTCGGAAATATTCCCCGTTCGCTGCGATATTAATTGGTCCGGATTCATTTAAGGAACTCGAAAGTGTAGCAAAAAAATGTGTCTCGTTATGTTCCCGTCAGCTGTTGCGAGCGGACGCTTCGATCGAAACGATTACGTCTCAATTAATGTTTTGTAATGTTATTAACTGATAATTCGTACCTATCGGCGATATCTTGCGTTAGAACGCGGCGTGTGCTGATCGCTAATTGGGGACGTAAGTCGAAAATTAAGGGTGGCGGCTATGTTGATGGGTATCGCGGGCAAGTAACCCCTTCATTTCTTATTGCGGGGTTATTAAAGGCTAAACGTCGCTCGAAGACCGGTAATTTAATTTAGAGAAGTTGGTACTCGCAAATTGGAACAGCGTTGTAAGACATCAACGCCAAAATTGAAACAGTTATTATTAAAAACGGCTAAAAATGTCTCTCCGTTGGAAAATAAGGGACCACAAGGTATAGGATATATCTGTTTGTACAAGGTGTCTCAAACTTGTTAGTATGGGCCTACTGTGAGGATACAAAAAAATTAAATAAAATTTGGGACACGTGGTGTCAAATTGAATGAGGTAAGCTCCATTTTCAATCGAAAGTATTATCTTTGGTATGTGACAGAAACAACTAATGACGTCATCAATTATATTTTTTCCAGAAACACTCAAATTTTTTCCCTGTTAAAAAGCTCTCATTTTTCTATTAAACTTTTATTAGAGAAATTTGTCTGTATTACTCCCCGTTTAAAAGTTATAAACAATATCGTTCTAAAGAGTCTCAAAAGAAATACCACCTAAAAATCACATGAGCGGTGAAAAGATCAAGTAGTCGTAGGAACATAATTGAATGTTTGTTGTTTAAAGTGCATAAATGTCGCAAAATACTTGTTATTACTCAATACGAACGTAAAACGTAGAACTTTTGTGCTTACAAAATGTTTTCTCATTCAGAAAAAGTTGATATGTTGCTAATTTACGGCCAGTCACAATAAAATTCAAGCAGAACTATAGAATTATATCGAGAAAGGTATCCAGAGCGCTTCATTCCTGATCATAGAACCTTTACAAGATTGGAGGTAACCTTTCGTCGAAATGAAGATGCATTTTCTGTTCGTAAAAATCAAATAAATGACCGAAGGTAAAAAAAATTAAACTGTTACAGTTTTTCGAACAAAATCCACGAAATTCTATACGGCAGGCTAACCGGGAATTGGATTTGGATAAATCAGCCGTTCAACGAATTTTAAAGACCAATGGGTAGGTATTATGGTAACAAAATTCACAATTTGGAGTATTTGACTGAGCGTCACATTGAAAACAGACTTAATTTTACAGCTCAAATTGTAGTAAATGTAGAAACTGTTGATCAGAACCTTTTTCGGCACGTTCTTTGGACGGACGAAAGTCTGTTTGTCAGTAATGGTTTGCCAAACAGGTGCAACGACTACTACTGGTCCATTGAAACTCCCCACATTGTAAATCCAGTCCAAAACCAAGGCCATTTTGGAGTAAATGTATGGTGCGGCATAGAGACGAGAAAAAAGTGTCGAGAAATCAACTCTTTTAGTCAACTGGTAAAAGATTGCCAAACCTTAAACATTTATATAAAGCTTTAATGACGATAAAGCCAACATCGACAGAAAATGAACTGGTTTTCTCATTATCGGAAACCGATTGTCAGATAATGCTATTAATGCGCTTGTATTTTTAAAAGCACATTTCATTAAAAATACTTAGAGACAAATAGCTGAGCGGTTGAAGTGGTTTCTCACTAGCTCGCGTGTAGAAATTTTATTAGCAGCTACCTAATGTTGATTCTGAAAATATTTAGTTCCTGTTCGTTTAGTTGATTACATATTTTATTTTTGTTTTGTTAATTAAAAGATTGTGATTATAAGTAATAATAATTAATGGAAAGAACGTTTCGGTATCTTTAAATTAAAGTTTTTTTTTAAGATTTCGGTTAGAAAGTTAGATTCCTTATCTACTATTTGTTTAATTAAATGACTGTGTGAATGATTATTATTAATTATTAGAAGGAAGCTAAGATTCAAAAACATTTAAATAAAAAGAGATTGAAAATGTTTAATAAAGAGACAATTTAAAGGTTTTCAAGAAGAAGATACTCAAAGTTTAATTTGGTTTTTTTAGTAGAACTAGAAACATTTGGAAGTAATTAATAAAAAAAACTGAATAAGTAATAAATGTTGATGATGATTGTTAAGAATATTAGCGTGTTTTTATTTCGCATTGCAATACCAAAATTATGATTTTTTATAAGTTTTACAAATTTCTCGAAAATTCGGGAATTCCCGGGAAATCCTAGTCGAGAATTCTCGAATCCCGAGAAAAAAAATAAGCCGAGAAATCAGAAACCCTAGTGCGGCACCATTGGTAGGTATTTAATTGGGGCTTATTTTTATGAACATACATTGAACAGCGTGAGTTACCTAAATTTCCTACAAGAAGAACTTCCTGTGCTTCTGGAGAAAGTACCTTTGCAACTGAGGAGAAACCTATGGTTTCAGCACGACGGGGCTCCACCCCACAAAGTCAGGATTTTGCAGCAATATTTATATAACACTTTCCCAGAAAAATGGATTGGGCTTAATGGACCTATTCAGTGTCCCGGAGAGTTACCAGATCTAACACCCCTCGATTTTTTTATGGGGGGGTTTTAAAAAATAAGGTTTACAAAACACCTTCGCGAAATATTAATCATTTGAAAGAAAAAATCGCAAACGTTTGTAATGAGTTGAACGGCGAAATGTTAATAAACGCAGCTCACAAAGAAGATTGGATATGTGTCTTGAAATGAGAGGAAGTCATATAGAGAACAGATTGTAGTGTATATGTAGTATGAAAGCGTTTGCCTCATTATTTAAGTTTAGTTTTTGTTAACATCACCTTTTGTTTTAACTGTATTAAAGAATTATCGAGTGTAATCCTTTTATTTATTCTTAATGATATTTATACACTTTAAACAACGAACATTCAATTATTTTCCAACGACTACTTGATCCTTCCACCACCAATGTGATTTTTAGGTAGTATTTCTTTTGATTGCTTATAACTTTTAAACGGGAAATAATACAGAAAAATTTCTCTAATAAAAGTTTATTAGAAAAAAGAGAGCTTTTTAACAGGAAAAAAGTTGGTTATGTTTCTGGAAAAAATATAATTGATGACATCTGTCAAATCCCAAAGATAATACTTTTTTCTTGAGGTATAAGGATTTTTAGTTGATACTACCAATTATGCAATGTTGGTTGCCTATGCTCGACCGTCACGTGGCTTGTAATCATTTGTCCCATAATTGCTACTTTTTTATGGTGCTTAATTAAAGCACACTTCAATCGGTTTCAAACAACGCCTTAACCAAAATTCTTCCTTGTCACCTTTTGACCCAGTTCCGGAGCTTCGCAAGATTGAAAAACGCAAAGTAACACTAAACAAACACAAAGTGTGCTTATTCGCCCTAGATTCAGGCCGCTGTTAATAGCGAATTGCTCACGGCATTGGCCTTATCGCCGATTTTTTAATTCCATGCATATTAAATACGCATATCGACTGCGGAGGAAATAAAAACCGTAATTTTATAAATTTCTTATTACTGTCAAGAGTCCGAGGAGGGCAATAATTTATGGGACGGGCGATAAGGGACCAGCTGCGCCGGCTTTTTAACGCACGAACAGTGATTACGGGTAGCCGTGCTTGATTTTCTAGGTGTTAATTAATAGTATTGCATTAATTATTGTTATATTGGCATTACGCCCGGATTCGTGTGCCGCAGGTACGGTTCTGTGAGCGTTAATTTGAATTTCGATGTTGGCACTTCGCCGGAGCGGCTAGCTCCGTCAGGGTGATGGTTTCGAGCGGATTTGGTACAAAGCGGAAATCGTTATTTGACTGCGATCGAAACAAAACAATGTACTGTCCACCAGTAGGTCTAGAAAATTGTCCAAATTGCTTTCAGAATATAATTAATACATTACATAGGCCAAAAGGTATTCGAACATATTCGTAGCGTCCTTGGTTGACTAAAAAATCAGTTTTTATATACCATTTCGAGTCAAATAAGAAAGATTTTTGCTCAAATTTCTTTTAGAATACATCATGTAGGCCAAAAGGTATTCTAACATGTTTGTAGCGTTCTTGGTTGACCAAAAAAGCAGTTTTTATATATCATTTCGAGTCGAATAAGAAAGGTTTTTGCTCAAATTTCTTTCAGAATACATTATGTAGGTCAAAAGGCATTATAACACATTCGTAGCGTCGTTGGTTAACCAAAAAAGCAGTTTTTATATACCATTTCGAGTCAAATAAGAAAGGTTTTTGTCCAATAATTACGTAGGCCAAAAGGCATTATTACATATTCGTAGCGTCAGAAGTTGACCAAAAAGCAGTTTTTATGTACCATTTCGAGTCAAATAAGAAAGGTTTTTGCCCAAATAGGTTCCAGAATATAATTAATGTATTACATAAGCCAAAAGGCGTTCTAACATATTCGTAGCGTCGTTGGTTGACCAAAAAAGCAGTTTTTATATACCATTTAGAGTCGAATAAGTAAGGTTTTTGCTCAAATTTCTTTCAGAATACATTACGTAGGCCAAAAGGCGTTATAACATATTCGTAGCGTCCTTGATTGACCAAAAATGCAGTTTTTATATACCATGTCGAGTCAAATAAGAAAGGATTTGGCCAAATTGCTTTCAGAATACAATTAATGTATTACGTAGGCCAAAAGGCATTATAACATATTCGTAGCGTCCGTGGTTGACAAAAAAAGTAGCTTTAAATAGATTATCTAGCCATTTCGATTTGGTGGAACCTTTCAGCTGGGTCTAAAGCGATTCCTTAAATTTCCTTGACACATGACTTGGCATTCATTATCCCCATGTGGGAAACGGTTCTCACAATGTTGTAGCAGCAAAGTCCATTTATTGATTCATGTACCAACCATTGTTCGACACCCTGTATACGCGACAACTTTCGAATTCGGACACATTCACTCTACTTTCCGGTGACGAAATCGAGCGGAGATAGCGATTTTTCTCGGCGCGATCGCCACGGCTCAACCGGACAATAAAACACGATTTGAAAGGTATAAAGCCATTACGGGATTATATGTAAACATAATTTATGCAAATGAGGCCCTGTTGCGTGCCGACACTCTCGACTACTAACTCACACTTTGGCAAGTAGGAGTCTGTAAAACTGATTCGAGGAGACACAGGCCAAAACCGATTCCCATCGAAACGGGCAGGAGGATACATGGAGAGAAGTGTCGATTTTGTTTCATCAAAGATGTTTGATTGGTGATATTGGGAGTAATAACTACTCTGCGGACTAATGTCCCGACCTACATTGCATTAGCACAATATCACTTATCAATCGTTTATTTATTTGTTAGTAATTAATTGTTCTACGATTCTCGAGTGGGCTAAATGAAAACCTGTCTTTATGGGGATATACAATGACAGGATAGGTCCCATTTCCTTTGGAGTAAAGAAGTTTGACGAAACGGCGTTGCATCTTCTCGAGGCTACTGATAAAATTGTTGTTTCCAGGTAATAAGGCATTGCGGTTCAAGGGATGTTGCATTTCTCTATATAAAAAAATAATTTACTGGAATCTACACCATGAAAACACTCTATTCGGTGCAAATTGAAGGTTTAAACAGCCATAAATTACAGTTGGATATAATTTAAAGTCATCTGCATATAAAAGGTAGGTGTGTCGCAATATCATTTATAAAAGTATTAAAAAGGAGTGGTCTCAAAACTGAACCCTGTGGAACGCCAGATGCTGCGATAACTTTAATCGATGTAATACCGTTCTGTTCTACAAATAAAGACCTAGTACCAAGAAAAGATATGCATAATTTTATTAAATTTGAAGAAAAAGCAATATGTGACAGTTTTGATGACAGAACCAAATGTTGTCGGATACAGCAATACATTGACATCAAAAACATATACCTTTTTTTAAGTGTGGGATTCTTGAAAAGTTACCAACAGGAAACATACTTCAAAACTGATTTACATCTAAACGATCGTAAATAAATATGTATTACATACTGAGAATTTGTTGGCAGATGCTTATATCGAGTTATTAATATTATATTTACGACTGTGTGTCGCTCTCAGTCCGTAGCTCGTCACAGCATGTCGCGATAACCGCTGATATCGCAAATAAATTATAGTGAAAAGTGGAACAAAAATTTTTATGCCAGTAAATATTCACTTCTTTATAATCCAATAATTTTGGTAAAGAAGCCCTATATTCTATGCATGCCCTGGATGTTAGGCATAATACGAGCATTTTCTTAACATAAATAAATTAATTATAGCGTTGTATATTCGCTTTGCAGAGCCATTATGTTGCATTCAATCAATTATTAACGTAAAACGACATCGACGTGCATTCTATTTATTAATATTTCCCCATGCATACAGAGTTACTAAACAAACGACATGTCCAGGAAACAATTATATAAAAATGTACAATTGCTCCTGTGTCTTTTTTTTTGTTGAAAAATATGAAATATCCGATGTTATCTGCATCACGAAAGGACAGTAGACATAGTCGTATAAGGCAGGTAATTAGTGTTTTCTGGATATAGGCATGCAGCGCGTACCGATTTTTTGTTAATTTAATGCAGTTTTTAATAATTACATTTCATGTTTATTTTAAGTTTAATTGCCTTCGAAATTTCATTGTTAGCAGTTCTTTTAATAATGAATTTGGGAACATTTAAGCTTTTTTTCTTTGTTTATTGTATAATGTGCCATCTGCAAAAATCTACTGTGCCATCTTGGTATTCGTCTCAAGTACTGAGGTGCAATCTTTAACAGTCATACCTGAGGGACAAACATTTTGAATAACATTTGGTGTTATGTCTCGAACGTCTTCTCGAATACGATTTGTCTTGCACCAACTTGCACTTTCACATTTTTTTAGATGTCACATTTTGTTGAAAAAATTATATTCCAACCTTTTTCCTAAGGTTGTCCATAATAACAGTCGGCCAATAACAAAGTTTTGTTAAAATAATATGTATTAAAATAGCAATTTTTTTTATTATCATTACAATATCATATGCCAGGCTTAAAAAAAATTATTCTACCAACATGATGTTACTACTTTCAGTTAATGCTTTACTGGAACCAGAGGGAACCTTCTTACTATTTAATAGGTTCATATTTTCTAGTATTCCTTCCACTAATAGACCACAAGCCCATCGGAAATTTTCAAGGGGTTATTTGACCCAGCATGAATTACTTAGAAATCAATACTATCACAAATAACAATAACTTTAGAAACTATGCCGTCAATTGTTGTTGGTACAGGTGAGTACACAGCTAAGATAAACCTGTCCACCAAGGGGGGTGGTTTTCGTCAAAACATTTTCGTACGCCATTTCTAAAGTATATAGGTTATACAAAAAAAATGAACCTCGATCTAATGCCGTACAAATATAGCAATATCGGGAACCAAGAAAATTTTTGATTCTCTGAAAACTTTTGCCCGGTTTTTTACATGGTATAATATTTTCAATTAAATTTTTACTACATTTTTAGGTCATTAATAAATATACCGCAATTTTCATAACATTAGCTAAATTTCTTTCATAAATGACACGCAGGCGCGAGCTAAATAGCCATTTTGTGTCGAACATTGCAACAGGAAGGATGCCTTGCTCCTCTTTCATAGAAATTGAATGTCATTGTCATTTTGTTGTCAATTGATTGACAACAAAACACTCATTAATGTCTACAAAGTCACTTATTTGATGTAAAAAAGTAGATATTTACTGGTATTGCCAAAATCCTAGGATATTTTTTGTTACGACAACAGATATGTTGTTAGGGATAACATATATTTCCCCTCACTGTGCCATTTTCTTCAAATATCTCATATTCTCCAACGTTTCCGATATCCTGGAGCCCATCCACAGGTCTATCCATCCGGAGCGACAAACACACCCCCGTGCGAGGGTGCTGCGGCTACCGCTGCCACCGTTCGACGTCACGAATGGGCGGTGCTTCCTCATTGTATCCCGGCCACCAATCGTACGGACGCTCGGCGTAATAATAGCTCTACCATATTTGAAAATTATTCTTATTATGCTGAAAATTACCGTGAGAAGCCATTTTGAAGTAGCTCGAATCTGTGGTACCTGCGTCGGCAATTACCGGCAAAATTGTTTTCGTTAAAACGGAGGCGAAAAAAAAAAGAAACGGGGGCTAGAAGATTGCTCCGGTCGCCTAAGACTCCGGAGAAGAGCCTAATGGCCCGGCTGAAAAAATAAATTGACTTCTGGGAACGGGATCCAGTTATATACTTCGAATATTGAGCGATTATCGAGGGCAGCGTTGGGATTGATGTCTGCTGGCGGCTGAGTTACTGGGAAATCTGGTAAGTCGAAGTGAATGCAGTGGCGTAACGAAATAGAACGAAAAAATCGTGAACTCTTTGTCTTTCGTTTAAAACCAGGCTCGAAGGACCAAAAATCATGGGTATCAAGAAATTAAAGTATTAAAACAACGCTTTTGATTGATTTTGAAGAATTTGTATCCTCTAAAATATAAAATGTCGTATGTGTACCAAAATACAGTAATATTAGCCATGTTAATTCAAAGTAAATACATTCAGACATTGCTTAAGAAATATCAAGGTCGTAATTTACAATTTTTTTCTAAAATTGTCCCGATTATAAAGTGATCTCACTTAATTCGTTATTTGCAAGTTGTCTCTCTACCATTGTACGTTTCGTTTCGACGTCACATACACTGCGAGCGTTAAAATTAGTTGTTTCCTAACTGTTATCCTTGAGCATCTATGTTTCTTGAGTTTCAATATTAGTTGACGTGGATAAAACTGCATTAACCAACTCTTATCTTTATTAGTGCAATACGTACAGCAATTTGGTCTTGCAAGTACCTGTACATTGTAGCATTGTGTTGCGTGATAGATGAAATGAAGCATAATCTATTACGAGAAATTATCGTTGGGTGTTCGAACCCAGAACGATCCTCAATGAGTGCAACAAGTCATTTATTTGTAGACGCAAGCTTGTGCCGATAGATAATGATGGGAATATCTACAGATTTTGCTTTCGCTTTTCTTATATATTATGCACGATTCGAGACTTCCAGCCTAGCTATTTCCCTCGTTTAGCCTAACTTACCTATATACGCCTACTAAGATATAGCCTTCTAAATATAGAACAGATAGTTTTTTCAAATAATTTGAAAACTGTTTTTCTTAGAAACTTCAAATTTGGTACACATATTTTTTTATATAAGGGCAATGTAAATATAGAATTTGGTGAGAATACATATACAGGATGTTCTCTTTCTAGTTCCTGTGCGCCACTGGCTATCCCGTAACTTATTTGTATGTACGCCAAAGACGACAGAATTTATATTTTTAAAAACAAGCACTATTTTAGAAGATTTTTTGCCTCTTACAAAATTTTGATATCGTTTATGGATTTCGAGTAAAATTGGCATTTTTTACACATTAAATAATATAAAATCAGTTTAAGATAAATAGAACAATTTAGTACGAGGTGCCATATAACAGAGAAACAAATTCATAACAATAATTAAAAGGTTCTGTGTCAAGTTAGCTGTGATTTAATTTTAGCTTACTTTGTTTTTTATTGCAATTTATACTTTTGCTGAACAAACTGATATGTTAGTAGTTTTGGGTTATTGTGAAGGAAATTGTTGTGCTACTCTTTGAACATGTGCTGAAAGATNCCTCTTACAAAATTTTGATATCGTTTATGGATTTCGAGTAAAATTGGCATTTTTTACACATTAAATAATATAAAATCAGTTTAAGATAAATAGAACATTCTAGTACGAGGTGCCATATAACAGAGAAACAAATTCATAACAATAATTAAAAGGTTCTGTGTCAAGTTAGTTGTGATTTAATTTTAGCTTACTTTGTTTTTTATTGCAATTTATACTTTTGCTGAACAAACTGATACGTTAGTAGTTTTGGATTATTGTGAAGGAAATTGTTGTGCTACTGTTCGAACATATGCTGAAAGATTTCCTAATCGAAGAACTCCAAATCACAAAACATTTGCTAATGCGGAGACGACTTCGGGAACCAGGACGTTTTTTACTTGTAACATTAAATCGTGGATAATGTACGGCGATGATTATTCAGCCGGAGGAACAAATTTTGGAAAGGGTCGAAGAAATTCCTCAAGTAAATAAAATGCGTTTAGAGGCAGAGGTTGGCTTTCAAAAAGTTCCTTTAATGGAGTATTAAAAATGTATAAAATATGCGAATTTTACTAGAAATCCATAAACGATATCGAAATTTAGTAAGAGCAAAAAAATCTTCTAAAATAGTGCTTATTTTTTAAAATATAAATTCTGTCGTCATTGGCATACACACAAAAAAGTTACGGGATAGCCAGTGGCGCACAGGCACTAGAAATAGAACATCCTGTATATGTATTCTCTCCAAATTCTATATTTACCTTGCCCTTATACAAAAAAATATGTGTACCAAATTTGAAGTTTCTAAGAAAAATAGTTTTCAAACTATTTGAAAAAAATAGGTTTATTCTATTTTTAGAAGGCTATATCTCAGTAGGCGCGCACTTTTGGGCTAAATAGTCTTATTTTCATCCAAGGAACGTGTGGTCAAGCGTTGTCCATCCTTTTCAGGGACACCCTGTGTATGGTGAATAGTTAATCGTTATTTGTGACAAAATACTTCATTTAGTTGACTAATTGTAAATTTAAACCTAATACCACGTAATTTTTGTTCAAATAATCGGGTTCTATGCGATGAAGTATTTTTTTTCTACACTTTCGAATTTTTTTGCTCAACTTTCGATTCTCTGCCAACCACACACTTACTGAAACTACGCTACGCCACTACGCATATCCAATAAATAACGAATAAAACAAGTCGAATGAAGGTAATACAATATCAAGTTAAAAACCATCTTTTTGCGACAGCGCAAATGAACCAAAACGGCGCTACGTACAAGAACACCTTCCACCGACCCCCCTCACCGAAACCGACCTGTCAGATTATTCACTACGCACCGACTTACCATCAAAATTAATCAGTCTTATAACTCCACCAGGCAAAAGAAGAGTACACCTCACCTCCATCGAACCACCACACGTGTGACTGAATATCGGCGGGCCCCCAAATATGCCGTGATGGGCCCCCTTGCGTGCTGCACGTAGTGGCGGCCTCTTCAGCGAGCGGGACACGCATATGACACCGCACCGAGATGTCTTGAATCGCCCAATTGACCGGAAGGTGGATATCGGATATTGGAGATGAACGATTGAGCAAAATGGTCTTGGGGAGTCTGGAAAAAAGGTGTTTTGGGTGTCGCACAGGGTCGAATCAACGGGGGGATCTACGGGTTGTTCGAAAGGTTAGTAAAATAATGTAGACCTGTTGCTGATGCAAGCAGTTGTTGGAAGCTTGGTGGGTTTGAAGAAAAGTGTTTTGGATGTCAGTCGGGGTTGTATAAATAGGAGGAGTCTTCTTCGTAGTTGATTCGAAGGGTTGGTGGATGTAAAATGCTGCTGCAAAGGGTTGGAAGCTTGAAAGGTTCAGAAAAAATGTTTTAATTGTCAGACAGAGTCGTATGAATGGGAGGATCTAGGGATTCTTCGTGGTGGATTCAAATAGTTGGTAAAAGATGCAACAAATAATGCTGTTGCATTGCAGGATCTACAAGTTGTTCTGAGTGCCCACAAATAATTTTCTTAGCGGAAATTTGGAAATTAGTAAATTAAAAATTGACATTAGGAGTCGACTCAAATATTTTTCTCAAAATCAACTGATCAAAGTTGACAAACAACTTTGACAAAAGCTGCAATGTTTTGGAATAAAATTGATTTAAAAATTATACGTAAAAAGAAATACCACCAATTCAAAAACAGTGCCTTTAGTTTAATTTAACTTTATACAGTGTGGAACAGCCAAATGGAATAAATTCAGTAGGTATCTCAATTATTGTGCACATTTATAAAAAATCCCGAGACACGTCGCACTGTGGGTCAAACGGCATTTTTTTTATGTCAAAATCAAATATTTCGAAGAAAAATTTACGAATCGGATTACGTTTTTTTAAATTAAAGCTTATTTGATGCAGATTTAGGGAGAATTATTGCGAATGTCATCATCCCCTATTTTGGGGGTGGAAATGAAGCGTGAATAGGTGAAAAAAGTTAAAATCGATTTGCTTTGTTCAAAAATCTTATATCTTCGATAAATACAGTGAAATTAAGACACATTATGTTGGAATCAATGCTCAATTGACATAAGTTATGGAAAGATTAATGAAAATATTTTCATCCCTATTTTAGGGGTGAGGTTGTGGAAAAATGAAAATTAAAGAAAATATGCAAATATGTCGCTGAACACGGATAAAAGCATCACTAAAACAAAAAAACTCCTTTTCAGGAGCTGTTTTTATCATCCCCTGATTTAGGGGAAGAACAGACAATTTTCTGAACTGAATGGTAGTTGCAACCCCTAAATTTTTAAATGAGAAGTAGGAGTTTGTGATACCTCGTTTGAAAGGTATTTTCATTGCCTATTCAAAAATGCTATGGTTTTAATATTTATTGCAAAAATTAATGGCCTGTTTAACGAAATTTGTTACAACAAACAAAAATATAAAAACAGCGTTTTCTTCTTGCAGGCTAGCAAAAACAATTTCAGTGTTCTTTTTCGACATTTTCAACTAAAAAAAAGATATAAAAACTTATCAAAATTATTCTTTGCCAATTTTATTGAAAAAAAATTATATTAGTTGCGGTTAGATCGGTCACGCCTCAGATGTTGAAAAACATTAGAAGACATTTTTATTTACGATTAGGATGCGGACAAGGCATCCAAGCAACTAATTTTGAGCATCTTCGTTGAATTTAAGTTTTTTTTAGTTTGCTGTAGCGAATTTCGTCAAACTAATGAATTTATTTTTTCACTGCTAATTTTTGCAATAAATATTTAAACTATACCTAGTATTTTTGAATAGAGAATGAAAATACCTTTCAAATGAGGTATCACAAGCCCATACTTCCTATTTAAAAATTTAGGGGTTGAAATTGCATTCGAAGCGGGTTGAATTTAGAATCCAAAATCGACGTGTCTCGGAATTTTTTATAAATATGCACAATAATTAAGATACTGAATTTATTCCATTTGGCTGTTCCACACTGTATATAACACATCTCTATAAAATTTAAAAAAAAATTGTGCACATATTTTTGAGCATTTTAGTCATTATTAGGAAACGGTAAGAGATACGAAGTAGCTGAAATGGAAACAAAGTTGCATAATTAGGAGACCAATATTATGCCTCAAAAAGATCAAGGCTACCATGATTAGTTTTCGAAATATTTGAAAAAACAACAAAAATTTGAACATACGTTTTTATTTCATTTCTACCTTGTTTGAGGCGATATTGAAAAAAGAAGAACACTTTCTTATGGCCACTTTTTGCCCTCTATCGAATGGCATAATCAATTTTTATATGTAACGTTTCGTCTCTCCAGGATCATCATCAACTTAATTTTTTTAAATACGACCCTGGCAATTTTATTACATTTTTTGCAAGCCTTTATGACCCCAATACTATACTGCCTCAGCCCGAACCAAATTTAGATGTTTTGTCTCGAAAAATTAATCTTCAGTATATTCGTTCCAAATTTATGTAAATTTTTTATTTAGATTTCTTTGTTTATTGAATTATCGTACACTGTAAGTGTCGTTAGACCCTGTGAAATCTATTTAGTTATTTAAACTATTACTACCACGCATTAAAATAAAACATTAGAGTTTTATTCCCGTGTCCATAGTTATTTCTAGGCTTCTCAAGCCTCAAACAAATTCCGGTCTATTTTTTCAGGATATTCATACAAATACATCTGACATGCTCTTTCACAGTTGCAGTTACAGATATAATAAATTCCGATAATATTGCGCTGAACTTAATTTGCAACCTTTGCCAAAACGAAAATGTTTTTGAACATTTAGTGAAATTTTTTAAAGAATAATATTCAGTTGGCGTTTTGGTTGTTTATATGCATTTTTAAGAATTAATTTGTCATAATTCCCAGATTCTCATAAATATCAAACCAGATATGGTAACTCATTAAAACTTCCAAATCACACTACAAGTCTATACGAAAAGTCACCTTCTTACATGGGTATAAAATTAATTAATGCATTACCAGAAAATATAAAAACTGAAAGTAATCTAAATTCTCTTAAATCTAGACTTAAGAACTACCTTGTGAGTAAATGTTTTTACAAAGTAGCCGACATATTTACTTAGTAACAATGTAATACATTTTTTATATTTATGTATTATTGTGTTGTTATTGTACATTATTTGTTTGTATCTTTGTTCATTGTTTTTACATTATTGTTTGTAACAAATATTTGTGTTGACCTGTCCAATGTCATTTTTGATCACAATGGATTAAATAAATTATTATTATTATTATTATTAT
>NW_019417028.1:4526988-4632303 GCF_000390285.2 Anoplophora glabripennis
TAACTAGATGGATTTCACAGGGTCTAACGACACTTACAGTGTACGATAATTCAATAAACAAAGAAATTTAAATAAAAAATTTAGATAAATTTGGAACGAATACACTGAAGATTAATTTTTCGAGACAAAACGTCTGAATCTGGTTCGGGCTGAGTCAGTACAGTATTGGGGGTCATGAAGGCTTGCAAAAAATGTAATAAAATTTCTAGGGTCGTAAGTATTTAAAAAAAAGAAGTTGATGATGGTCCTGGAGAGACGAAACGTTACATATAAAAGTTGATTTTCCAATTCGATAGGCGGCAAAAAGTTGTCATGAGAAAGTATTCTTATTGTTTCAATATCACCTCAAACAAGGCTGATATGAAACAAAAACGCATTTCCAAAATTTTTTTTTACATATTTCGTAAACCAATCATGTCAAATTGATTTTTTAAAGGCATAATGTTGGTCCCATTTAAGCTACTTCGTATACATATTGTATTGGCGATGTTGTAATGTCTCCAAACTCGGAGCTGCCAAACTTAAAAATATTCCTTTCACAACACGAACACTCGTTTTTTTTTTCTCCCAGTTATGCCTTTCTAAATTTTAATTCTATAATAGTTAGAAATTATCTTTCTCTCTATCCTGGAATAATTACACGACTATTTTTTCTAATTTCATGCTACACGGACGGTAACAGCGATACCATTTCGAAATTCCCGAAATTACATGCTAAAAAAAGAACTAAATTTGGGTACAGATATCTATCCGTCAATCATGCTGCGAGCTAGCCGCAGAATCATAGAGGATTTCAGATCCACCGCGTCCGGCATGTCCAATCGCTTATTAAATTATTATTTTCCAAATATTTAATTCGATAATGGCGGCCTAATTGCCGGAGAGAGGGCAATTTGAGCGCGCCTATTTTTCGGATCCGATATAGAAAAAAATGCGCTTCCTTTTGTGTTTTTAATCCGTAGGTAAATTGTCCTGCCTTTATCCTGATAGTTTTCTGTGAAATTATAGGGCTGGTTGACGGCTGTGACAGGCAAATGAGGGCTGCGATGCGATCGCGCAGAGTGTACAGGGTGTCCCTTTCGACTGTACACAGCTCCAGCCAGGCAATCGTACTCTGACGAAAATTGAGGAAATTTCTTCCGTATTTGCATTGTTTTTACGCACAAAAAATATGTAAATGAATTGTATATTGTGTTTTTTACTGTATTTGATGTAGTTATATGAAAAAAAGTGTGGATTTTTGGGCTCAACCAATCAGATTAATGATGTGATCGCCTAACGGTAAGCAGACATGTTTAGATTCATTTGTAGCATAGTAATGCATCGTGGTGTTTCAATAGGTAGACAATCAGTCTAAAATTTGGTTTAAAAGTAGGTCAGAACTGATGGGTGGGGGTAGAGGCTGCCCAAACTATTTTTGGGGAGTTTTTTGTAAGTTTGATACCGAAATCCAAAATTGTAACGTTTTCCTTATAAACGAAGGATCTGAACTTCGATAAAACGATTCGTTTGGGTAAAATAAATCTTGAAAGATCAATCAAGGAAATTCTAATAGCGATTGGGCATCCTATTTACTTATATTTTGATGGAGTGGGGTCAACAAAAGAACCTTCTTTTATAAAAACAGTTAACATTTCTAGATAAAACTTGAAAGATAACTACCCAGAAAAAAGATGGGGTAGTTTTTGCCTTCACCCCATCTGTTATGACCTGTTTCCAAATCATATCTTAGCATGACTTAAATAGACCACCGAAATATCCCAGTTCTTGGATGTAAGAGGGGGCAAGCTAATTTTAGCTGGAATACCTTCAGTACAACTCGCATAATAAAAATGTAGATCCCTAGATCTGGGCGAGGTCCGGTACATTTTCAAAATTGCAAAAATGTTTAAAAAATACCTATTTTATCCGAGTTTTTTATTTATATCTTGGAACCTATGCATTTTGGAAGAATATTGAACAGGAAAAAATGTTTCAGAATTGAGTTTTGCACAATATACTGTAAGTTAAAAATGTTTAAATTTATTATCGATGTTGCAAAATTGATGAAAAATGGGCAAAATAAGCAAGTTTTTTGGATATTTTTTAAAATATTTTAATTGCTCCGAGGGCATTCTAATTTTGGTAAAAAAACCTTTAGAGTATAATAAAAAAACACACCAAATTTCATTAAAATCGGTTCTAGTTTTCGCAAAATAATTTTTTGAAAAAAATTTTGAAAAAATTTTCGTATTTTTAAATTGTCACACAACCTCAAATAAAGCATCTAGAAAGTTAGACTTGAAAATTTTTTCACACAGAAAAGACTGCTCAACCTTTCAAATGATTTTTCTCTTTTTTTTTAATTTTTAAATACAGATAAAATTAAGAAAAAATAGTACCTTAAAATTATAAATTTTGAAAAAAACTAAATTGCAAATTGATAAATGTAATCTAACAGGTATTTTTAAACTTATAGCGAAATATAAGAAAAAATTACTTTTCTAGGATAAGTTTTGTGTTTACTTTATAAATATTATTTAAAAATGTTTCGGATACATCATCAATAACAAATTTTCTATGAAAACGTCAAGTAAATCATTAGAATAAAACCAAATAATACATATTTTTCTAATTTTGCGGTAGTGTATAAGGAAAGTGATGCATTGAACACCCTGTATGAAGCCATTTTCTCCGACCACGTTATAATTTGTTTGTTTCACGAGAAAATTAGCCTAGAATAAACTCGGCTCGGATAATTGGTCCAATTTTACGAATTGAGGAAATACAACTTTTCCACATACCTAATGAGGTTTGTCGTGTGAATCATGAAAACCCATTTGAACGAAGCCAGCACAACTACAAACAGAATTAATTACTGTTTCTATACGAAATATAACGAAAAACTTTTTTTGTTTATTACTCACGACGATCACAACGTTTTGAGGCTCGCTTATTGAACCAAAATGGTAGAAGGTGTTGACATACAGGAGTTGGCAGCATTTTGCATGGCATAATATCATGTGATCATATGTCATGCGACTTTTTAATGCGGCAACTTTGTCAACTTTTTAAATAATAAAACATTTTTTCCTCATATGAATTCCTGGGACATCCTCTAGAGTTAATATTTAATTTTTAAAATTAGTTTCGAGGAGGTATGATCTTCTCCTTATCTCTTTCAGTTATTTTAGTGTTTCCGAAAATCTTCTAAATTTTGAAAACATCTTAGTTCAGTTCACAACAGATTATTTATTATCATTGCGTACACTACATAGATATTACATCAAGCAATGCGTAGGTTCTGCCATCTGTTGAGAACTGTTATAAATACACTATTGACTCTCCAGAATATGTATGTAAAAAGCTATTCATTTTGAAGAATTCTGCTCAACATCTCAGATTTAACATTTTAAACAAGTTTTCTATTATATTAACAAGTAAACTCGTATCGAACAACTTGCAGAGTAAAAAAAATACAGAAAGATATCTCCAAAATGCCTCATACATAATCTTATATAGAAAATTTAGAAAAAAAAACGATTTTTTACTTAAGATTATTCTGCTATACAAAACCAAAATGTAAACGATAGTTTAAATATTTGCAAAAGAAAAATGTTAACTAAAAGTTTCATCAGAGCAGTCCTAAGCATTGTTCTGAAAAAAATGTAGGGTATAAGTCGGCAAAGCTGTAAGGCCAATAAGATGATGAATTGCAATATTTTTTTCTTCATATTCTAGTAAAAAAAAGTACTAGTTTGTTTAGTGTGAAAAAATCATATACAGGGTGATTCACAAATGGTGACCAAAAATGAAATTTCGTGTTCTTTGGTGCATTTTAAGGGGAGTCTTTCCTATAACGTTTTTATCTAGGATGCTTCGTTAAAAAGATACAAGGTGTTAACTTCAAAAAATATTTTTATTTTTTTTAAATAATTTAAAAATTAGTAAGTGAAATAATTTGAAACTGGGCACAAGTATTTATTGAAATATTTTCCAAAATCTGAGGGCGTTTCCTAAAATTTACATGTTCCAGTGGCGGAGGTACAGGGTATAGGTGGCATATTTTTCTAAATAAAATAGTACGCCACTGCTTTACGGTAACAACCATGATTCGTCTTTCAATTTTCTACAAGTTACTACCTTTCCATGTTCTTCGAAAAAAGCCTGATTTTCAAGTAAAACTTAAAAAATCAACTGAAAATACTTTTACTTAAATGACATGACATGTTATTTGTTCGAATAAAGAAATTAATAACATTAGTTATCATTTTAATGATTTTATTTGAGTAAATGCTCAAAAATACCTCCATTTCCACGAACACAGCCCCGACATCTTTTCAGTAACGAAAATGTAATTTGTTCGAAATTTATTGTTGCTTGAATCTGATGAAAAGCATTATTTATTCTTTCTTCTAACTGCTCAGAATGTCAAAGTTGCTATCGCAGCCCACTATGTAATTTTAAAAAGCATTCGAATATCGAAATGTGTTCTCAAAGTTAGTGCATACTTCTCCCTACACACTACTGCAAAGACGGCTGCATACCCAGGCACCCACTTTCAACTGTAACGTTGCGCATGGCCTACTTTGCTAAGCCACGCATCAAAACGCTTCTAATCCCACACGTAAAGCGTGTTGCCTACCTCACCGTCTTGTACCCGACCAATACCGTCGCGATCCTCGACCTACACAATCACTTACCAGACTCCTGCCTACCTGGTGTATTTACCTGTCCAGTCAACCTATCTGGATCGGACGTAAGACACCGCTATACTCGTTTCCAACGAACAAGACAGGTGCGGCGGTAAAACTACGGTATTTTCACGAATTTCAGTGCGAGACAGTACTCTTCCACGCATAATATGCGTGCTATACAGTGTGTTACATAAAAACGTTGGAAGTGAAGTGATTGTGTATACTTACAATCTATACTTTAGAGAGGATGAAGTAGATAATCGGAATCTGTGATAGATCCTTGGGATTATATGGATATACAATTTTCTTCCCTACATTTCACTCAAAGGTAAGCGCGTAAGGACGATTTCCACGACGTTACCATCTTGTGCCACCGTTGATATTACCAGTTCTCAGATTGTGACCTCGATATTTCTCAGACAGAGATTACCTACTTTCTTAAATGTAACCCGCAGTCCCTACGGAGAGGCTTTAAATTGTCTGTTGCACGTATATTCAATACAACGTAAGAGTTAACATGGGATTATGCAAGGAATTTTGTGAAAGTACATAATTATAATAACTGTATCTGCTTGTTTACTAGAAAACTGTACTGTATCTACGTATATTATAAGCTTAGTCTTCGTAAGATGGCTTTTAAGATCTAATCGATAGAATCCAAGCTAAAAATTTCGCCCCACTTTTAAATCGTTTGCATAAATATGTAAAGAATTGTACCGGAAGTCTCCTTGCGTCAACGGCCTGTCTAATGTGCCAAATATCTGTGCTGGGCAGGCTAGGAACGGGCGCTCTGTATATTTGAATTGAAAAAAAGCGGTAAGGTAATTGGTTGCTAATTAGGAACATGAAGGTCCGATTAACTTCGATTTCTCGCTTGACATTTAAATTCAGGGTTAACTTTTTCTTTCGCAACGCTGAGGTCTGTTTTTACGGACAGTTGCAGTGCCGCATAGCACGAGTTGAAAAAAATAACACCCGTTGGTGTGATCCTGTCGAATATTTCGTGAAAGTTAGACGCGATGTCTTGCTTTAATTTTGCTTTGTAAGTTGAGAGATGAATGAGGAATTTTAAGGAAATAATTGTATCGAAATTCAGTGAATCTAGTCATCTATGACAGAAAGTTATGAAACAGAGGAGGTCCGATGTCTAGATTAACAAAAAAAAAATGAATAACACCAAACACGGCCAATTTGATTAGTTCTATGTGCAACTGAAGTGTGACAGATGCGAAACTTACTTGAATTTAGAAGTTTTAAAAAGGAATATAATTTTATATTTTAGTTGTTACTTTTTTAAATGTCATTTAAAATTCTAAAGCTCACAAACCAAAATCATGACTTTAAAGTTTGACACTTACCTACCTATTTTTAACACAAACAAATTAAAAATAAGAATACTTTCAGTAAAAAATCTAAAGCTGGGTTTGCACAAAACACCAAAATCCTTACTTAAACCAGCATGACATTTCCCTGCCAACTTTTGGTACAAACAAATTAATAATAAGATTATTTTCAGCAAAAAATCTAAAGCTCGGTTTGCATAGGTCACCACAATTCTAAGTTTTGCTACAACTACCAATTTTTGATACAATAAAACTAAAAATAACAGTTTTTAAGTAAAAATTGTAAAGCTCGTATTGCACAGATTATCAAAATCCTCACTTAAACCAGTTTGACATTTACGTACCAACTTTTGATACAAACAAATCTAAAATAAGAATATTATAAGTAAAAAATCTAAAGCTCGGTTTGCATAGAACACCACAATATTGATATAAACGCGCTTTAACCAATTTTTGATAAAATAAAGTTAAAAATAAGACTTTTTAAGTCAAAATTCTAAAGCTCCTTTTACATAGAACACCAAATTCTTGATATAAACGCGCTTTCAAAATTACCTACCAATTTTCGTTGCAATAAAATTAAAAATAAGAGCTTTTAAGTCAAATACTAAAACTCGTCTTGCACAAAACATCAAAATCCTTGCTTAAACCAGTGTGACAGTTACCTACCAAGTTTTAATACAAACAAATTTAAACTAGGGACATTTTCAGAAAAAAATCTAAAGCTCGGTTTGCACAGAACATCACAATCCTAAGTTGAACGCCTTTTACATACACCTTACCAATTTTTGATACAATAAAATTAAAAATAAGAGTTTTTAAGTCAAAATTGTAAAGCTCGTATTGCACAGAATATCAAAATCCTTACTTAAACCAGTTTGACATTTACCTACCAACTTTTGATACAAACAAATCAAAAATAAGAATATTATAAGTAAAAAATCTAAAGCTCGATTTGCACAGAACACCACAATTCTGATATAAACACGCTTTAACAATTACCTACCAATTTTTGTTGCAATAAAATTAAAAATATGAGCTTTTAAGTCAAATTCTAAAGCTCGTCTTGCACATAACATCAGAATCCTTGCCTAAACTAGTTTGATAGTTACCTACCAACTTTTAATACAAACTAAGGATATTTTCAGAAAAAAATCTAAAGCTTGGTTTGCACAGAACATCATAATCTTAAGTTGAACGCGTTTTACATACACCTTGCCAATTTTTGATACAATAAAATTAAAAGTAATACTTTTTAAGTAAAAATTCTAAAGCTTCTTTTGCATAGAACACCAAAATCCTGATATAAACGCGCTTTAACAATTATCTACCAATTTTTGCTAAAATAAAATTAAAAATAAGACTTTTTAAGTCAAAAATTCCAAATTTCCATTTGCATAGAACACTAAAAGCTTGATATAAACGGGCTTTAAAAATTACCCACCAATTTTTGTTACAACAAAATTAAAAATAAGACTTTTTAAGTCAAAATTTTAAAACTCCTTTTGCATAGAACACCAAAATCTTGATATAAAAGCTCTTTAAAAATTACCTACCAATTTTTGTTACAATAAAATTAAAAATAAGAGCTTCTAAGTCAAATACTAAAGCTCGTCTTGCACAAAACATCAAAATCCTTGCTTAAACTAGTTCGACAGTTACCCACTCAATTTTAATACAAACAAATTTAAAATAAGAATATATTCAGTAAAAAAAACCTAAAGCTCGGTTTGCGCAGAAATCCTGATATAAACGTGTTGCAACATTTTGCTACCAATTTTTGATACAATCAAATTTTAAGTAAGAAATTGGCCAAGTATGACCACAAAAATGATGGTAACATTCCTAGTTTAATNGACTTTAAAGTTTGACACTTACCTACCAATTTTTAACACAAACTAATCAAAAATAAGAATATTTTCAGTAAAAAATCTAAAGCTGGGTTTGCACAGAACACCAAAATCGCTTACTTAAACCAGTTTGACATTTACCTGCCAACTTTTGATACAACCAAATAAAAATAAGAATATTGTCAGCAAAAAATCTAAAGCTCGATTTGCACAGGACACCACAATCCTATGTTGAACGCGTTTTGCTACAACTACGAATTTTTGATACAATAAAACTAAAAGTAACAGTTTTTAAGTCAAAATTGTAAAGCTCGTATTGCAACATATCAAAATCTTTACTTAAACCAGTTTGACATTTACCTACCATCTTTTGATAAAAACAAATCAAAAATAAGAATATTATAAGTAAAAAATCTAAAGCTCGGTTTGCACAGAACACCACAATTCTGATATAAACCAATTTTTGATAAAATAAAATTAAAAATAAGACTTTTTAAATGAAAATTTTAAAGCTCCTTTTGCATAGAACACCAAAATGTTTATATAAATGCGCTTTAAAAATTACCTACCAATTTTTGTTGCAATAAAATTAAAAATAAAAGGTTTTAAGTTAAATACTAAAGCTCGTCTTGCACAAAACATCAAAATCCTTGCTTAAACCAGTTTGACAGTTACCTACCAACTTTTAATACAAACAAATTTAAACTAAGGATATTTTCAGAAAGAAATCTAAAGCTCGGTTTGCACAAAACATCATAATCTTAAGTTGAACGCGTTTTACATACACCTTACCAATTTTTGATACAATAAAATTAAGAATAATACTTTTTAAGTAAAAATTCTAAAGCTTCTTTTGCATAGAACACCAAAAGCTTGATATAAACACGCTTTAAAAATTACCTACCAATTTTTGTTACAATAAAATTAAAAATAAGAGCGTTTAAGTCAAATACTAAAAATCGTCTTGCACAAAACATAAAAATCCTTGCTTAAACCAGTTCGACAGTTACCCACCAACTTTTAATACAAACAAATTTAAAATAAGAATATATTCAGTAAAAAAACCTAAAGCTCGGTTTACACAGAACAATCCTGATATAAACGCGCTTTAACAATTACCTACCAATTTTTGATACAATAAAATTAAAAATAAGAGGTAAGTCAAAATTCTAAAGCTCGATTTGCACAGAATCTTGATATAAACGTGTTGCAAGATTTTGCTACCAATTTTTGATACAATAAAATTAAAAATAAGAGGTAAGTCAAAATTCTAAAGCTCGATTTGCACAGAATCCTAATATAAACGTGTTGCAACATTTTGCTACCAATTTTTGATACAATCAAATTTTAAATAAGAAATTGGTCAAGCATGACCACAAAAATGATGGTAACATTCCTAGTTTAATAGATAATTAGTTCTGCTTCACCTTACTAGTCAATTTTGGAGATTTTTAGTGACTGTTGTATAGTTATTACAGCTACGTCGATGGTGGCCTGTTACAATAAATCCGCTAATTTATTGTAACAAGTAAAAAGGTGCCAAGAACTTAGTTGGGTAAAAAATTATTAAATTTATAACCAGTTTTAACAAAACAACTTGTTCATACTGTTCATTTGTTCTGTAAACAAAATTCTTATTGGATTACCTCCCCTTCACCCCACCCGGGTAAACAAGTTCTTTGCACCTAATGAACTTATTGTGTACGGAACTGTTGTCAAAATTTACAATTCGTCAGTTAGGAGCCGACGAACTTATGGCGTGTCTTGTAGTACAACTCGGACATACAAATAACTGATTGTTCGATTGTTTCACCAAAGCCTCCGATGAATACTAAACATGTAGGTGCTTTGGCGGATTGTGTAATGGGTTTCAGCCAAATTTTAAGGAAGGGTTTCAGTGTTGTTGGCTGAAATCTTTGTCTTTGCTTAATTATTTTCTTAGTTGTTTGATGATGATTTTTTTTATAACGAGAACACACAAATCGTGACATAATATCGATACTCCCAATCTATTTATAGCTTAAGGACCATGTCGAGAAACGAGAATTCGCTTTCTATGCTTAGATATTTTAAACGGACCATGCTAACCATATATTAACGGTTCAGTGATTCACAATTCCATTCTTATCGGAACTCGGGTTGGTGGTGGTTGATCTATATTTTAGAACGTAACACCGCTCTATATGGTGCTAGTTCTAACCGAACAGAACAAAAGGACCTGCGAAAAAGTTCATTGAACTATTACGGGGAACAACTACCAACAACTAATGCCCTGACCAGCATTGAATATGCCCTCGATATCTCAGTCAGCAGCTGGAATTATTCGTCGGCAGAGCCACCAGACATATACCGGTTTCAAACTTATATTCCTTGACATTGATTTAGAAAAAACAAATGTAGGATCAACAACTACTTGATATTTTATAGCAGAGCAAAACCAGTTAATATTCTGATTAAATAACTAGAATGAGGGCCCCAAATTGGACCCCAGCGGTGCACCTCATGAATGTCAGAGGGACCGAAATTTATGATAGTTTACTGACTACTAATGGATCAGAATTTAAAGAGTTACATTTCTATTCCAGTCACAGCGCAAACGAGTAATAGTAGATGCATCTTCATCGTGCATTTTTATTGTTTTTTGTGCCCCTGCCCGATAGTATTCCGTATAATAACGAGGTTTAGTGGCCGATTATAATAAATATAGTAATACGCATGGGGAGATCTGCAATTTTACGCATTAGTTGCATGTAAATGCTTATTTCGATGTGAATGCCGCGTAGTAAATTACAGTTCTAGCGGAAGTAAGATGAAACGGTAGCTCGTTAACGGAACAATCGAATGAATTTAGTGCGATCGGAAAACAAATTCGTTACAAATGCCAATAACAGTACGGCTCACTCGGTTACCAGACATTAGCCTCATTGATGTATATCAGAGAAGTGGGTATTGGTGGATTAGTTACAGAGAGATTTTAAATTGAATTAAGTCTAGAAATGTTTCCAATTAAAAAAGGAGTTTGACACTGCGGTGTTGTTTAATTTTTCTTAAAAATGAGGGAACTGTAGTAATTTTTAGCAATTTAATTGAAACATTTTATCATTAGATTACTTACTGAAGAACAGTGCACTTTTTCTGTTTCAAGAAAACTTAAATAAGTCACAATTACTAATAGTCCAGGGAACGAAGAGAGAAATAGGGAAAAACCGAGTTTTTCGAGAAAAACCACTGAAAAATGTCTTTTTTTTATTAAAAAATGTATATTTTCAGTCGCCAATAACTCAGAAAATATTGACTAACCGAAAAATGTTCATATGGTATTTTTCACTTAAAATTGATTGCTTTATCGATTCCTGTGGTTATTTTCAATATTTTACCCTCCTTTTCACCCCCTGGGCAAAAGCGCTCATCGGCACTACATAACTTTTGTTTCTTGAGCTATTTTCCTTTGGTTCTCTGGACAATAATGAAAACCTGCTAATAAAACTGTTCTAATATTATACCTGATACCGAAATACCTTTAGTTTTTATAACGAGACGTCTCCTGTCTCGGAATCATCTAATTAAAAGACCTAGCTTGTCACCGCGCATTCCAGTGATGTAACTCGATCGAATTGTTCTAATGACTGGCTTTGCGCGAAAAAAATTACACCAAAACATGCAGCGAAATTCAACACTCCATGACTTGATTAAGTAGATCGCATTTCACATACCAGCCACACTGCTCGACTTTAAAGACCACGCGAATAATTAATTTCCCAACAATTCCGTTTTCTTTTAACTAATTACACAAAAGTGTAAGCGTTACTTTCTTTGTGTTGTCTGTATGCGTGTTATTTGGAGAGCTGAAAGTTTGATGATATAACGCGAAAGAACAAACTGGCAGTTACACTTTACTGGTTCTTATGGTCACTTTTATTTTCTTGGTGAATTTTGTTGCAACAGAGATTAATTTGCTTTTACGCAAGATCGCCTCGTTGATATTTTCCTCATTCCTTTCCAAGAATGGTATTTTCATTAAGGATTGTTTAATACAATGAATATTGATCGATTGGACAGTACAAGTTAATTTTCAATGAAGCTTCTTGTGTTCCTAGTTGGCATATTCCTATTCTCTTGTGTTTTGCCATGAAAAAAATGAAAATAAAGATGTCTTAGATTTAATTGGTGTCTCAACACCGTTTATTGCAGCTAAAAATGAATTTGCATGAAGAACTATTTGCTGTTCTTGTGTAACATTTCCTCAAATTCTGTGGACTGCGTGTGTTATAAATGATAACGCAATAGCAGCCTACATTTTTATGCATTAAAATGTAAAAGGTTCATGGACTAAAACTAATAAAAATTCTAAAAGTGGATGGTAAGGTGAACGGCTAGTTATCTCTCGGTTTTCTCAGGGTCAGCATACTGATATTATTCCTATATGGGACTACTACAGACTTAGTAAAATGTATGCAACAAATAGCATACAGAGAATAATACAATCATTCAAACATGCATGTAAGAAAAACACCTGGACGAACATCAAACTTAAAACACCAACCACCATTGTGTAAAACCGATCATTTGCATCTGACTTCAAAGTCGTCGCAATTCTATACGATGGCTATTTCGTAAGGCTACTTTGCACAACGCCATGTTGTAACATCTCGGCAATATTTTTAATAAAAATAATATATCCGACACTTACTCACTTTAACAATAATAATTCTTTGCTTGACTGGAGATACTTTCGCTTACCAAGTCTGAAATGAAATTTGATATGGTCCAATGTCCGGACATGTGTTTGGCTTTGCCCTCTGTGCGTATTTCGTATCTCGAAAGACAATACTTGGAAAAAGAAACCGTGATACTTAACTGCGGCTGTGATTTCTTTTAGTTATGATGTAAATAACAGAGGCATAGTTAAGGTGGCGGTATTTACCTTGTAAGAATTTTGTATTGGAACAAAATATTATATAAAACATATAAAACACCTAGTTTTAAATTACATGAATTGTTGTATGTGGTGCATTAGGTAGACCGAACGGCATTCGAATATATTCGTAGTATCCGTGATTGACGAAAATAATACTTAGTGTTTTTAAAGAGTCATTTTTAAGTATCAAACAAATAATTTAGAAAAATGCACTGTTGGACATAAAGTATTGTATATAATTGTGGAAATATCTGTGAATAAATCGAAATATTTCGGATTTTCACCACCAAGAACGGCGGTGACAAAATTTTTAACAGCAGAGCGATGTTTCGCGTTGTATTAGCTATGTCCTGTCCAAATTTAGTTAGTGCAACTCTCTCGGTTTCGAAAATACAATACAATGTATGTTTCCAGCCATGAAAATTGAATAAATCGAAATATTTCCAATTTACACCCCCAAGTTACAGGTCTAGTGATTTACTGAGCTTTTTCTGGTTCAAGAGTATAAAGCACATTCATAGATTTAAAAGAACGACTACCTGCGTCGACCTGAGTACAGGTACCGCCCAGTTACTAAGGAATTATATAACACATGACTGCCCAAATAAGAAATAATCACTTTGTGGAATTCATTAGCAATCAAATAAACCAATATCATAGGTTTTAGAACTGGTAGTTGACATTTCGTGCAGGAAACAGGTATATGTACAGTTTTTTCTAGTTAATTTTGTAAAGGTTTTTATTGCAATTAAACAAATTGTATTGTAGTGATAAGGTATTGGATTATACACGCCCGTGTCCAAGCTTTTTTTGTCAAGTCTAATTAGAAAAAAATGCATTAATTTACTTTTTAACACATTACGTAACCGCATTTATATAAACAATCCACATAATATTTAGAAAAGTCAAACCTGCAACTAATTTTTTTAATTACTTGTCCCCAATCGCCCAAACAAAGCGATCTAGCTGTCGCTAAGCCGTTTTCGAAGGTCAGTATACTATCTGCGAGTCAAAATAATCGCCTAGACGCCTTTTATAGCAGTCGGCCACTAATCTAAATCCAGTCCAGGCACTTAAAATGTGCAGTGATTTTCGCTTGTTTCGCTGGGAACTTTATGAAGTGTCCCACCATGCGGAACATGTGGCCTATTTTCGTCCGCGTACCATTACTTCCTACATTGTGCACTGTCTTTAGCGTGGTTTATGGCCATGTCGGAGTCACACAGGTTGCTGAACAGCTGGGGCTCGGTCCTGCTAGCAGGAAAATATACAGGCCGATCTAGTTTAGGTATATACAAACATACACGCGAAATGTCAAATGTTTAGTTCAATAATCCCATAATAAAGGAGGCGACTTAACAGTTTATTCCAAGAAAAAAAAGTGACGTGAGTATACAGCGTGTTCCGGAAGACTGAGTACTTTATTGGAAACAGGAAGACATTTTTTTCTCTTATACCCTACAATTTAGACGTAATTTAGATCCCAAAGACCACAAGGCCAGATCATTTTATTTACAAAAATTACAAATGTATTGAAAAATAGTTCGAAACCGTAGCAAATACTTCAAATAGCCAGCAAACGCCTAAAAATAAAACAAAATACTATCGAAATACATCTAAATAGGTTCAAAGAGCATTAAAATAAACAAAACATCTTTAGAACAGAACAAGGTTAGACCAGCTTTAGACTTTAAAACTTCTTCAAATTTCCGTGAAATACACGAAAATAGTTCAAAATTTAATTCAAAATTCACCAAAGAACGGCAAAATACATCAAAATAGCATTACTTCAGAAACAAAAAACTTCGTACTGTCTCAATATATCTCGCCAAAGGTCAATGGCCCCGAATATTAAAGACCATTGACCTCGGGGTCCAAAGGCCAATAACCCCACGACCAAAGGCCAATGACCCCACGACCAAAGGCCAATGATCCCTTCGCCAAAAGTCAATTATCAGACGACCAAAGGCCGATGACCCTGTGGCCAAAATTCAATAGCCCCGAGGCCAAAGGTCAATAGTCTCAAGGTCCAAAGGTCAATGACTCCAAGGTTAAAGGTCGACTATCCCGACTATCTATTACCATTTTTTGATCTGTTTGAAGCAGTATTGATAAATTTTAATGTTTTCTATGGCGTTTCTATGTACTCGAACATATTCTATAGCTCTTTTGATACTTTTTAAGGATTCTAAAGCCTTTTGGAGGAGTTTTTAAGTATTTTGATGTATGATGGTGCGTGGTGAAATTATTACTATGCACTCCAAGTATGTCTCGATATATTTTATCTTTGGTAAGTTGCACTAAAGTCGAATCGAAGCCATAAACTCTCTGTCTGTGTATAATTATTATTGCACCATATATACAACTATGTAGGAACCAAATATGAGATACAAACAAGGCGGACATGGAAGGACATAGAAATATATTTAATTACATTTTTAATATTCAAATTTTGCGGGGAACCTTTGATTTTTTTCTACGTAGTAAAGAGACATTAACCGATATTTGGATATCCGCCTCTGAATAGTCTAAGGTAGTTTAACTGCGTGTCGATATTCCTTTCGGATTTGAAAAAAGTTGCAATTTAACGCTAGAGGACATAAAAACGAGGTATTAATTAACAAAATATACATTTTTTTCCTTGGCGCACACAAAAGGTATAGTTATTGGCTTATATCAAGCATATGGTTAATATCAGATGCAAGGCTAAGTATGTGAAAGTACATGGTGGTAATTACCATATTTAGCCACACGAAATGCGGTTTTTACCATGTAGTAGAGAAATATTTAGTTATATGTAATATTTATTTAAACGAAAAGAGTGTTAACTTTAAAAATTTACTGTGGCTGTCCTAATGAACCGATTTCAATTTTCCAAAAACCATTTGAAAGGTTGAGCGGTTTTTTCTATGTGAAAAAATTTTCAAGTATCTAGATGCTTTATTTGAGACTGTGCAACATTTTGAAAATTCGAAAAATAAAAACAAAATTTTTTTAAATTATGTTGCGGAAACTATAGAACCGATTTTATTGAAATTTGGTGTGTTGTTTTATTATACTCTAAAGTTTTTTTTACCAAAATCAGAATACGCTCGGAGCAATTAAAATATTTTTAAAATTGTATCCAAAAACCTGATTATTTTGCCTTTTTTTCATCAATTATTGCTATTTTGCAATATCGGTAATAAATTTAAACATGTTTGTAACTATAACTATATTGTGCAAAAGTTCCAAGATATAAGTAAAAAACTCAAATAAAATTGGTATTTTTTAAAAAAATTTTTAAACATCTAGAGATCTACACTCTTATTATGTGAGTTGTACTGAATGTAATCCAGAAAAAAATTGCCTTCCCCCTCTCACATCCACCTCAAAACAGGTCCGCCCTGATCTATTACGCTGACCCCTAACATTTCCCAAACACATAAGATATAAAACGCATTGCTTCGTTGCGAAAACATTAGAAACTGTAGTTTCATCTGTGATTGAACTTTTAGGATCGACTCCCATGCAAAAGCGACATTGTATGTACCACAAAGTACCACTATCAACACAATGCAACATAAACCGAGCAATAAATAGCGAATAGTGAATAATATCGCCGTGGGTACAGCGTTGGGCAAGATATAAATAATACGAACAATGCAGGCTGGTTTATACCTTTGCCAAAATCCCACAGATTTTCTTTTGCACAATTTACAGTTACGGTTTACATTTCCTGTATTTTTGCATTCGCCATAGCGACGGTATGTTTAAGGCTGTCGGGCGTGCCGAGTATATACAGAGTGGGCGAATATATTATTAGATGCAACGCAATAGTCTACGTGAATTTTTGGGAATAAAATCATATTCTGTGTTCGTCATACTGATTTCACCATTTTATGTAAGCTATGTTCGCCGCTTGCGCTATACACGCTAGAATTGAGAAAATTACAAACACACACAGCGCTATGTTCGTTAAGGATTTTAAAAATTGCCACCACAGTTTTATTCTAAGGCCACACACAGCTCTGCATTAGCTATGTTCGCAATGAAAGCTATACTCGTTAAAAGAATCAATCCACAGGGCCACAGGAAGCTATGCTCGCTGCGTTTGCTATACACGTTAAACAGGCAAAATTATGACTCTATAGCTATGCTGATTATGTTAGCTATGTTCGCTAATTTCGCTATACACTCTAAAACGTCATTATTATACATTTTGAAGCACATGAATGTTATGTGCTTGTTATGTACCAGTCTACATAGATCGCTATGTTCGCTATACACGTTAAATCAGCCAAAACTACGACCACACGTACATATTACGCGCTTGCTATAATCGCTAAGCTTTTTAGAATGGCATAAAAAGCTTAGCTTTATACTATAGTAACCGTTTTTCCCCATGTTTGCTATGTTCGCGCATGCATTAAAGTTTGTTTTATGATAAGTCGCACAGAGCGCTGTATTAACTATAATTCGACCACACACAGTACTAGGCTTACTGTGTTCAGTATGTCTATTAAAATGGCTTTATGCGTAGGTCACATAGCTGTGTTATGTTCGTGCAATCGAGAACATAGTTTTAAATGAAACATATAGCGTTTTACTGAATATTAACTATCTTAAGACAAGTTGTAAAATTATATAGATGTCATTGTGCTGATTAAAATAGTTTTTTAGTTTTGATAGCAAACATAGCTACTTTAGCGGTCTGCTGTGTGAGCCTAGCATTAGACAGTTGTCCACAAGGGACCTCAATGATACCTGTGCGTGTCAAATTTAGCAAGTATTTTAAGATGCGTGACGTTTTCGTCCCAATAAGTGATAAAACTGGCCTCCATCCACAAATATTCAAGCGACTGTGTAATTTTTTTTAAATAAGTTACCCACAATACAATATTGTAGCCTGTGCGCGTAGCTAATCGAATTGTAAAAGGATTGCGTTACCGAAACCACTCAAACGATTATGATATCAGAACCGGTCGAGGATTTACAAATTTTTTTCGTCTATTTCGTGTTAAGCTTGCGGTTTTTGAGACATAGTTTCAAATCGTGCTAGAGTCACCTGTAATTTGCTGTTCTGGTGGCCTGTTATTAATAGTTTGGCACATATTTAATAAGCTCTTGTAAAACGTTGAAAAAAAACCACGGTCAATGTTATTCTAGTTTTTACTATTACTTGTTTAGTAAGATTTTGCCACTTACTTGTGAACTAACTGTTTTTAGAAATGAAAGATCCAAAGAAAGTCGTCAAACGAACATTGGGAATTGCAAAAATGTTATTATTTTTTAAAAAAACTAAATTGCAAATTGATAAATGTAATCTAATTGTTTAAAAATAAAGAGTATTAAATTTAAAAATTTACTGTGGCCGTCCTAATCAACCGATTTCAATTTTTCAAAAACCATTTGAAAGGTTGAGCGGTCTTTTCTATGTGAAAAAATTTTCAAGTATCTAGATGCTTTGTTTGAGGCTGTGCAACATTTTGAAAATTCGAAATTTTTTTTTCAAAATTTATTTAAAAAAATTATTTTCCGAAAACTATAGAACCGATTTTAATGAGATTTGGTGTGTTGTTTTATTATACTCTAAAGTTTCTTTTACCAAAATTAGAATGCCCTAGAAACGTTTAAAATATTTTTAAAAAATTATACAAAAAAAACTTGACTATTTTGCCTTTCTTCGTCTTCTTCACTGCTGTTTTGCAACATCGGTAATAAATTTAAACATTTTTAACTTCCAGTAAATTGTGCAAAATTCAATTCTAAAACTTTTTTTCCTCTTCAATATTCTTCCAAAATGCATAGGTTCCAAGATATAATTAAAAATAAATAAAATAGGTATTTTTTAAAATTTTTAAAAAATTTTTGCAATTTTGAAAATGTTCTGGACTTCGCCCAGATCTAGAAATACACTTTTATTATGTGAGTTGTACTAAAGATCCACCCTTGTCTAAACACATTTCGTATATATCAAGGCTCCTTGGTGTTTCTGACGTAATTTATAGTCAATATAGTGACGTGAATTCGACGATGACAATGATTAGAGTTTGTGATCGGCCACTAAATTCAAACGCCATTCAATCCAATAAAAAATCAGTTTTCATAAATTGTATCGCACTTAAAACGTTGTAAGCCAATAAAAGATTAACTCGCTACTAACATTTTCTCGTTTATAGCCGTTTTTATGTATCGACGTGTTGCACGCTCCCGAGACGGGTTATAAATACAACTATCAATGCTTATTCCTTTCCTATAAGGCTACAATAACCTACTTTCTACGTGAACTTTCGGCTCCGTTTCCAACCTCGGCTTTTTCTCAATTAAGTAACGGAAAACAAAAGTAACTCGAGTTGGCTGCGGGCGATATATTAATATAATCATAGTAGCGCAGAGGTAGTACAAAATAGAGCGCTGTGTGTTTCAATGTTGTACACAGCGTTTGGTCACGTCGAAATATTCAAAAGTGAGGTAAATTTTCTTCCAAACATAAGGAACGCTGTAGTTTGGATACAAAACGCTTTATATTCTGCCGAGCACCCAGTATATTAATATCGATCTCAAGCAGACATACCTACCGTCATAAATTTACTGTCAATGTTCCGTTAAGTCTTAACTGGCCAGAGGAAAAACGGCTACCTACGTGCGTTATCATTGAAAAATGCGAGAGGAAGTCGTCGTTACTATCTGCAGACGGATTTGCCTCAATTATCATCATCGGAATCCTCAGAGTAATCACAGGTTTCGAAACGCTTTTTATATTGTTCTTGATCAGTGGACCATTAAATACGAGATGTCTGATAACATCAACGCTGCTCCTAGATTAATATTAATAGGTAGTGTTATTAAATTATAATTGCGATTAGAAGCCTGTAGAATTTGCATGATTTCCAAATTAATAACATTAATCTCAGTAGTAGTTTTCACTCTTTTATAGTAAACATAGCGATGTTGATCCTAATTTAATTATAAACACAAGGCAGTCTCCGTGTTACTTTGTTTAAATGAAACAAACTCCTAATAAAATGTCATTGACCACCAGCTTTGTACTATTTTTGACTCAACAGCATCGACTTAATATAATTACCTGTGTTGTAAATATACTTTTAAATTAACTATCTCCTCTTCGTAACCTGCTAAAAACGTTTCTTTTATTTAATCTTTCGAAGAAAATTAGTAAAGTATTTAAACGTTAGCCTTAGCTAATAGGCATACAAAAATGCGTGCCACGGTATATTCAGGGGCTATTAAATTATGTTTGGACAGGTGTCAGACTGGGCCTTGTTGACTTAATGTCTTAGTTCAAGAACTTGAAGATAAGTTTCTGTGCTTTACAGTCCCAAGAAGGAAAGGTACACATATTTAATGTGTACTAATTAAGAAAAAACTAACCTATGTCGTACGATACTGATAAATCATTTCGTGTGGACTGTGAAATTTTTAGTTGCTGACTATAGCTCTCGAAACAATCAGTAAACAAGTCGTTTACCTTTGAATTTTACAAGTAAGCACATCATTCCGTATAATAATTATTTAAGGTACTTATATAAGTCCACTAAATAAAATTATACATCCGTTTGTCCACTCACGCGTGACCTTTCTGTCTTCACCACATTTATTAACAATCTGCTAATTGTTTAATTATACCAATCACAAATTTTATGCCGTTACATTGTTCAACGTCTGTTATTATACTTTTAAATTGGTAGTAAAGACAATGCATGTCTTTTTACAAATAGCTGAAGCATTAGATACGTCTTGTTTACGTCAATAAGGATAAATCAGACATATTTATAAATTTTTCTTGCTGCAGACTTGGAATTCTTGGTATTTCGACTGTAGAGTGGAAAAATGATGCTGTTAGTGATGGGTATCAAAGTTACCGTCATCGCTTTTAATAGACTGTGTAAAGACTTGTTCCTCCGATTGTTGCTATCGAAGATGCAGCTCTGTGGGTTTGCAAGGCTTCCAATCAATCTGACCAGAACAACAATTAATTTCGCCACTCTCGGCCAGATTTGCATGTTGCTTAGACCCACACTGAAAGCCGTTTTGTTAAAGGTAGAATCGATGGATTCTGTTTTTCTGAAGTAAGAGAGACGGTCAATTGACATTGACTTAATGTCCTCGTCGATTTGACAAGAAGCTTCTAAGAACGGGAATTGGTTCAGCACTTTCAACTCCTTATTAATCCTAGAATTTCTGCTGAAAAACTACCTACGTACCTCTAAAATAGATGTAAAATATTTACAAATGATTGAATGAATGAGAGACGTATTGTATTGCACCAAATGTATTTGTAACAGTTGCAGTTTTGTACTTGTTTTATAGTTTGGTTTTCAGTAACTAAAATTAAATTTCAACAACTATAATGATTTTCCCTGATTAATTTTAGCAAAGCTGAAGATTTATTCGTTCTCTGTTTTTTTTTTCAGATCACTCGAATGGATTTTCTTCAGATAGCATACACAATATGTCTTCTACTGTATTTGCCAAGCACGAGAGCAGCAGGTAAGGTTATAAGGCTTTATTTTAACCAATTTTAAGTCCGTTTTTACAGTAACATAATTTAGTATTAAGAAAAATAATAATTTAATGATTAAAAATCAGATTCTATTATTTTGTTCAACCTCTAATATAAAGTTTAATGGACACAGATTTGGTGGTTCCACTGGACCAGTTATATCAAAATTCATTTGGTCAAATGTAGTACTTGACTAATATGAGCTAGGTTTAGAATTAAGAACAACAAAAAAGCATTTTCTGAAGGAGCAGGGATATATGCCACAGAAATGTATAGTCTCACTGGAGATTAAGTCTTGAAAACAAAGACGTTCAAAGAACTCCACATAGATCTATGCCGTAATTCAACAAACGCCCCGGGCTGACTATTATTTATTATCTCAGAGGAAGACTTACAAGTCGACAATAAATCTCATTATAACACCAACAACAATCGCGTCCAATGACTCACTAACCGCCTCAGGGGACTCCGAGAGGCCCACTTTTTCCGCGCAATCACCGCCCATTATAAAAACATCTCCTTATCACCCGATTTAAAAATAAAATCGCCAATATACGACACGGCAGTCTTAAAAGGATATGTAGGCCGGAGCGATGTTAACAAACCTGAAGATCAGGTTAGACTTTTATACTCGCTTGTCGTGGTCGACGTCGCCAAAGGCCCCGGAGCGAGACAAACGTGGAACAGTAGATGGTACAGTCGGGTCGAAGAGTCACGAAACGACTTATGTTTGTTTACTCGCTATCAAAATGAAACCTGGGACACAGCGATTGAAGAGGTGTGGCAACAGATTGAATTTCCAATGACTGATGAGCTTAGATATAAAATTTGCCTCCACTGCAGTCGCTGTTTATGTTCTTTTTGAGAATAATTGGTCAGCCTCGCCAATGTATTGGAAGATTGCATTCTTGGATGTCTTCGTCAACTGTCAACTAACACCATATTATACATACAGCACAGATCAATTGTATAAGGTGTCTCAAACTTTATAGTATGGGCCTACTGTGAGGATACAAAAAACGACTACTTGATCCTTCCACAGTTAATGTAATTTTTATTATAACTTTTAAATGGGAAGTAGAAGTCATCTGCATGTAAAAGAAAATTATTACAAATATCATTAATGAACGTTTAAGATATTAGTGGCCCAAGAACGGAACCATGAGGTACCTTTTGCCACCTTTCCTTACTGTAAGGTAGATTTTGTGTGTGTCCAAATCTAAGAAAGAATGATGTATACATCAGTTATACTAAAATGAAGAAAAGTATGATGTTGTGCCGATCTCCCTATCCTACTAACTCCATTTCTAATTCTTGTATGTACAATTGATTATTAAACAAAGATATCGCTTTTAGTTGTGCAAAAAATTAGTCGCGTTCCTATTATTTTTCTATAATTATACATTGTCTAACAAGTCACGCAACACTCGAACAATTAACAGTAAACGGTATTTTTATAGCCAGGACAACAACAGTAAAAGCCGAAAGAAACAAGTAAACACCTCCCGACATAAATCAAAGCTGCATTTAGAAGTAAAGCAAACAAACAATACGAAAGGTGTCAGTCCAGTCACGTAGAAATTCTGACAACGCAACACGAGTTAATATTTAATAACACTGCCGTTTTCGTATGGTAGTTACAATAATCGAAACATAGATCGCATAACACCAATTTATGCATGGATGTTCTTTGCATGGAAACAGGTGCATTATATTTAACTACTGCTGATTGGAGATAACCTACTGGTTGTCACTTCTATGCAGTAGGAAGTGCATTACACTGATTCAGTAATATCGATAATAAATTGTAATTTGTATAATATTTGAAACGGTCCAAAGCGTTCGCAGAGCATTGGTGACGTCACACCGTTCGATTGGCTCCATCTGACGAGTCAGTGCGCTGTTAAGTATTGTCTCAAGTCATTTATTTGTAGTATAGTTTATGTTTTTTCCCTTATTTTTGGTGTAGTTTAAGTTTATTCCGTTTATTATCTGAGAAAGCTATTCAACTATAATTCACTTTCTGTTGCTTTTACTGTTTCTCGAATCGCGCTCTCTCTTCAAATTGTGGATCGGTAGTGAGAAGTGAACATTTTTTTAAACGCTGATAGCAAAAAAAATCCGTACGCACACTTTCAACAGTACTCATAGCAGAAACAATTTTATATGTACTTTAACTGAATATATTTAAAGTAACGGATATTTTGCAGAATTCTCGACATTTTCCAGACATTTATTAATATGTATTTATATCTACAAGTTCTTGAAGTAGATAGGAGCGTTTTCTGGATTATCATAAGTTACACCCCACTTTTTTTTCCCAGGATTATGTGAATTGGAGACGGGGGAGTCAAACATCATCCTAGACATAGAAGAAAGCAGAGAATCATGTAAGTTGGCATCAATAATTTTCACGACAATTATTCTTACGAAAACAAACTATCGTTGTTAAAAAAAACCAGGTTAGTAAGTCAAGAAGCGAGTAATTTGCTTAATTATATACATATTTACGTTAGAATGCTACTAACAATAACAAATGCCGGTATTGTTTGTTTTCGTGGGTCAGCAGATTTCTTGTTTAAATTTTGTACTGGGAAATAATCAAGCAACCGTTGGCTGTCACAATAACTGTAAACTCGCCTCAGGATTCCATGAGAATCTTTATATAGAGTGTCCCAAATTATATAATTATACGTGGTGTCCCAAATAACAACTGATTAATCTTTACCACCTTCATTATCAACAACAGATAAATAAAAATTTGTTAAGACACTACCAAATAATTATTTTTCATTGTTTTTGTCGCTTCCTACTCTTCTAATTAAATTCAGTTTAAAATGTGATATTTTTCTAGCCGTTAGTCAAGAAACCACCCCACCAGAGTTACCGATCTCAGGCGAACCAAACGTCGATATATTCCTGGATCTTTCCTTTCCAAAAGGGCCACCGATCTTCTTCCTGAACGGGAAGAAGCTCCAGTTGCTCTCCCCCCTCGACAGGGACGAAGAAAATCTGTCGCATATCGTGTTCCAGGTAAGAAACGTCATATTCACTCAGAAAATTCGAAGAGAGAATTTGATAACCTAAAAGCTGATTTGTTGGATGTAAATCTGGATAAAATGCGGTCCGGCCTAATCACTTTTCACAGAACTTATCACTGACGTAAAGAAAATTGTAGTTTGCTGTTCTATTTTAACCAAACTCTACTTCAAACAAATTCAAAATGGTTTTTACGTGATTTGTCTTCGTCAAGGGTGATAATAGAATAGCAAGAATAGACATTTCTTTAAATACATTTAAAATAAAGTACCAGATGTTCTTTTGTTTACGCTGACATTGTAAATAGAACATATGACCTTCTTTTGTTTCATTTTATATCACATGTACCAACTAGATTTAGATGCTATCGAATTTGAAGCTTACTTGACAAATAAATGGAGCGCTAAGAGTAGTTGGTTTCGATATACTGTTATTCTGTTTGAGACAGACACAGAAAATGAATATTTACACTACTTAGAAATGTTGTATTATTAACTGGTATGTATTGAATTTGTTGTAATACCACAATTATTTCAAATAAGGAGCAGTTGCTTGACCAAGGTTGTTTAACGTGATTGTGGCGTCATTAAATTAAATAAACATTATTTTTTGAACGTATACAATTCAGTCATCAATTGTTTAAGATATCTTTGTTTTTGATAGAAACACCTTCACAGTCTTTTGGGAAAAAGAAAGGAAATATTAAAATCACTTTTATAGTTTATGTTTGCTTATTTCTCATAAATTTGCAATATTTAGTGGAATAAATTAGGAAGTGCCTCATGGTTCTGCTCTGGGGCCGTTATCACTTAGGATGTATTTGAAAAACTATGTAGTTATTTTTTTTTATTGTTCCATAGAATTTTATAGAAATTAATCCAAGTTTATACCAGAACTGAAGCGTCAGTTATAAAAGCCAACAAAGAGAAAGGCGCTATAATTTCTCACACAATTACTAATATACAGTGTGTCCCACTAAGGTAGGCAAGGTACGATATTAGGGAAAGTATAGGCCCTAGAATTTCGGGAAAAAATTTAGGTTAATAAATCGACCAAGAGAAATCCCTGGAAATAGTTTTCAAGTTCGTAGAGTTTTTCTAATACCGTACCTCGCCGACCTTAGTAGGACGTCCGGTATATTTTCTGTTACTACTCTTTTCCTGAAACTGGATTAGAATACACGAACGGAAAAATCGCGTTTTGTACTCTCGGTAATTGGAATAATCAGCGTATTCATTCATGGGTAAGATCAATAGGCCTCAGTCCGCCGTAGTATTTCCCATTATGGGCATTGTTAGGGAACCGGTCGTGGATTTTTTTTAACCTCGGTCGGTCGGTAAAGAACCTGCTCCACTCTCTGCAGATCGACTTACCGAGAGATATCGCTGTGGCTGCAATTACGGAACGTTTTAACAACTCACGCTACCGAGAAATTATAACTTCGAGGCTACAAGGGGGAAATTTTCGGTTACGTGGTGATATAGGAGCCAATGTGGGTTTATATTTACGTTGTAGACTGTTTGCTCTACGATCAAATATGTAGTTCTTCATGCAATTCTAAGAAATAGCGCGACGGAAAAATTTTGCAAATTTTCTTTTTTTTTCTGAGTCTACGACTTGGAAAAAATTTTTTCAGCTAAGCCATTGCATGGACCAGATAGCTTGTTTATTCAGCTTCAATTTCCTTTTTTTTAACTTCGATACGACCATTTTTCATCGAAATATCGGGCTTTTAATGGAAAAGGATCCTTTTGTCTTCAATCATCGATATCTTGGCGACAAATGATCGTACAGAGAATTGAAGGACATTGTTTCGAAAACTGGATTAAATTTGCTATAACATACTGCCGCAACTTTTCGGAAAAAATATTTTTTTCACCTTTTACACGAATTTTAAAAAACAGGAAAAAAGAGTAATTTATGGATTTTTTAGAAAATTGACAGTTAAATTAAAAATATTTACGAAATGACTAATGTTAAGCATAACTCTTAAAGTTCGATATACCTAGAAGAACCCTGTGAAGTTTCATCTCGATTTATTCGAGATCTAACATTAAAAAGATATACGAATTTAATGATACGTCTTTCTCATCTATTTCTTCTTGATCTGGATTAGTTTTGAATTACATAAGTTATTTTTAATTTATTTCCTATGACCTGAAGCTATTTAACAAGATCTCAACTGATTTCGAAATACTTGTCTTCCAGTTTTGCAAAAAAACTTGTCGAAAACGTTGTTTTGATCCAAATACCTATCAGCAATTAAGTAGAAAGTACAACGCAATTACCGTACCAAATTTACGTTTTATTGGATAATGTAGATAGGATATTAAGAAACCACCACATTCTAACAATTAGCTGGAACTGTATGTATGTCGAATTAATTCACAGTCTTGTTCTTGTTGTCAATGTCGCTTGAAATGCGTGTACAAATTGGCTTTAATTTGACGCAGGTACCATTCCAAAACTAAGTTAAAATATAATATGGACTCGTAGCACATTTTGTCAATTTTCGAGTAGTATTTTTATACTCTTTAGTTTGGTTTTAACTACTAGTACTCGGTTTTCACATTACTTATTGTTTTTTACGTCATTTACGTAGTTCAAGCGTTGTTCAAGGCTTATACAACAAATTATACTCCATCATATACACCCCACTGACTTATCCTCCTTTTTTTTCCAGCTAATATGCACCGTAAAAGCCACCCACAAGAAGAGGACCGTCCCTGTGATCGTAAGACTGACCGACATCAACGACAACGCGCCCCAGTTCGTCAACACTCCATACGAGACCAGCATATCGGAGGTAAAGTACCCGAAGGTAGCGCGAGGGCTTAGGTAAAACTTTCTTGTTTTGCAGCTGACGCCAGTTGGGACGACCATATTTCAGAACATCGTCGCTAAAGATAAAGACACCGGAGTCAACGCACTTGTGGAGTACTCGATAGTCAAAGGTAAGGCTGGTTAGCGGACTTGCCTACGTTTCCAGTTGTTAACATTATTAAATGCGGTGTGATGAAACCGCCTCAATTTTCTCGGTTAATATTAGTCGTATGAAAAAATGTCAAGGGGGAAAAAACTTTTAGAATTTAATTATCTACCCACTGATACTATACAAGCCATCAAAATCGAAAGCCTATTGAGTCAAATCAAAGGTACAGACCACTTTTTTTGTGTATCGGTGTTATCGTTCTTGTTTCAAACACTTGCAACAACCACGCGCTGTCTCCTGTTCCAGCCGACAGCTTGCCACCAGATGAAGGAATAGGACGAGATCGCATCCACAGCGAGGACGGCTTCGGCTTCTTCGCCATCAACCTACCGCATCAGGGTCAAGTTACGGTCAATAGGACGCTGGACTTCGAAAAGACACAGAGATATTACGTCACAGTCGTCGCTACGGTAAGTCGTCCCAATTTGTACGACCGATTCTCGCGTCTACCATTCGATTCACACGCGTCTAATTGGCATTCAGTGTCGGGAGGAACGTGGCTGTGGCAGCAGCGCGTCTATGGTATATACGGGGTGTTGCATTTCAAACTCACCAGCTCCGTATCTCAATAACATGAAAATCTGTATTTTCCAAAAAAAAGTGATTAAAACAAACTTGTATGCAAGAGGGCTGGCCTATTATTATTCTATAGATCGCATTTGCATAAATTTGCATAACTATACATCGTAACAGTTACTGGCTGTTAGGTAAATTATAATTTGGTTTTTAACAACTATTTACGCAAGCTTCTACATCGTCGTTAAAATAGGAGCCAATAAATGTTCAATTTGGGTCGCTTGTAATTAATTTAATAATTCTGAGCCTTAAATGTTTTGATTAATGTCGATTTTACGTGAATATTTTTATAGTAAGCAGTAGTGATTGGATACACCACTTAACTGTTACGCTGGAAAGATATTTAACATGAAAAGCGTGGAAAATTGTAAATACTTTATAATTAATTAATGAATTTAAATGGAAAACTGCAAAAAAAGTTGATTAATAGAAAGCTTCTGGTATTTTTTTTCTGTTATTAATAATCCGTTCTTAATATTAAGTAACTTATTATCTAATACCTTGTTATTAAAGAATACAACTTTTCAGGTATTTTTGAGAATCTGAAATTGTTCTTTGCGCTCAAGAAACCCCCAGTTTCTGCTGTGAACATTTTAAACGGCTTTAGATCCTATTGTATATAAATTTTGATCGGATTCGACACGTTTGAAAAGGAAGTGCACCAACTAAAGAGTGTTTTTGGTGTCTACAATAATAACTTCGAACTTTTTTTGTATCCATTACAGCGCACAGTCACTTTCACACAATTATAGGCCAGCTATGACATAATATTGTTACCTGCCTTTCACTCTGTTGTAAACATGGCCGAGAATCAAAATATATGTGCGACAATTCCTCAGAATGACTTGTCAGCACAAAGGAATTAGTATTTAATACGAATATACGAGGTCTGTTAAATAAATAATGTTCGGTTATTTTCTGAACAGGCCTTGTATATGCCTTTGCGATATAATTCTGTTTCGTTATCATCAAACATTACTTTTCGGTCCAGTTTACATCCTATACCCACACGTGTGTTTCTATGACTCAGGCCGTCATCAACCGTTACAAGCTTTAACATTTAGAGTATGTTAATAACGAATTAGCATATACATAATATTTTTGTCTTGCCGCTGCCGGTGTCAGCGTTGTATGAAGTTCAGTTCTTTCGTGTTGAACACCTGTACTTATTGGGGACATTGCCACGAATACGAGCCGAGCTGGAGAACGATCTAATTTGGATAAGTCTCTCTCCAAATAAGTCCAGGACAGATCCCGGAGAGATAAAGAGAGCTGAGTTGAAAGCAGAAATGGTGTAGTATTAGACTTTGACGATGGCAACAAAGCCTTAGTGGGTGTGCGGTGTGTTGGTCGTTATTCTTGGTAACACCTTAGGGGATTAATCCTACAAAGTAAACAATTGCAGGATCATAAATCTGTTCTTTAGAGAAACCCTAAATGTGTTTTTAAATTGTATAAGTTAGATAAAATACTACTGGGCAGTTCTTGTGCTATATTCTTAAATGTAACAATTAACAACTTAAACAATTAACGTCAAGATCATAGTAACAACAATCAGCAAGGCTTTCTTTAAATTTTGATTTCAATGATACGACTTCAAAATGTCAGGTTTGATTTATGACATTATTGTAGTTGCAATTCCAAATTCTAAAAATAGTATGTCACGTACATTTGCAATTACTTCTCATCTGAGTTCTGTTTCTCACCTAGAAATTCTCAAGAAATATATTAAAATTAAATTGGAAATTAAAACTGAAATTTCACGCTTTTTTATGCGCTATCAAGCAGGTAGATGTTACAACCAACCAGTCGGCAAAAATACCCTTTCTTTGATAAGATTGCACAGTTTACGAAACTAGAACATCCTGAAACATGTACAGGCCATTCATTCCGAAGAACATCGACAACGTTACTGGCTATTAACAATGTATTAATAGTCTATTTGCTATGGTGGGAGCAGATTTCTTCCAATTTTTCCTATTATTTGCAACTTTCTTCAGGTAAATCACCAAGCAATATAGACCACTGTATAAATAAACGTTAGTATTGTTCATTGTTTGTGGTGCTACCTGGATAAAATACGTAGATACCTCCACACCTACTTGATATTTAAAATAAATAATCAGCTATCATAACCCAAGTCCTTGAAATTAACTTAAAATATGCTTCGATTAGTGTATACCTGAACAAGATCTGATAATAAAGCTCTATCATCGACGAAAATAGAAAATATAAACGCATAATTAACGGCGTTATTTTCCATTTTAGTATCTCTAATTACCTCACCCGTATCACTTCAAAATTCGAATCAGCAGGCATATAAGCCGTAATTGTCCCACCAGTTATATAATATTAATCGGTCTACAAGATCGTTATCGATTATCACAACTGCATATAATCAGATTTTAATTGTAGGTGTAGCAAAGAGGAATGCGGAGAGAAAGCAAAATATTGATACGATTGTTGCTACTGTGCGGTAAGGACATGTCGCTGTATCGTTAGAATCGGTGAATGTGAAGTTACAACAGCTCACATGCAGTTGTCGCCTGTTGACTGATTGAATGTGGAACCCAGTCGAGTGTAAAAATTGAAAGCGGCTTGTTGATTCGAAATTAGACAAAAATCGGGGGCGCATTTCCTTTTCTGGTGTACAGGGCGAGCGAAATAGTTTACTCTAATGGATACAGTTTTATTTTTGATCAGTGGTCAATGCGCAAGAATTTGGCGTTATAGTCCAATCAAATTATATTTTTATGTGCAATTTAGGAAAAATTGAAATCCGTAGAATTGAATGAACTTTACTTGAACCTGTTGGTCGTAGGGATACATTTTTTTAATTCGTGAAAAAATGTCAGCTTTCATGTGGCAATAATCGCATTCCGATTAAATTTCAGCGATAGGGAAAGATCTACATTTTTCGATACGAAAAAAGAAGTCAAAGTTTCGGTAGATTTTCGGCATATTTCCTATTATTTTGCAATACGTGCACAATTTGCACAGGAAAGTACAATTCTTAGAGAAAATTTTAAGCCCAATATGGGTCACGTAAGAGCATTATTGTATGCTTTATTGAACCTTGAAGAAAAATGTATTTTTTTTCGAAAAACTCAATTTTTGCAAAAACTATCAAATATTTTGCAATTTTACAAAAATGCGCTTATTCTACTTGAAAAGGATTACATATTCTGAAAGTTTCGTAAAAAAATCTTTTTTCGTTTTAAAGGTACGGAAATTTTTAAAATTGGGATATTTAGTCGTTTTTTTGCAATAACTAATATATTTGGTTATCAAAAAATTTTTTGTTATAATAAGTTCTACAGCTTTTAGCTAAAACATTTCTAAAATGTAGAGTTTTTTTTTTATTGAAAAAACTGTTTTTTGTGAACATTGGATGCCACTTTTTCTCATATTTACGTGTCTTTGTTTACTGAACTAATTTTTTGCAAAAAACGGAGTTTTTTTGGCCATTTTGCTTGGCTTTTTTTGTTACCAGTACCCAACAGATGGAAGTTGTATTTTGGTAATAGTTGTTGATGACAGAAACGTCGTTTTTTTGTATTATTCATATAAATGAACAAAATTGATATTTGTAGGTTTCCTTTTTTAATTTTGATTCAGACTAAGCACACGTAACATTATTGAGCGTTAAGAATAAGTACGTGGACAAAGGGGCCCTAGAACAGATCCCTGGAGCATTCCGTGTCAAATTTCTTAAAATTAAACTTAATAAAACTTATTCCTTAGAGATAACACCTACATATTATTCTATAATTTCATCTCCTCAGCTAGTGAAAGCGGATTTGTCGAAATTAAAATCATAATTACTTTTATATTTACCGTAACACACGCGAAAGAGACAAAAGAATTTGAAATTTAGGAAATACCTATGTCTCATTAGAAAGTGTCATGATTCTTGGACTTAAATCGCTTTTACATGAATGTTAATAGTAAAATGTAAAATTAAAAAATGTAAAGATATACAGTCAGATATCAGGAGTATCGTTATTTTAAAATAAAACATAAAAAGATACTTTACTTAGACAGAAAGCATATATCGACATAGAATTTTATATCAGCAAATTCAACTGTTTTTGCCGCTATTATTATTATTATTATTAATTAATAAAATTAATTTGTGGTTTTAATTAATAAAATAATTTCACATACTCGAAAAACTAATATAAACACTATCGCAAAAACGTTAATACTAAAATCGGATACAACTTCAATAATTTTTTTTCTCGGAAACTATAATAATTTTACAAAAACATTACATTTTTAAAAAATTAAATCTATGTTACATGTTTTTAGTTATGCTCATTGATTCCAATTTAAGTTGGAAAAATATAATGAACATTTTAACACCATTTAGAATGAACCTTATATACAGAGCGTAATAAATTCCTAACACCAAAAATGAAGAAATAATTTTATTTTAACATAACCGTTTTTTTTTTTTCGTAGGATCGAGCTAGAGACGAATCCCAACGACTATCCTCCACCACCACTTTGACAGTGAACATCAAGGACGATGACGACCTGCCTCCATCTTTTATATACAAGGGATGCATGCTTCTGGATGGCTCCTGTATCAACCCGGAATATACAGCATCGGTAAGCTCAACCATTTTCAGTAAGTTATAGTAATAATACACCAGCTCTTCGCCCACACAGATGTGAAACTAGAGTAGCAACGCGTCATTTCTTTATCAGAGTTGAGAAATTGAACTGAAAGGAGATAAAATGATGTGGGTACATATATTTCTGTAATTATTAACGCTATAAATAACGAAGATAATAAGTAAATTTATTGCGGCGATAATCAAGTCTCAGAAAAGTTTGCAGTGATATAAAAATTATTATACGTGTGACGTTTCCAATCATTGCACACAAGAATGCTCGATAAGGATAAGATCTGCCTATTTTATAACCCCGCGCCCGCACTTGTGGTCAAAACAACTAGGTAGAAGTTCCCACATTTAATTTTCACATAAAAGAATAATGGTTTACACCCACGCAAAGTTTTTTAATGTCGTTAACTGATGTTTTAGCTGAAATCATTAATTTGTCGTCAGGTTGTGCTTTTGTGTCAGTGCAAAAAATTATACTTACAAATTAATTTGTTATGTCAAATTAATTACGACTGCTTCGCCAGTTTAATTATAAAAATGCTTTAATTTATTTCCAGTAATTATTTAAATTTGACAGACGCGCATAAAAAACATTTTATGGGTCAATTTAATCAAATTGGGAATTAGTCAAAGGTGTGGTAGTCTGCTGTTAAAATAAAAATGTCGGTAAGGAAAATTATATGGTCTCAAATGTGATAACACCAAAAAAAATTAACAATTATTTCCAATTTTTTTAAATCCACTTGTACGCCACTGGAAAACCGGTCGAATGGCTCTTAGAAACAGATGTAAGATGCCATTTGCATGCATTAACACCGCGTTTCGCATCAATGACTTCAAAAAGGCGTCAGAAAAAATCGCCGATAAAATATGGACTGCCCTTGAGATTATATCCAGAGACCCGTGGTCGTTTATTGAGCTTACGTTTCATTTCACGCGATGTGCGATAACTGTGAAACCAGCAGGTGCATAGATAACTCATTCCAATATAAAACTCGAGGAGATGCGCCTCAAGGTACAATACTAAGCCCCATTAGCTTCAAAGTTTATTCGAATAAAGCGTTTATATCAATATAAGACGTCAAAGATCATCAAACTGCAAGGGTGGCGCTGCTTACTGTTAAACTATGTTTGTCTTCAAGTTTTTCGATATTTTCAGGTGTCCAGCGGCGTTTTGCAAGGTATTCTCAACATATCTCCCGAGAAAATCCAAGCAGTGGACATGGATACCATCAACTCGCCCATCCGCTATTCCTTCGTCAGCGGTACTCCGGATTCCTACGGCGAATACTTCCGGATAGACCAGGAAACTGGAGCAGTGCACCAGACCAAGCCCGTGGATACGTCGACCACGAAAAAGTTCGAGATTATCATCAAGGTTAGTTGATCGAAGATACTTTCTCTCGTTCTTGTATACAACCAAGCAATTGACATTTGTAACATCTACAACAAGTGCTGTTGTTTTATCTCAAATTTTTCACCAGATAAAATTGCAACTATATGTTGAATAAAACTCAATTTATTGGTGAAAGAAAGTTTCTCAACAGACAATGGATATTATGAATTTCTGAGAATGCCGTTTGGTCTAAAAAATGCTCCTACAACTTTTCAATGAACTATGAATTTCTATCAGGTCTACACAGTTACACAGCAGATGTGTAATGTATTGGATGATAGATTGCCTGTTGGATATGTGTTTTAAATAAATACCCTTTATCTCTTTGCAATATTTGGTCATCGAGTGACTCACCGCCTGCCAGATTTCGACTACACAACATTCCCACAAGAAGGACAAGGCCTGTTACCTTTTACGAAACATATCCAGCAGGGATCTGTCCAATCCACTGCCCACTCCGTAAGGAAGTGTCAATTAAGTAATATGACATGAAAACGCGACATTATAAGCGCATTTCCGCTACGTACAAAAAACTGTTAGGCCGTTTGATGTCGCTTTTCTATCGGCGTGTAATATTTTGCGTAATAACCTCCACACAATACAACCATCAGCCTATAAGTTAATGGTATACTCAGTCGTGGAGCGTTTTTGCAATGCAATCGGAGGAGGCGGCGAAGAAAACGACGATCGTCCTTTTCCTGGTAGCATACGTCACATTACAATAACAGAAGACGGTGCCGTGGTGGCTTCCTAGGATTTTAACCTCTGGGTGGGTGTGGGAACGAGCCGGTTAGATATTTAAGTAATAAATATACAATATACACTATATTGAGTAAAACCAGCTAATGAATTTTTCATCGGTGCACATCCGCTGCTTTTTCACCAAAAAAATCGTGAATACAATGAATAAATTACGGAACAGTGGGAAGATATTTATTTGTTTCACTTTCGACGTCCCGGAAACAATCGTAACTTGATGTGTACAAATTTTTTTCAATTAAAACCCTTCTTATCGAGATTTAGCGCTGGTCCCACAAAGCTGTTACGCCACTGGCAATGTTAATTGTCTTCATGACCCGCAGATTAAGGCGAATTATTTTTTAATACGCCCTTGTGTGGAATCGACGACTGTGCCCTTTTGGAATAGTTTTGCATTTGAATAACTCGAAGGTTAAGTGGAGTGATCAGCTTTAATGGATGGGTCTTATACTCGCGTCGAGTTTGAGACGATTTGCAGGTTTTTTGGTCTTGTTGGCAGTTCCTCTCCTTTATTATACTCTTTTTACCAAAATTAGAGTGCCCTCGGAACAATTAAAATATTTTAAAAAAATTATCCAAGAAACTTGATTAGTTTGCCTTTTTTTCATCGATTATTGCTATTTTTCAACATCGGTAATAAATTTAAACATTTTTAATTTACAGTATATTGTGCAAAATTCAATTCTAAAACTTTTTTCCTTTCAATTTTCTTCCCAAATGCATAGGTTCCAAGATATAAATAAAAAACTCCGATAAATAGACTATCTTACATTTTTTAAAAATATATCTACTAAATTTATAAACACCTAAAGAACGTGTTTATTTGGTAGAAAGTATCAAAAAGTGAAAGCAGATGAAAAATACATATGTCCACACATATCATATACAAGATGTTATTCCTAAGAACCTTCTAATAAAAAAATAAACCGACAATTTGACACGCGTATCTTAACATCTACAACTCCATCTCCTTATCGACGTTGTCGTTTCGTGGATCCAATTAAAATTCAACTACAAAAGCTGAAAATGTAGTAGACCCAAACACACCTTTCAAATTATAAAAATGAGTTTTTATCAGGTATAATTAATTAATCATTATGCAATTTTCCAATGCCTATTATTAGGAATAACCTGTTCTCGATGTCAAAATTTTAAATTATAATAAATATTAATCGGATTTCAAATCCAATCAATTCTGGGCGCTTGTAGATATACAGGATGGCTCAGATAAATACTAGAACATTGCACAGGTGCCAACATGAGATCAGCTGAAATATACCACCAATTTGTACCCTCTCCTATGATTTTTTTTACCTTTTCCAGGCCCAGGAGGTTTCTGAAGCCAAAAGATCAACGACGGCCAAATTATTTATCACCGTTAAACCAGTGGATGCTCATCCTCCGGAAATACAGCTGTCTTCAGTAGAGGGGTACGTGGACGAAAACTCACCCATAGGGGAGAAAGTGCTGGATTCGAACGGGCGACCTCTGGTGGTCACAGTTGAAGATAAAGATTTTGTGAGTATCGCTGTGTGAGACTTTTATATTTTTATTCTTTGGATGGCTCCAGGAACAAAGCTAGCAACTTCCAAATTCATTTAACGTACAGTATATTATCGGTAGTACAGAAATAGCAACAAGTAGATTAATTTGAAATTCAAACGATACTTTTGTGTTAGGTATCTTGGGAAAGTTTTTTTATTGAATAAAATAAAGATCGTGCGTCACTTTTATCAACAAAATTCGATCTACTTTTGTTATTACATGACACACCGCTGGAGGTGTAGAACGTTTCAACAAACAAATACACATTCAGAAAAGTTTATACATGATAAAATTGCGTAAAACAGTAGCAAAATGTTAATTCCTAATTGTTTGCAGCTGATATTATCTTTGATCGACACCGACAGGTCTATTACCGTTAAAGTAGGCTCGATTAACATATGATTATATAAAAACACTACCTGTTGCCATGAAAATTGTCAGTATTACGTAATTTCACCACATTGCTTGCCATTTACATTGCCATATCTTGTATAATAGTATTTGTATCTTATAGGGCCCTGGAGACCCCAAGCCATCCTACACCTTCGAACTCACAACCCCCTATTTCGCGATAAACAAAGAGAACCAGATAATAGTCAACGAAAACAACTTGGACCGAGACCCACCCAACCCGGGAAAGTTCAAATTCCAAGTAGTAGCCCGCGAGAAAAACGGCATCGCCGCCAGTCCGCCAACTTCCGTAACGGTGCACCTCAGGGACGTCAACGACAACCCCCCAGTGCTCCCCATCATCCCCCCGGTCTCAGTACCAGCAGGGGACGTAAAAAGAAAAGTCACGACGATTCAAGCCGCGGATAACGACGAGGGAGAAAACGCAGAAGTCAGGTACTCCATCTACCACGTCTCCAACAACGGGAACAACAAATTCGTGATCAATCCGACGACTGGGGAACTGGAAACCGTAGGGAAATTGAACGCGGGGGATCAGTATAGCCTCACGGTGCAAGCCACCGATAAAGGAGGGTTGTACAGTCAGGCCATTGTTGAAGTTACCATAAGCCCAGGGCCCAATACTCAAGCGCCTGTTTTCGAGCAGTCCGTGTATGACATTGAAGTTAGTGAGGGCGCTACTATCAACTCGACTGTAGCCACAATAGCGGTAAGTCTCTCTGAAGGTGTTGATAATGTTTTTGAGGCTAAATTCTTTTCCAGGCATCTGATCCAGAAGGAGACCCAGTCACTTACTCAATCGTCTCTGGCAACGATCTAAGGCAGTTTGCAATAGGCTCCAAGACCGGCATCATGACCATCATCAGGCAACTGGATCGGGAAGACTTGAACAGGTACCAACTGGTAAGTCTACAGACAACGGAAAGTGTGGTAAAAAAGGGACTAACAAACTTGCGATTGCAGATGATAAAGGCGGAGGACTCAGGCAAGTTATCCAGTACAGTGACTGTCAACATCAAAGTGACCGACATCAACGACAAGAACCCCGAGTTCGTGGGCGACCCCTACAAGTTCAGCGTGAAAGAAGGCCTCAATAGGACCTCAGTGGGCTTCGTACACGCCGATGACGCGGACGAGGGAATCAACGCGCGGGTTACCTACCTCATCCCAGCGGATCTGCCCTTCGACGTAGACAACGAGACTGGTGAAATTACCACGAACCGCCCACTGGATTACGAGACCCAGAAGGTGAGTGTACGTTTAGAATCGAATTTTGTGCTTTAATTTTGTCTTCCAGGAATACCAGTTCGTGGTCACCGCTAAGGATGGGGCGCCAGACCCGAGGATAGCCACTGCGACTGTGTCGATTGAAGTGATTGACGTTGAGGACGAACTTCCAGTTTTTGTTAAGCCCAAATACGAAGCCACCGTTCCGGAGAACATGCCTGATTACTTTGTGGCGGAAGTGAAGGTAAAAGTAACAACATTAACATCTATAAAGTCTAATACCTCTATTTAGGCTGAAGATCCAGACACTATCAAGAAAATCACCTACGTCATCCATCAAGGTCCGACTGACCTCTTCAGAATCGATGAAAGTACCGGGGAAATCTTCACCTCCAGAGGATTGGACTATGAGAAAGACAGCCAACACGTGCTTGTGATAGGAACCTTGGAAAATATGTCCAGCGATAAGGGAAGCACCACTAAAGTCGTTGTGAACGTGGAGGTAATTTTTACCAATAAAAAACGTTCTGGGCACTTCACTCTTTAAATTATTTGTTCCAGGACCGAAACGACATCCCTCCAGTGTTCACAATCATCCCCCACCCCATCACCTTGGAAGACGACGTGACAATCGGAACCACCGTCATCACCTTGGTAGCGACCGACTCAGATGGAACTGCGCCTGGCAACAAAGTCCGGTACGAGATTATCGGAAGAGGAAAATCGTCGAAGTACTTTCAGATAGACCCAGACACTGGAGTTTTACGTGTGACTAACGACTTAAAGAAAGAAGTTGATACGGAGTACCAAGTAAGTACCTTTTCCACACTTGGGAATCGAAATACCGAGGAAATCTTTCAGGTCGATGTGAGGGCGTACGACTTAGGAGATCCTCAGTTATCCTCAGTGATCACCGTGGATGTTTACATCCAACATGTGGCCACTGTTGCTCCAGAGGTAGGTCTACGCTTTGCGGATACGTCGTACAGCTTTCAAGTCCCGGAAAATGCAACCACTGGGTATAGAATCAAAACACTTACCATCGTCAACAGCAGGACCCACGGAGCGAACATTCCCTTGAAGTGCCAGATTATTTCCGGAAATAAAGAAGGTACCTAGCATACATTTACTTAACTGACGTTTTATTAATCTTTCAATTCTGTTTGTAGGAAAATTTTTTATTAACGTTACGGAGGAACGAAACTGCGCCTTGTACTTAAACGATACGGTGGACTATGAAACGCAAGAATCGTACGAGTTCGAGGTGGAGATCATGTCTTTGCAAGGTTTTATAAACAAGGAATTCGCCATAGCCCAAATCACAGTCAACGTAGTGGATGTCAACGACAACAAGCCGTATTTCATTTTCCCCAGTACGGAAACAAAAAAGTACTTCGCTGCCATATCAACGAACTCGCCTTTATCCACGACGGTCACCCAAGTCAAAGCGGACGACAAGGACAGCGGGAAATTCGGGAAAATCAAGTATTCTCTGTCCGGGAACTACAGCGACGAATACTTTGTAATAGACGCTACCACTGGCATCATAAGGACTAAAAAATCGTTCCAAGACGTAGAACAAACAGTGTTACCCTTCCAGTTAAGTGCTAAAGCTCGCGACAATCCCAATTCCACCGTAGACTTCTTCGAAACCGAAGCACCTGTCGTTGTGAATTTGATTTCACAAGTAAACAGGATAATAATGGTGATAGGCGACGCGAAACCCGACTTGGTGCAATCCAAATTGGACGACATAGCCCGGATTATCCAAGAGCAATCCGGACTGGTCGTCGGGGTGGAAAAACTGACCGCAAGGGAGTTCATAGGCGGCAACGGTACTCTGGAGACGGACCAAGCAGCGACTGACGTGTGGTTTTACGTCGTTGATCCTGAAACTGAAACAATCTTGCCCCGAAACAATTCTCTAGTCAAAAGGTATGTACGAAGCGTTAAGGTGTACCCCAGGGTAGACTCACAGGGCCATTTCTTGTAGATTAATTCTTGAAAAGGCGGCGATGGACAACATAACTTTCGACGTCACAGGTCAGATTAAGCACAACGCTTTTACCATACACGAACCTTTGGCTGTCCATAAAGTGAAGAGTGCCTCCATAGCTTCGTTCAACGGAGAGGTGTTCCCTTACGCCCTCATCATTATAGGGTGCATTATATTCGTTTTAGGGATAGTAGGGATCATCTACATATGCATCTCTTGGTCCAGGTAAGGAGTAGGCGCTTCTTTTGTATTCGAAAGTGTCTCGAATTTCGTTTTAAGGTACAAATCCTACAAGGAGCAGATGCAGCGTCAGTACACTGTCCCCGCTAGTCCCGCTAGGTACGACACCGTCTACGTAGAGCCTAATCTCAAAGAATACGAGACCCAGGTGTTGCAGATGTGCGTCCCAGTGGACGACCAGGAGGATTACAATGACCTCCATCTAGATTTCAGTAACAAGAACCACGCGTTCAGTTTGGATAATGTCAGTTACATTAGCAAAGACAACAATCTCAAGAAATACGGTAGGTGAAGTTGTCTATTTGTCTTGCGGTGGTGATAATTTTTTTAATTTTGCTTCCAGGGCAGCAGAGCCCTGTGAGTAGCGAGTCGGCTACAACGGCTAGGGCCTCCAGTGTGGGGGACGGCCATATTTTGTCTAAAAATGGCGAAAATACTCTTAGGAGGGACCATATATACAATAATAGGTAAGGTAAAAGCACATTTTTCGAAAACTGCCATCAAAAGTCGACATTTTCGTTAAATTTTCAGATGACGAAGTGAGTAACTATTATAAACATGACGATTACAATTTATTTTGCACTACATGTAAATTGAACGTGCCGATATTGCAGCGAGTTAAATTTATGCTTGATCCAGTCTGTCAGTTATCGTAGCTTTTAGTTCTGGGTGTTCAATGAGGTTGCTGCTGTAATTGTTTAAGTTTACTCCTCACGTGTTATTGGCAAGTTCCGTTGGATCTGCTTGAGATGGTAACAATTTATTTGCGATTGAAATTTTATTTTGTAAACAATCTTCTATATACGTCTCCGCAGCCGTACTAGAACGTCATGTCGTTTAATGGTGGTAATATCGGCCCCTGCATCGGCTGACATAGTGGCGGAAGAAGCAGTGGCCTCTACACGTTTCCGGATGAGGCAAATTGAGATAAGGTGCTATTTATCTTAGCACATTCCTTATTTTGTTGATGCCAATCACTTAATTAACACATTTTTCCCTGACATACTTCACAAAAAATCACAAAACACTCGGAGTATGAGTTTTGGAGTCGGGAATTCTTATAATAATAATTTAATCTTTGTCTTCTATTTCATCGATCGTTATCTTTAGTAACTCATCTCTTCTCAAAGTTGTCAAAAATTAATTATTTTGATCGATTTATATTAATTTGAATTACCTTTTCTAGCAGAAATCTATTATCAGGTGCTTCTTGTAAAAATCTCTCAATTTCCTCTTTCGTAAGAGTTCTGGACGTTTTCGGACGGTATCCAACTGATTTGCTTTTCAAATATGGTATTAGTTTTGTAAATTCTCGTTCTAGATACAAAAATAAAGTATCATGTCAAATAAATGTCTCTAATACATGTTTTTCTCAATATCTAATACCTTACAAAGTAGTTGTTTCCCAAAATATCATCAGTTAAAATGTTTATTTCGCCTAGTACGTTATTATCTCATAGCACCTGCCTAATAGGTCGCTTTGCCAGTAGGCACTTTCGTCGGTAGACATTGAATAGCAATGACATATACTTTATAGGTTATATGTCGCCCACATATTATTTTTTTACACGATTATATTAGTAAATTAGTAATTCATTATTACTTTATTTGAACAAGTGTGTCAAAGCTACTAATGAGACTAGAGACCTGAATTTACTTCTACTTTCTTTCTTTTTCAGGTCCTCTGACGAGGACGAGATGAACACAAGTCCTACAAATGAAAATGTGATGTTTAAAGAAAAGAAAGACTACTTGAATATTGGTTACGCCTATGGGGACCATTCCCCAGTCGAAACAACGACAGAATTGTAGATATTTTATTATTTTGTATAGTCAGAAATTGTAACTAATTTATATTATAATTATTAAGTAGACTAAAGGTTGTAGGTATATAACTTTTTATAATAAATTTTATTTTATTTTTTATTCTATGGTAGTGGTTCTAGGGGGCTCCGCCCCCACAGGCCCAAGATCGAGAACGACAAGTTCAGATCCTAGTCAAGGCTAAAGAAAGGCCTGGTACTTTTTCTTCTGTTTTGTTTAATTGCAGAATTTTTTTAATGAAAGAGCTCTTGCTATAAAATATTTTATTTACAGTATTATATACACTTGTTGGGGGAAGACAGTGTGGTCGACAACTTGTTAAGTACATAATAAAAAAAACTTAAAACTAATTATCCTAAAATATATTTCGTAATAGGAAATCGTAGCGTTAAAAGTACAAAATATTAAATTAATATTAACGTCTAATATCACCCAGTCGAACTCATACACGCACCCAAGCACTCTCTTATAATTTAACAAATAAATGACAAACAATGAGCAAGCGGAAACGGACATCATTTCCCGAATTTAGAAGCTATAGCGTAAAGCGAATTTAAGAGCTGTAGTGCCCTGGTGTCTTGGTCGTCTTGCTGCAAACTTGGATCTACCAGTTCGGGAATATCACTGTTTCTGCTTTCTTGATGACCGACAACTTCAGGATCAGAACTGGGCGAATTTAGCAGCTCGGAAAGGCTGTGGATGGGATCTGCTTCAAGATCCTTAGTCACGTTAGCTCCGCACTCGCTGATCAGGAGCAAAATCAACCTCTTCGTCAAAGGGTTAGACTCTATCTCCTTCATCCTATGAAGGAACTCGTCTTCTGTGGTGTTCAGCTTCTTCAGAAGCCTTTGCAACCTGTTGGAGTCATCGGGTTTAGTCGTGTTGACGAAATCGATTAAAATTCCATGAACTTGCGTTGAGTTTAGCGTCAGTTTAGGCAAAGCTCGAAGATCGTACTGAATTTCGCTTTGGGGGAAATGAAGAGGTGTTGGGGTTGTACCAGGAACGTAAGGTTCGGTGAAGTGCGATATGGGTCTCGTAGAATCTAGATTTTCGTTGAGAATTGAAGGGTTAACAGATAGAGCAGATTGCCACAGCTTCGTAACTCCTGGAGAAGCTGTCCAATGATCACCAGGTACGTCCCTTTGGCTACCTACACCCTTGTCGATACTTTTCCCAGTGTTTGCCGCTAAATTATTGAAACCAGGCACGAACGATTGGCTGTCAGCCGTGTGCAAGTCGGGATTCAACGAATTCTTCACGTCTAAGTCTTCGGAACTCTTAGGGGCGACTATGTAGCCCCAAGTTGGCGCGGGTGCCTGTGGTGTCGGGAATGACGGTTTAAAACTTGTCTTAGAATCGGCATCAGAGAAGTTCAGCAACTCTTCATCTCCTACACCAATTTCGCTGATTTCGTCGCTTTGTGTTGTAGGCTCGGTAGGTCTGAAGGTTTTCAATTCGTTCCTGAACGCAACGGGATCGTTGAGATAACCTGCCAAAGCCAACGAGAAGTTCTTAGCCAAGTCCCGCAGCTCTGGCGTTTCCACCAAGTTGTTAGAATCGCCCTCCTCCAATTCTTCTTCTATAGGAGTTGCAGTTGTGCTTTCGCCTTCGTTAGCACCAATTCCAGTCCTGTTAAACAACTCATTGTATCGGTACATGGTCATCTGAGTTAGTAGACTGGTAAGTTTCTCTTTACTTTCGGGATCTAACTCCTCTCCGGTTTCTTTCTCTCTCTCGGCGACGATTCCGTCCAAAGCATTTGCAAAGTACTGTGCAAGTGTGTGGAGGGTTTGGGGGCCAGCAGACGGAGGCACTACAAGTCCTGGCCTGGGGGTCTCGGAGGAGTAGTCTTGAGTTTCGATCACCTCTTTCAGAGTGTTAATCATGTCGTCTACGTTTTCTTGAACAGACCTAGCAGTGGTAAATGGAGTGGGTATAGTCGGAGAAGGCGTGACTTTGTCCTTAGGGAGCTCGAACGGTCTTGCGCTGGATATCTTGTAAGAGAAATAAGTTGGAGTGACAGCGTCGAATTTGGTGGCAGAGCTCTCGTCGTCGATGGAGTTGGGGGACTTTTGGAATGGTCTAGGGTATCTAGTTTCCGACCTAGATAAAGTATCTAATGCTGGAGCTCTTGGTGTTACTTCTTCTCCTGAGTTAGGACTAACATTCACTAAAGGTGTGGAGTCTGAGTAACTTGACGTTGTTGCTTGTGAAAGACCAAATGGAGCAGGGGTAGTGGAGGTAAACGAGTTTCTAGTAACGTAGAATCCAGTACCAGTAACATCTGATTCTCCTGGTCTGGAAGAAGATTTGAAACTGTTATAATCGTTACTCTGTTGAGTCGACGTTGATCTATAAGTAGATGATTCTTCAGTTGGAGACAAAGTACTTCCAATATCATTTTGAGATAAGTTGATTTCAACAGACTGAGTTCTCAAGCTTGACGGAACTGTTCCTTGGATATCTGAAGCAAATGTTTTGATAGAGTTTGGAGGACTTTGATAAGAGTTTCCTTCTACAGTAGATACCTGGGATCCTGTAGGTTTACCCACATTGTTACCTCCTTCTCTTGTTGGATAGAAGTTTGGTCGGAACGAATTCGAATGAGAATTTGTACCGTTGATTGTTTGTAAAGATCCTCTAGGAGTTTCTGGGATAGGCAGTAACTCAGTAACCTGAGAATGAGCACCATTCGTTACTGAACTTACTGTGGAATAATCATAACCGCTTCCAACGGGAAGTGAAACAGTATTCTTTGATTTTTCGCTAATGTAAACGTTTGGTCTGACTGAGGATGACGGATATCCAGTATTTGAGTCCCCACCAGTTGAATTTGACAGTGCTATATTTGGAATAGCAGTAATTCCACTTGCACCAGCTACGAGTCCTTCAATAACTTTGCCTGAAATGCTTGTCGATACTATATTTGATGTAGGGATTTTTAAACCTCCATTCGTTGGCTGACTTTCAGCGTAAACGTTTGGACTAACTGAGGATGACGGATATCCAGTATTTGAGTCTTCACCGGTTGCTATATTTGGAATAGCAGTAATTGCAGGCGCACCAGTTACTAGTCCTCTAAGAGCATTACCTGAAATTCTTGTCGATACTATACTTGATGTAGGGGTTCTTAAACCTCCATTCGTTGGCTGACTTTCAGCGTAAACGTTTGGTCTAACTGAGGATGACGGATATCCATTTGAGTCTTCACCGATTGCTATATTTGGAATAGCAGTAATTCCAGATGCACCACTTACTAGTCCTCTGAGAGCATTATCTGAAATTCTTGTCGATACTATACTTGATGTAGGGGTTCTTAAACCTCCATTTGTTGGCTGACTTTCAGAGTTAATGTCATAACCTAATGAACCTGGTACTAAAGTCGATCCTTCTACATTCGTCAATAGAGTACTTCCTGTATTATCATATGAAGGCTGTGCTGTGGTACTGCCAGAAAGACGAGATCCTATCGATATTTGAACATTTGGCGCATCAGTACTTCCAGTACCACTGAAAATCGGAGTAGTCTTTCCTACGCTACCAATATTTCCATTGTTAAAATATTTTCCAGTACTTCCTGTTGCTAAATCTATATTAAACTTCACAGGACTACCACTCGCGGTGTTTCCAATTCCAATATCATTTTCAGCAATAGTAACACCAGTGTTCAAATTTTCTGCTGCACCAGTTTGGGTTTCGATCGCACCAGGGGTTTCGGTGGTGCTTTGAACGTTATTAACACGGATTTCCGGTGCTACATGTGACGGAATAAGCGTACTTGCGCCCTTAGCAGTACTTTCAGGAATATCCACATTAAGTGTCGTTCCCTCTGAAAGAGATAGAGTGTTTGGCAAAACGGTACTGGCTGCTATTCCAGCTCCACCACTTCCTGCTGCTGAAGCAGTTATTCCTTTGCCACTTTGTGAATACAAGGGAGGGCTGGTACCTCTTCCAAAACCTCTTAAGTTAGCTTGAGACGCGCCTCCAACGACGGGTTGTGATAATCCCGCGGTTATGCGTACAAAACCATCAGACGCCAGTTGCGGACCGACGGTACTACCGTGTTTTGGGGGTTGTCCTCCAAACGATTTAGATAATTGGATACTAATTTTATCAGCGTTTTTACCGAGTTTCACTTCAACTCCATTTGGAGGGGTCGCTGTCGTTGGGCCTCTTGAAAAGGAACCGTACACTGTAGCGTGATCGACTGGTCTTGTAGTTTTACCTTCGACAGATGGCGTGGAGGTACTTGAAAGTCCAGGTTGTGGTGTCGACGAGACACCTAGACTGTTATCCTGGAAATATTGGTAAGTAGAGGAAACAACAGGTTGTGGTGTCGATGAGAAACCTTGACTGTTGTCTTGGAAAGATTGGTAAGTGGAAGATACAACAGGTTGTACTGTGTATGGTACTGCTCTGTCAGTTGTAGAGTAAGGTCCATCTGTTTCTTCATTTTGTTGCGTTGTTGAAACATGGTCTTGTGACGTCGAGGTGATGGCCTGATTGTTACTGTCGGTATTGTAGGTCGCGGTAAAGACAGGTTGTACTGTGTAAGGTACTGTTCCGTCACTTGGACCAAAGCTTTCTTGCTTTTCTTGCGTTTTTGAAGTTTCATCTTGCGGTGTTGTGGAATCTAGGTTATTGTCATCAGAAATATGAAGATGAGAAGAAGTGAAAGGCTTCACTGTATAAAGCACTCCCCTTTCAGTTGAAGAAATTGATCCAGAGCCTTCTTGATTTTGTTGCGTTACTGCCAATCCAGCCTGCGGCGTTGAGAAACCCAGTTTACTGCTTTCAAAAGTGTCATCAGTGGAAACAGTAGGTGTCCCTTCAATTGTAGGGAATGGTTTAATAGCGTCTTTGTTTTCTTTTGCCCCTCCAGTGGAAAAGCCCAGCTTACTGCCTTCGTACGGTTGATAGGTAGAAACAGTGGGTGTTCTTTCAGTTGCAGAGAACGGTTTGAAAGTTGCTTCATTCTGCTTTGTTCTTCCCGTACCTCTGAAGACATTTCCACCAACCGTGCTTCCGACGAAAGGTTTCCCACTGGTAATTGACTGGGTGGTGATGTACTGAGGTGTTACCGAGTTTATAGGATTTACAAGCTTTGTGGATGAGAAATCTGGTCGTTTCAAATCAGAATAAGTGGGACGGTGATTGGGGTAAGGACTAGAAGTGAACTTTCGAGTGTTGGACTGAAGACTGTTGTAGGAATTCGAGGAAAAGGCTGCTGTTTCTTGAGGGACTTGCAACTCGTCAGAATCTGTTGGTTCTAGGCGTCTGTTGAGTATGCCGTTTCTCGTCAAAGCAACTGTACCTTTTTGCTTTGGTTGTCCCAAATTAACTTTACTAGAATCTATTTTCACTGTGTTGCTCCCTGATGTGGGTCTTGGTCGGAAATCGTTAAAAGTGACCTCGGATCTATGGGTAGGGAATGCCAAATCATACGCGTCTGTAGTTGGTTTCAAAGTCGATCCTATGGTACTTGTGATTTTGCTGCCAAACCCATTAATACCGTATTTTATACTACCCCTGTTCTTGTTCAGTTGCTTTCTCGAGGGGATCTCCCCTAAGTTCGAGGCAGAAGAAGGTGTTGTCGAGCGTGTATAGAGCTGTTTTTCCACAGAAACGCTGCTGGGTCCAGAATATTCAAAACCGCCATCAACTCTGTTATCGTTGTTGATGAAGTTCCCCGTGTCAGCGTCATTGTATCTCTTCTGAGGAATGTTCTGGTCTCTACCAATGGCACTTTGAATTAAATTAGACCGACTGGGACTGCTAGTCGATCGTGTATACTCAACACCTTGCCCTCTACTCGAACTGATCCTCAAAGGTTTCCCGTTCTGCTGCGCGCTGACGGAAGCTGATTCTTCTATCCTCATGACAGCGCCGTGGTTTCTCTCACGACCATCAAGGGCTATCCTCCTAGAAGCCTTCCTCCTAGCTAAATCCTCTCTTAGGAACTCGGCGCTTTCTTGGTACAGACTGGGCGCGTTGGTGCAGTTAACTTTGTACCACCACTCGCAGATGAGGTCTGCCTGTTCGAAGATGGTACCATTGGGGCAAAGGAAGGATATCTTCTTGCCTTCCTCGCAAATATGGAACACCTAGAGGAGAGAGTTATCAGTGAATGGTGATGTGTTTACGTCTTTAACTTACTTGGCAGTCTGTGTCCAGGTCAGCGTAGTACCCTGATTCTATGCCGCTGCAACTGAAGGTCGTTCTGGGGATGAAGGAAAGGACTGGGAAGTCGACGCCTGGGGTACCGTCCACTCCTTGGTAGAAGACGTTGTAGTCTTCCGGTCTAAGGGTCTGATTGGTTATCAGGCTGCTGGATCTCAGGCCGCTTACAAGCTGCAAATCGTAAGATTTAATTAACAATTTTGGTTCTTTCGGAAGTAGTTGAATATATTAATCGTTGACAAAAACTTACCATAGGCCGGATGCAGTAGGCAGCATAAAAAAGTATCGCCAACCCTGAAAATGAACAAAGGGAATTATATAACTTATTGCACGTCAATGGTGAGATGTGATCGAGGATCTTTTGCTTATATCTTATTAAATACAGTTAATTATACCTTTATAAATGTTATGTCTATTGCAATAAGGTAAACACCTACAGCAAATGTCAAAGAGCGAGGGATTACAATTGCAAAATGGACAATTTCAGTATCAATCACTGTGGTATTTTTTTAAATAATCAGTAATGTTTGATGTAAGTACGATTGCAATTAAAGGAAAGTATGTGGGTAAATCAAGAAATATTTCTGAGGTGTAACAACAGGTATTAACAAATATCTTAAATCGTAAGAAAATGTTAATAAGACTACTATTCCAGTCCAATTAAAGTTTGAACGTGAAAAAATTATTAGTAGACATTTTGTTGCACTTTATGATGTGGAAGGTTATGTAGAACGATAATATCAAAAAAATAACTCGAAATTAGCAAGCAAGTTGCAATATGTTTTTTTACCACGTAAATCTAGACGTCCTATAGGAGAATTAGTCATTTTATATTGTAGTCAATTAAATTATCTACAATTTAAGGTATCTAAAATCATATTGTCTAATAAAATTGCACAATTTTTGAAACTAGAACATCCTGAAACATATACAGGCCATTCATTCCGAAGAACATCGGCAACGTTACTGGCTAATACAGGAGTTGATGTATTAGCAATCACGGGACATGGTGGGTGGAAATCAGCCACGATTGCAGAAAGTTATGTTGCTGACAGTTTAAGTAACAAAAATAATATAAAATAATAAATAATTTCATTTGTGTCTTTGCAACTAATTATTCAATTACTAAACGTTCATTTTAGAAGTTGATATCGTAGATATAGGTTCTAATTGATCCAAAGAAATGTATCAAAAAAGAAAAAATTCAATGGATTGAAATTAAGTTGCTCTTTACAACTTACAAAGTAGGACGCGCAAAACAGCGTTATTATCTCAGGGTCAGGCAAAAACCGCTCGGGAATTCGCTCTTTTTGCATTAAATAGAGCCTCGTTTTCGTTAATATTCTGTTGTCGATAATGACGAAAATAACGACATCTACGCTAAATTCGCGTACATTCGTATACATAGGAGTATCCAAGAAGCGTATTTTTTTATGTTCATGCTGCAACGACGTATCTTTTGGTATTGTGCCACCATCCCATTCCTCCGCTGCGCTATGAGCGCTTGGCAGCTTAGATCGTACCATCAGATAAGCAAATTTATATTTTTCACAGCTCCAAATTGCAGGCGTCCTGTCTGACAGATCTGAATTATAACACCTTTTGAGGTTATTCTAGCGTGAACAACGTCTGGTGAATGTACAATTCACAGTCTCTTCCAGACATCAATAAAAGGAACATTACCGAATTACATTGTTAAGTAGATTGAAGATAAGCAGGATTTATCAGCAAATCTATATTTCACTTTCATGTTATAATAGATCTTAAAATTGGCGTTATAATTTTTGTAAGACGATAGTATACTGCTAATATTAAAGTATTCGAACCGTTTTCACTTGCAATTCTAGAAATACAACTAGCAATAATTGATCTTATATTTGATTAGTTTGACAGCCTTTGCAGAAATGTTGTGTAAAAATAGGGGCAATTAATTATGGTGTCAAAATTCGATGTTTGTTGCGTTGTTCCACAATGTTAGCTGTCGGATCTTCCGGAATGTATTTATTTGAACAAAACTGTCTGATGAAATCTATTCCGCAATATCCACAGTCAATTGTTCTAATTGTGCTTTAATTCTGGAACCTAAAGTAATTATTCGGCAGATAGTATCGATTACGTAACAAAAGTGCCACTGAGCATAATTAAAAAAAATGAATGTACTGCAGCTAAGAGAGGTCGTCGTTAAACTATATTTATATTTGAATAAAACTTTCGAATGAAAATAAATAAGAAAAACGCTCTTCGAAATTAGGGTATTAACAACATCGAAACGTAAGATTGAAGATGAAGAAAATTTTGAAGAAAATTTCCAAGGAAATCTTAAACGTTAAAAATTTCTTTTAGAGAGGACCTGCAGTTTTGGTACCTATTATGACATTGCAACAACCGCTAATCGCCTTAAACTGCTTTATAAATTTCACCTTCATATATAAATCTAATCAACGAGGAGCATAGCTGCACGCGAAGTTCTAATTGCTAGAAATGCAGATTCTCTGAATCTGGAGAAACCTCTAATTAACCAAACCATGGCCAATTAAAGGCAATTCGTAAAAAAATCCATCACGTAGAAGGTTCCTCCTCAGCCTTTGTCCGTCGCTCAAATCGGTCATTACTGTTTATTTATACGGGTTACCGTTGAGATGGCTGCTCTATCTGATTTAGAACTCCATTGGAAGATGTTAACAAATGGTTTAATTAGTGTGTAATTTACATTTGGATTCGAAGGAGATCGTGAGATACTGCAAAAAGCGAGGGGGCAGGATTCGATAGAATGGGCGTTTCAAAATAACGTAGCATAAATTTTAGACTTAATAGTTTTTTTAAAATTAAGATATGAGCTTTATTTTTGGAGATAGAAAAAGTTAATTGAAAAAGGCTTCAAGCCCTCCTATATACGATTATTTTGAAATACTCTGTATATTGTGATAATACACAGGATGTTTTCAATGTACCAACTCTTACTGCATTATTAAATAAGTTATATTTGCCTATTTATTTATTTTTTTAATCAGATTCAGTCACACTGAAAGAAGTGATTCTTTCCTTCACAAAAGTCACACTATCTATAGACTTACCCAATTTAAACATGTGGTACCGTTCCATGGCGTACGTGTTTCTGCAACAGAAAACATAATATCAGCTGAAGTAACACTAATTTCCATTCTAAAAAATAGTACATGTTCTTGTATGGCGCCCAAGGCCGTTCTCTGATTAACAAACCTATTGTTTTTGTAAATATTATGCGTTGCCTCCCTCACTGAATGAAACCAGAAGCTATCCGGGTCATAGGAACGTACACACTCAGAAAAGAGTTCGTTTAAATGTAACAAAATTTTAAATGTTCGTTTCCTAGGGACCCAACACAATCAATAGTCTTAAGAAACCTCTTTTTTTAAGTGTAGGAAAGTAAATGCATAATTTCAGTTTTTCATAAATCTCCCATGGTTCCTCGAATTACAACACACCACAGAACAATGGGCTTGCCGCGAAACGCTCATAATGAGCGGGAGCTAGATTGCACCCAATTCAACAAGCCGTTATATAACTAGATCAATTTGCTGATTTTTTTCCGTGTCTTCGATGGATTCTTTGATTTATTAGGTAAGTTGCAAAATGGAAAATCATTGGAAAGGCATTTAAAAACTAATTAGTATTTCTTTTATTTGGCTCACAATAAATTACCAAACACTGGAAAAACCTCAACAAAATGTCAAAGTTAATAAAAATCTATTAGCATGTCATAAGCAAGAATTGTGACAATAAAGATGAGCTTATCCAAGTTATTAAACGCATTGAAGATATAATGTCAAGGTAATATTTTACGTACAAAAACACATCTGGCAAGAACAATTTGATTAATGTTAGGTATTTAGGATATATTTAGCAATATTTGTTGGCTAGGGAGCGCCAAAGCATGTATAACCGTAGATAATTCTCGATTTAATTTAAAAATTGTTTTGTTGCTTGACAGTTTTTGGTTGTTCATCACAGAACAACAACCTGTTTATAAGAAGAGTCATTTTTATTTGTTGTCCCCCATTTGGACATAATTTTTAGATGAATTTCATTTGCTATACACTATTATTTTAACAGAGCGATATCGCCTTTGTTGCAATCAATTAATTATATACATTTTGTTCCTATTAAGTTGTAAATCCCCTAAGCAATTTCTCAATAATATCAAAGGTCGAAATTTGCTTAAAACCATCACAGAAGATTATAGCAAAGTTTCAGCGAGATACTTATGTCTAATACACTAAAATCGGTTCTATTTCATCAATCAATAACAACCGGTCATCAATATAATTACGTCATTGCGCAACTGGTGCTGTGAAATATATAATTCGCGTAGTGTTGAAAATACTGAAAAGTATATTTGTGTAACATATTTCGAGTTACTTAAGTAGCTTTCATTGGAATTTAGCTAGAAGGTACCTATTTTATCTGAGTTTTTACTTATATCTTGGAACCTATGCATTTTGGAAGAATATTGAAGAGGAAAAAAGTATTAGAATTGAATTTTGTGCAATATACTGTATGTTAAAAATGTTTAAATTATTACTGATGTTGCAAAATAGCAGTAATCGATGAAAAAAGGCAAAATAATCAAGTTTTTTGGATATATTTTTTTAATATTTTAATTGCTCCGAGGGCATTCTAATTTTGGTAAAAAATACTTTAGAGTATAATAAAACAACACACCAAATTTCATTAAAATCGGTTCGATAGTGTTTGAATTGTCAGTGTTGCGAGAAACAACTACTCCGAGAGCTATATACCCCTACCGGCATTGAATTACACTCGCAACACCTGTCATTTTCTTTTGGCTGTTCACTGTGTAGCAAGACACGCTATAAATTAATAATGAGATAGTTGGACGACCTTTAGCAAAGAACTGAGAGACCAGTGAGCAGCATTTGTATACCTAGCAATTAAAGAAAAGATACCATCAATTAACCAGGATTAACTGCCGACCCTCTTGACCTCTCTTTGACCTAACCAGTTTCGGTTCTCAACGCGAGTAACACAGAAAATCAAAATTCTTGTGACAGACTATTAAAGCATTGAGTGGTAATGGTTAAGAAAATAGAAGTTTGTTTTTTGCGGTTAATAACATGTTAAGTGTGAAATAAAACAATAATGTACCATTAAAACAGTTATTGTTTATCCAAAATTATTAATATATGCCTGCCTTCCTAGATTGGAGAAGAGAAAGTTAACATTTTGATGCAATGTATCGTGTTTATTGTGATTTTTTGGATCAGTGTGTGGTGTCTATAAACACCAAATGAGGTACATATATTATTATTAATTGTACTATAATGCGATATTGCTAAAAAATTAAGAAAATGTCCATTGGGAAAGTTATTAAAAACTCTGGTTAATATTTTTGAAATACCAGAGCGTGCACAGATACTCTTTCAGCTCTCCTAATATAAATTATACAAAAAAATGTTTCAAATGTTGTATCACATCTTTACATTTTACAAGAACTGTTCTCAATTATACCGAGTGTTCCATTTCCTCAGGGCACTACCTACCTCCATTTTTTCAAAAGCCAACCTTGATAAACAGATATTGGACTGAAAACGTACCGTTTTGCAACTATTTTTGATTTTTTAGAAGTTTAGCGTAAAACAGTTTCACAAAATGATTGTTTATTTGTAATTTTACTCAATTTATTAAGAATTTTACTTTATTTTGCTGAAATAACTTTATTTTATGGCGTCTTCTCCGCAGTTATCTCTTGTAGCATTGCCCGGGGGCAAACAAAAAGCGAATCGCGTTTCGTAAGGCTTGTACATCTAGTAGGCATACGTAACGCCGACCGCGGGTTCTCACGGAATTGGGTCGGCCATTGTGGAATTCACGAAGAACGCCTGCCGATCGCCCATTCATTTAATTTCGCTTAGTACTCAAAAGCGCCTCTTAATAATATTCTTAATAATATTATGATTTAACCCATTGTTTTGGGACTAATGGGAGGTCAGTATTTGACCTACTTTTCCTGTGTACTTCTTCTTCGTCTCCTTTTTCGTCACAGTCATCTTTCCCTTGAAAAATAATCGGTAATAAATTTAAACATTTTTGACTTGCAGTATATTGTACAAAATTCAATTCTAAAACTTTTTTTCCTTTTCAATATTCTTCCAAAATGCATAGGTTCCAAGATAGAAGTAAAAACTCAGATAAAATAGATATTTTTTTAAATTTTTTAAACACTTTTGCAATTTTGAAAATGTTCCGGACCTCGCCCAGATCTAGGGATCTACACTTTTATTATAGGAGTTGTACTGAAGATAATCCAGAAAAAATTTGCTTGCCCCCTCTTACATCCACCTCAAAACAGATCCGCACTGGTCTAAGTGTACAGTTTTGAAGCGATGATCAAAATAAATCAACATTACATCAAGGCCATCTTTATAATATATTAATAAAAATATTATTCAACAAAGACGTATAAAAAAAGCAAAGTACAGTTACTAGATTTCAAAATAAATTTTACAGCTATGAAATATTCTCCGCTAAAGATTGATCACAAAGTAGGTACCTAAGCAAAAAAACACCATTGATGTAATGATTCTCGGTGTGCAAGTTTAAGAATAGCAGCGCTGTCAAATTTGACAGGGCAATTAAACGTATTGTATTTGTGTTGGAATCTCTAATATCCGGTTTTTTTATAAGTACCTGTTCATAATTTATGTTGAAATATTTACTACGAAAAGCTTTGCATTAAACTCACTGAGGATATAAGACTTCGTATTGAAAATCTCGCTAAATACCAAACGCTAAAATAGTTACATTGTGTAAAAGAATCGTTCATCATCACAAAACTTTTTGCTATCTACTTCTATCTATCAGTTTATCATGTCTTTTAAACTTCATTTAACTAAAATACGTAGAACAAAACCACCTGTCGCTGTAATTTTGATACACTGACAACAATTTGCAAACGACCAGCATTATGTCTCATCCTCTTACACCTTGACCTTCTGTGAACTCATAAAATCGAAGAAACCACTCAACTATCTACCAGTTATAACAGAAGATGATCACATAACGAATTCCAACCAAAAGGACTTCTAACGACCCGATCGAATGTCTTCGACTCCCTGTTTTTTGCCGCCGATTTTTCTATAGAAAAAAGTAAAAATACGAGTTTGAAAAACTGGTATGGGATGACGTAATCTGGACAACGCTCAGAGCAGTGATTGTAACTGAAAAAAATGATTAAGCGGAATGTTTGATGATTTCATAATGTTTTATTAATAAAAATATTGTTTGTGGCTAAGAGCAATTTTAATAAAGCCGTGAAGATTACATCCTGGGGCCTGTTTACAAAGTAGCAAACTGGAATGAGGATAAAAAGTTACATTTTCAAACTGTAAATGAACCTAAAATAGCATATTACGTAATAAGTGTTAAAAAAAAAACAGTTACTACAAGTTTTGTTTACAGTATATTATTACAACAGTGCATGTTCCACCAAATCGAAATGGCTAAAGAAAATACCGAAAAAACTGCTTTTTCGGTACTACGAATGCACTAGAATGCCTTTCGGTCTGCGTAACGCATCATATACTTCCCAAACAATGACGGATAACGTCTTAAAGAAATACCTTTATAAATTTTGTTTGGTTTACGTGGACCTAACCTAACCTAACTCACATTAAGCAGTTTGACAAATTTAAAACATTTAATCTATTACAATTTAAACAGTACATGTAAAATAAAAAACTAGAAAAAAATATCGAACGTTACGTAAAAGCATTTGAAATATTGGTAGAACTTTACTATTTAATATCAATGTTACTTTATAATAACAGCACATTTTATCAATTAATTAACCATTAAAAATACACCTTACTAATAAACTTCTTCAAGAACTCACGTTCACGATCTCTACGCTATTAACACTTGCAATGTCCCTCAGTTTTTTCCTGCACTATGACATTTGACACCGCATTTTCTTATTCAAAGATGATGCTTGACATTTTATTACTAAGAAAGACGCAATTATCTGAGCATGTTAAAAAAAAGTTGTTAACTGTCTTCGAGATTTATCGCCATACCTCAGAGTTAATCTGCACTTTTTAAGATGCCATCATGGTTATACAACATACATAAAATACAATCGAAAGTGGTATTAAGTAAGTGCCTTCTAATAGAGTATGATTTTAATCGTATTCCTTATGACGACCGTAATAAAATAATAAATATCCGGGTGAACGAGGATGTGCGGTCGCTATAACTTTTTGGCCTAACAGCAAATTGTTTAAAGGTCTTGAACCTGCAGGAAATACTGTTTTTACAAAAAGTGTAGTGAAAAGAGTCTTGGAGGGCTACAGCTGCTTTCACACGATACGACCTTTGTCGCAAGATGGACATATTGTTTCCATATACGGAAAAACAATTACGAATCACAATTGGTACAAAATGGACTACAATAATATGACTTTTAGAAGGAATTTTTGCTATATAGCATCGTAATACATAAAAGTATCACTAAATCGTGAACTTCTTTACTAGAATCCAGTAATTTTTCACAGTTTAGTGCAAATTGGAGTTTGTAGGTGAAAATAGTGAAGATATAATAGCTTGAAAAGTCGCTGCGTCGCTCATTTGTTTGTCCCCACAAAAGACTGATATGTCGCTTCGTGTGAAACCGGCCTTAGGAAAGAAACTGGAATCAGAGTTACAAAAATAAACTCTGTACGCGTTTTTTTACATTTTTTGCCCACGCCTTTAAACTAGAGTATGTCATTAGCCTAATATATCAATAATTTATGTATCAAATTACATATATTCCGTTTCATATCTGGTTATTTCGTACGGTACCAGCCGACATTGGAATTATTATTAAACATCAAACCGGTCCCACGACCTTAAAATACTTTTTGGAATGATCAAGTACGTGATTGTGTTAAAGGATCATGTCGAAAAAAAAAAGAAAAAGGGCAAGTGTAGTTTACTTAACAACCTTCATGCTGATTTTAAGATCGATGTTGTTTATCTCGAAATACCAGCGATCCGGTTCGGTGGAAAAATGTTTCAGGACTCGTCGTTAACGAGTTTCTTTTTAGACCAATAACAATTACTATTAAAATGAACCGTTAAAACGTAAAACGCATCTACTTTTATAACCTGGACAATGCAAATTACTTGAAACTATAACCGATTCCTTACTGCGACACGCGAATTATCTCATCGCTACCAAAACGCCTGTTATTGCTGAAAATTATGTAATAGAACAGCAGATGAAAGTAATAATAAATATAATTTTATGTTTTATGTTAAAATCGTGCAACAAATATAATTGTAGATGTGCCAGAGGTTTGCAGGAAGATAAGACTTGTAATCAGCGTGTTACTACCTCGGTAGTCAAAGTGATGCGGCACTCCTACAAATAGTACTAAAATATACAAATACGTAAATCGCAGCGTGCGATTTTGTGTTTGAAATGCGTTTTTAATTGTAAATTGAATGTGTTATGCAAGCAGGTGATGATTTTTTAGTGTAAATTCACCATTCTGGCTTTGATGTGTAAAGCTGCTCTTACACGATGCGACAATTTGTCGCTCGGTAGTAACGACACGCCGTGAAATTAGAATTCTACTTCTGTACAACACCTATTATATTTATTGAATTATAAGAGATCTTAAAAATACCACATTTACATCTGCGTGCTTGTAGAAGCAGTTTTATTAGTTACTTTTTCTAAATCGCTAATATTTTAAACAAATAACGCTTAACCGTGACCTATACATAACTCATATTTACATTTACACTAAAAGTGAGAGAAAGCTTTGCATTTAATTGTTTATGAAGTACGTCACGTTATTATTGATAGAGTAAATAATATAAAACCGCTGTAATGTTTTATTATTGCAGTGACTGTAAACATTTACAAATAATCGAAATATTTATGCAAATGTCGCTTAAATTATTGTTTGATATGATGTCATTGCAATTTTTATTTTACTTTTATATTAAATCCACATTATACATTGACATTATTGTTCAGCGTTTAGTATTAAATTTGATAAATACAATGTAGTCTGGATAATCATTAAGGATTTGTAATTATCGTCCGCACGAATCGTTCAATTTGCTTATAGTTCTTTTACTTTGCCTCATTAAATCTTTGCTTTACCTTGAAATAGTTACATCTTCACCTCTATATTCGCACGCTCAAGATTAATTGATGATTATAGAAAGGATGTAGAAAACTTTATGAAGGTACGTTGTAACATAACCTAAAAAGTTCATGGTGCAATATTGTGTATAGTGTGAAATCCAAAATTGTTAAAATCTCCTGTAACAAAGCAAATATTTTTTAATCTTTTATAATCTTAATACTCTTTCATTTGTGTAACTTCCGGTATCATCGGAAGTGATTGGTTTACATAACTGCAAGTATTTTATATCAATTTAATTATATTAGAAAGCCCATTTCACTCAAATGATGTATGTTACTATCTCTGTTTATAAACAAATCATGTAAACATTTACTTTTACTGTTTCTGTAGTTTGGCGATTAAAATTTTAACACCTGGTACACATGGATTTTTAAGAGAAACCATCATGCAAATGATTGAAAATATTTTCCCATCAATTAGCAAATACCAATTCTACTAAATATCTCTGCTATGTCTTTCGTGAGTTTCATTAAAAGAATGGAATTCTTATTAGCGAGCGAAACGAAAAGAATTATTTACAATTTTACCAAAATGTAATTACAAAAATCAGTTCTTCTGGGAAGATTTTGAGCAAGCAGTAGCTTGTCTATTGTTACAATAGCAAATATTAATAGAATAATGCAATTTTTCATTCATTTTAATTATAGATGATAATAAACAGTTAACTATTTTAATGTTGTTTGCTTTATTTAAATTATAATTATTTTGGATTTCAATTTCACTTTAAAAGAGCCTTATGAATATTGTAAATAAGAATCAACTCTTACTTTCATTAGATAACTGTGTTTGTAACCTGTTTAATATGAAAAATGCGTTAAAATATTTTACTATATACCACATGGCGTCAAATAAGTTTAACATTAATTGCCTTTTAAAATATAATGATGCGTAATATACATTTCTGTTGCACTTAGGGAGATTAAAAATATAATTAACAATTCTTAGGAGAATGAAATATCCTATAAGTATTTTACTATAATAAGTAGTGGATATAAAATCTTTTATCGCTATAAAAAATAATTAATTAATTATTCTTAATTAACCTACTTCTGTCTACAAATTTTAACGGTTTTATAAATCTGTTGATGGCAATGAAGAAACCAAACGTACGAAAAATTTTTTCGCCTTACGAAATCAGTTCAATTTTTAATCAAATGTCCCAATGACGATATTTAATATGTGCTATCCAGTGGCGTACACAAAATTCTGCCCGTAGGGTGTTTAGACTTCAAATATTGCTTTTGCAAGGAAAAAATGTACGATAGCATTTTTCGGTCGGTGTTTTAACCCCTAACACCCCCTTGCACGCCACTGCATGTAGTAATAATGCGTATGAGGTCTTGACGTTGGTTACAGACGAGCTTTCGTTTTCAAATAATGACAGATATGAAATTAATAGTTAATTTTATGATTCTTATAGAAATTTCTAGGAAATCTTCGAATGCTTTCATAATCTTTCAATGGACGCAACAGTTTGTCGTTGCTCATTGTAAACGAATCAAAGATTTAGGAGTTTTTGGTCTGCTGTACCTACCATTTGTAATTAATACAGAGACAATTACAGTCAAAATTGATAAAAAAGCGCACTCTTTCGCCTGGACACCCTGTACACTCCGCCCTGCCCAGTAACAGATGCAGTACATTTATTTTTTGACATCGTTAGAAACCTAAGAGCACATCTGCTACGCTAGGAGAAAGTTAGATGCACTGCTAAATTTGGTAGTCGCGTATTACAGCGAAGAAGCTCCGGATTGTATTAATTACATATTAATTTAAATTAATATGTAACCTTAGGTAATATCGCGTCATCTAATTCCTGTTTATGATGTGGAGAAATCTCACAATCAGAGATGTAATCTGTTATCGATTAAAAATATTCAAAACATCTCGTCTTTTTCCGGTTGTTATCCAATATTGTGCCTCAACATTTTAATTATGTAACGGAATCAAGGTCATTTTGTGTAACATAGATAAAATAAATTGGATTGGATACGACGATTAGCAGATTAGCATTTACCTTAGTCGGAATGCGTCGAGAGAAGTAAAATTTGTTTCAAATAATTAAACGACAGCGAAAGCGCTTTCATCAGATGAGTGTTCTTGGAATATGCAGTTAGAATGTACTCGACAAACGTTTGGTTAGCTTTCGAACGGGCACAATTTATATTTGACGCCAAAAGTTACATCAACAAAGCGCAATGCTAGAAATAGAATTTTTTTATAAAACTGTTCTGAAACCTTTATAAAATTACCTCTACTTAAACGTACAACAATGTAAAATTATACTTGCTGATGATCCATTCCTTATTTGGGGGAAAAAATAGTTGCTGCGCCATCTTTGGAACGATAATAAAATTTGATGCATGTTTCGCTACAATGTAAAAGTGCAAGTTATATAACAATGACTAGAGGCGTTAGAAAAGTGCCAGACATTTAATGTGGCGAAATCAGAGCGATGCTGCACCAAATAAATTTGATTTCGCAACTATCTTGCCAACGCAGACAATCTTTTTAACAATCATATGAAAAGTTGTTAGCAGTTATGTTAATTGGTCAAGATTTACTTTAACGTGGGGTATGGGCCAATATCCTCACCCTGTTTTAGTTTGCGTTAAATTTACATGTTGTTCTACACCGATAAAAGTTGTATACTGCAATTTAATAAAAAACACATTCGTTAATGGTTGAATTATTGACAGCTAAAAATGTAAAAAGCCTTTAAAATGTGTTTAAGGAATTTCCTTGTTGCCAGAACCTCCGCACCCGGCCGAGGGCATCAACTAATCGATATAGAGTAACCTCCTTTATGCATGTATGCATCATAGCAGTTCCCATAAGAACGTATGTCAAATATTCAAATTTTTGGTATTAATTAAAAACAAATCGATAAATAATTCGAGAATAATCACATAATTTGATTTCGCGTTGCAAAAATAATATATCTCAATAATACGAAACTGTTTGACAATAACAAGGTGGAATACAAAACAAATTGTCTCCGAGATTCATAAATTTATTGTCACGAAACACTTTTTCCAGTGTTAAACTTCAAAGACACTTTCCCTGAGTGTAGAAACAGCCCAGGTCAAGGCACATCTTCCTCCACGCGTACATAGCAATTACAATCACTAACATCCGCCAATGCTAAGTCGTGATACCTGTTTTTTTGTTCACTCGAACCGAGATGATGGTCTACTACAAAGCTCAATCGGAACTAAAAGGTCGCTGCTGAGAGGTAATAGTCGATGAAACGGGTATTATTTTCGCACAACGTGATGCGTGGACACATGCACAATTATTAGTTTTAGATTGCAGGTATGGCAGTGAATCATCGTAAGTTGCACGCATGATGGAATAGCTACCCCATTCATTAGATGGTTGTTGAAGGCCAGATCAAATTGGCGTTAAATCCATTATCCAGATATCTGTCTGTCTATCTACTATTATACTATTTCCTAACTTCCCATTTCTCGAGACTTTCCCACTGTCGTCGGTGCATATTCTTGACCTTTCATATCTCTTTCATCGGTATCACGAAGCTCAGATAGTCGCCGAATAAATTTCACTTTCTACTAGTCCCATATTGTCGCGGTTATACAAGAATAACGCCCGAGGCAATTCACAGCTCTATTAACCCATCGATCTTGCGATAGCACATTCAGGACTTCCTTAAAAAGGCGCCTGGCTCTGGTAATGAAAAGAAATCTGTTCTGCGGACCCGAGGAATCGTTTTGAACGATAGGAACGTGACATTCTCTACGATTCGAAGTATGCGGAGAGCAGGAAATCGAAGCCTTTTAAGGAAATACAATAGTAACACTGATTGAGAGGTAAATTGTGCTGGTGGTGTGAAATTGCGACCCAGATACAGGTCAGGATGGTTTATTAAAAATGTTAATGAATATGAATGAGTTTTTCGACAATTTAATTAATTAAAATTCAGTTGCCTGTGTATATTTTTTCTAAAACGCATAAAATAACGATAAAAATATTTGTATAATTTAAAAATCTGAGGAGTGTCAGATAATGTTTTTTCCAATATTACGTATTATCAGAGGGAAAGAGCATTGATTATGAAATCATTGCACCAATTACTTCAATTTCGTCAACAACAACAATCTTCTTAGAAATCACTAAAAATCCACTCAAATCCTGTCAATTAAAACAGCACGACTGTCGAGTAAGATGAGGAAGATCGTCAGATACAAACCAAGTCCATCATCTGGCTAATAACTGGATTATATTACGTTTGCGGATAATATCTCTCAGACGCAATAATTGAGACGAGGTTTCTAACAAAATTACACGCGAGGCTTCCGTGAAAAAATTGCTTCTTACTTTCCTACAGCAGCACGGATCAGATAAGAAAGGTGGTTTGTAATGATTGGGATTAGCAGTACGCTAAACTTTTACTATGTAATTGACATGATTTTTCTGCAGGTTAGCACTGATTGCGAGGATACCAGAATTCCCTGGAATCTGGAAGAAAAACGATCCTGTATGAACGTAATAATATTATTTCCTCTTTGCTAAATATCCCTTATCAGTTTTATCGAAACAATTATAAGTTTGTCAAGTCATGTGTCAAGAAAATTATTCATACATTCATCTACAACTGAATCATCTCCATTACAGCCATCTAGCGATTACACACCCGAAAACTAGTACCAGTAGAGGACCGCGGGGCAGAAAAATTCCACTAAATCGACCGACGGCTTGGCAACCTTCGAAAACAAAAGCAAAAACTCAGCCAATGCTGTCGACGGACCTTGAGAGTATCTTCAGTTGTGACCTTTCTAAAATATGTAATAGCGATGTCGCACATTCTTGTTTTTACCGATAGGCGACCTGTCACCTTTATGCTTTCACTTGTTTGTTTGGCATCCTCAATATTGTTCGACGAGCGTCGTGATCTAAATGGTATTGTAACTGTATTTGTACATCCTATAGTTCGTTGTCGAGTGGGCGCAATTTTTTATCTTTTGCAGGCATATATTTACGTACTGTAAATAGGGGATTGCGACAAATAATAAAAAAACGCTCGTGTGGATGCGCCTTATAATATGTAACTATCACAAATTAAATTCAGTACCTATACAATTTATTTTTTGCAAGTCGTAACTTGTTCTGTTTATGTTACATGGCCTACAATGTGACATTTCTGAACGGTTTTCGCGATATGTACACCTGTTCGAAACGAGAAAGTGGCAAATTGCTAATAGTATGCAGCAAACAATTATGAAAGTCAGGGCTATGATAAATTACAGCTCACTATCGTGGAGCAGAATTATTGTTTTGAGGATCTGTTGAATTGTTAGTGAAAAGAAAAGGCTATATGAGTGAATTATCAAACAAGTATTGCGCATTTGCGAAGACAGTATAAGTTGTTAGATATTTTAACACTGCTATGTTTTGAAAAGTGTTTGAAATCAACAAAAACACGGCTCAGATCCTTTGCAACAAACAATTCATAATAAAGGAAATAAGGGAGCTGTTTACAAGCTGTTTTTTGGGGTCTTGCCAAATAATTAACGTTTTTTTAAGCTTTTTTGCGAAATTTTGAGAAGCATTGTCAATTTTTTCGTATAGCTCTCATGAAAGCAGGAAGTAATAAAATTTTATACCTTTATTGTCTTTAATAACGTTTTCGGTAATTGCCCGAAATTTATTCCAGATTCTCGTGAGAAAATCGTAAGATTACGTAAATTTCGCCTCTTCAAAAGGACCACAGTAATGCAATATTTTTTCCTAGCATTTGAAAATTCACAAACTAACCACAGAACAGTGTGGTGATAAAGTGATATAATGATTTTTTAATAGTGCATGTTATATAACTCGATGACTTGACTTCCAAATTGCGGATTAAATAACACCTATTTCAGTGATAAAAGTTGTGAACTTATCTGTGTCCTCTAAATCTTTGTTACAATTTCATGAGGTTGTGCCAGCAAAATGCAACATTTATGTAGCTTTGTTTATAAACACTTTAGAAACGACAAAATCCAAACAACCAAGGCGACTTTGCAAGATTTCGAATAATGTCAAAATGAACTGATTAAGAAATGTAAAAAAATATAACCCTATCTTCTCAGCAGTTAAGTATAATTTACCAGTCTCGGACTCTGTTGCCAGCACTCGCTCCGCTCGGGCGCAAAATCATCCTCCACTAGTGAATAATACCTCCTTTATGGTGTAAATAACTATTTATTGTATTAAACTCATCCTAACTCATTTTAATCGGCGCCAATCGTAAAAAAAGCACAAGTAGCGACAGTCACAGTACAAGCCTTTCTTCAGAAGTTAATTGCAAGTGACAAGGCAACATCTTAGACTGTCGTCGACATGTACTATCTAAGATCCATACTAAAGCAATCTAACAAAACATCGGCTTCGCCACTAATCTCACGTAATGACTACATCATCTTCACTTTCTTTTCTAGCGTTACTCATCTCGAAAATGACACGGTATCCAAAACAGAAGTGAAACAAATAATATATGTAGATGGCCGGGGAATCCGTGACAGTTATCTTGAAACAAAAAAGGATCCAGTCCCAAAGCAAGCTAAGCATTCTTCTGTTTCCATCACTTACTCTTTCGAAATGTCATTTTCCTTAATTTTTACCAATCGTAATAGGACTTCTGCTGTTACGTCGGTCGCCGTAATGGAATATTTTGAAACGGCGTGTGTTGAAATTTTTCGTATCGCATAATATCGACGCATAGTATGGAAATGTCGGGTGTTTTCAGTCACATTATAATTATGAAACCTGTGAGAACTCCGAGGTGATGTAATTTTTTTAAAATGAGTTAGGAACAATCGTGAATAGGATTAAATATAGTTTGAGGTGTGAGTAGATCCTTGGATAAGGCTCAGTGTAGATTTCGCGCGGATTAACGCCGCTGTTGGATTCGTTTTTTAATTCACGATTTACAATTGTAATCAGGTTGATGCTCAGAACTGATTTCTTCGATGAAATAATAAACCAAATCCTGCACCAAGCTTTAAACGATGTTTAATTCCTCCTCTGTTGTTTTTACTGTTTCCTGAACTGGATTGTCTCCTAAGATTGTCAATTTTGAGATGTCAGTGTTTGAAAATAATTCTAAAAGTGAAATGTATTGTAGTAACACTGCTCAAGAAACAACTTAATAAAAAAATAAGTGACTGGAGACAGTACAATCATCATCGTACATCTACCCTTTAAAGCAACAAAATTCTCGCGTCTCTCGATTCTTTAAAACTTTTATCACATTTTCTATTATACTTTGTGCATAAAACATTTGTCTTCATCCATGTTGTAATATTTTACTTTCAGTTGATACGCATTGTCTATCAGTTACACAACTCTTAACATTTAATAATTCTAAATCTAAGCCTCATCTTGTGGCATCAAGGTCCTTTTGCATTGTCTCACAAGGTATTAATAGAATACAATAATAAAATTAGTAACTATTAAAAAAGTGTTTTGCTTTAACTGTATTGAAATTGACTATTTTAAACATTGTTTTTTAGTCAACTTTATGTCATTTGCGAAAAAAATAAACAGTAAAAGTACATCCCTTGCTAAGCTACCTCATATTTGGGTTTGGGTGTAAATCGGGGGCCAAAGAAATGTCCAAATCCAGGCCTGTTCTATGGCAAGGTAAGTGCGATGTGTTGCTTGCGGGTTTCTGTGTCAAAATCAAGTTATTAGCCAACATATTGGGAAAGATGTTTTGTACGCGGTAAAATAATGATTCGTTACAGATGTGAACACACTATTATATCTAGAGTCCAAGTCTCTTGACCTTGAAGATGGAACTTCGGTAGAAACGTATTGGAGAAGACAAAAATCAAAAACAATTATAATTAACGCAATATAAATCCAGTAAACTGTGTCAAATAAGTGTGATACAATGAGAGTCGTCTCTAGCTGTAGTTTTGCTTTCGGAACATCGGTGAAACTAGTAAAAGTACTTATTACGGGAATGGAAACCCAACATCTCACACGGTTGGTCCCTCATTAGCGGCTAAATGAATCTTCTTCGCTCGTTGCCCATTGTAAGGCGATTTATGGGCCTCCTGGCACATTTACTGGCAAGGTCGTCATGCAGAGAGATATTAACGATTGTGGATGTATTCGTTGCTTCATAGTACTCCAACACATCTAATTGTTCGATGGTAAACTGGAAACTACACGGTGTTCTTTCATTTCCGATCTAGTTTGATTCAAATGTGCAAAGTAGGCGTAAGCTATACATGCTAGTAAACGATTGTTTTTAGTAACTGTCAATTTATCGCAGCTTGTTGCGTGTTCGTCGTTAAAGATCAATTAAAAAAAGTGTCATGGTAATAATAAATGTTATTAGTAAAGGACTTAATAGTGTTCCTTGAGGAATAACTGGTTACGTTTGAACAATTTGCCATTATTCGTCGGCATTTCATAACTCTGAAACTGAAGACTTTTTTGAAAGGTTTACCAACTACGCCTAGACCAAAACACTTAGCACCTAATCAACATTATGAAAGATTACACCCAAATATGACAAGGTGACTTGAGCAGGAAGTGACACAGATATATAAACAATTATCCAAGTGAAACAGGTCTAAGTGAAGTTAATTTTAGTTTTATACAACTAATTGCTCTTCTTGCAATGTTTCAAGTGTCTACGCAGCAAAAACAACTGACGGGATGGTGGTAAGTGGAGAAAAATGCTAAATAGTTTTGAAACTGACAAGTATTTAATGGCTTTAAAAGATCGGCGGGGTTTTATAATCTAGATCTTGACATTTTTGTAGTCGAAATGCTGATACGAAATGTGGCAGACCCTGAAAACCGGTAGAATTGCTGTAGATTGGCGGTATCCACAAAAGAAAGCAAGTAAAGCAAACTTGGCAATTGCAATTATCAAAAAAGTCTTTAATTTTTTTGTCCCTCCCAGGAAATAACTCTGTATTCAGAGGATCCACAAAAAAATGTATATCTACACCTGTGCATACGTTTCAAAAGGTAAACCAAGACTGAAACCAAGAGTAATAGTCGATTAAAGTGCAAAATTATACGCCTGATCTAGAATCTCGATCGTTGACCCATTTTAGACATTCTACAAGATCATCGCGTTGTTATACATATTATATCAGTGTAATCGCAATAAATTATATGAAAGTAACGTGCCAGTCGCCAATTGAGTAACATTTCTATGGCAGAAATAGATTCCCCATGGTGTAAACTACTCTAATTGGGCAGTGAGTCAAAGTGGTTCCATTATAAAAAAAGTATATCATGATATTTGTTCACAACGTGATAGTTTTTTACTTTTTCTGTATCATAACGAAAGGTACATTTCATAGCGATTCATTATTCAGTATCATACGCCTATTTGTTGGTCAGTGGCGTGCTATCAAAATTATCCAGGTGGGTATGAAAATGAATGTTATAAGGGAGTTAAAAAAATTTATTTACTCGTACTTTCTACGTACGTTAAAACTAATTTTCAACTGAAGGAAGCGACATAAAATCACCTTTACCGGGTAATGCTGCTAACAAACGGACTCTATAATTGTTATTACTTACAAACTGTGTCATTATGTAACGAAACGTCTTCAATTTTCGTTCATTTGCGATTGACATAACAGGTCGACGAATAAGTCGCTTATCTGAGAGAAAGAGTAAAAGGAACGGTATTATATCATAGCCACAAATAGAAGAGTTCATTTATTTGGTTGTAACTTTCCTTTTTTACTCTATTGTGAAGGTATCAATTTCATTCAAACGAATAAGATTTTTTTCTAAAATTTATCCATGTTGCTGATAACTTATGGATATGAAAATTTTTTCCAGCTTAGAATTTGGAAAAACAAAGCCACTGGATCAAAGATTATTGCTAAATTGTTTATAATTTAACGGTAAATGCCGATAAACTTTGACCGTATATATCTCTAAAACCAATAAACGGAATTTAACTTTTTTTTTAAGAAGCGTCTTTCCAAGTACTTTAAAATTAGGTTGAGTGGTCTTTTCTATGTGAAAAAATTTTCAAGTATCTAGATGCTTATTTGAGGCAGTGCAACATTTTGAAAATTCGAAAACTTTTTTTCAAAATTTTTTTAAAAAAATTATTTTGAGAAAACTATTCAACCGATTTTAATGAAATTTGGTTTGTTGTTTTATTATACTCTAAAGTTTTTTTTACCAAAATTAGAATGCCCTCGGAGTAATTAAAATATTTAAAAAAAAATATCAAAGAAACTTGATTATTTTGCCTTTTTTTCATAAATTATTGCTATCTTGCAACATCGGTAATAAATTCAAACATTTTTAACTTTCGGTGTATTATGCAAAATTCAATTCTAAAACTCTTCCTCTTCAATATCCTTCCAAAATGCATAGTTTCCAAGATATAAGTAAAAAACGCAGATAAAATAGGTATTTTTTTAAATTGTTGAAACATTTTTGCAATTTTGAAAATGTGCCGGACCTCGCCCAGTTCTAGGGATCTACACTTTTATTATGTTGGTTATACTGAAGGTATTCCAGCAAATATTAACCCCCTCTTACATCCAAAGTGGGATATTTCGAAACAAAATTTCTAAAACTTAGCAGTTATTTGAGCAAACATTAGTTATCTGAAAAGGTGATTGAACTTCATATTACTCTAACCCGATATTTGCACTACAGTTAACTGAAAGGTGGGTGGTAGTAGTCAATAAATATGTAAATAGTAGAAATTAAATCAGTTACCGTTTATATATACTAAAATAGTTGATTAATCACTAATTATTAAGCACTACAACTCCTTAATTAAGTTAAGATTCGAAAAATTTCAAAAAAATTACTGATAAAAAAATCCCAAGGCTATTTGTGTTCCTCACAAAATCGTCATTATGAGCAAAGAGACGAATTTGATTTTAAAAAATAAGCTACACCTGCCCAGAGAAACAACAATGACTGGTGCTTCTAATAATAACTTGGTATAGTAGTAAAAAGATGTATCTGTTTTAATAACATGAATTAATACTACAAAATAGTTAATGTTTTATGTAATAGGTTTCTTTGACCAAAAGAAGAATCATAGTTTTAAATAGTTGGCAATGAAACGTCTTATCAACTCGTCTACATTCGTTTTATGTACCCTATGGCCCAAAAAAGACTTCGTTGCAAAAGTGAAATATAGGTGCTAGGTCTGCAACATGTTTTATAGTAAATGGATTGATATCTCGCAAAAAATATGACGTATGATAAAGATCTTTTTATATATACGAGCAGATAAACATCGAAAGAAAGGGACATGTTAAAAAATTGTTTGTGCCACCCGGATTAGCAATAAAATTTAAAACATTACTCATTACATCGCTATTTTTAACAATTACAACAATTACTCATAAATTTATGTATTACTGTCAGGTATTCACGGGATATTAAAAATAAAATCTGTGACAATCGCATCGTAAAAGATCGTCACGAACAATAAAAAAGCAATACATATTCATTTGTTTATAGAAACAGATTTATACAGACAGGGTATCCACTAGAGGTATGACCATTCTTACTGTTATAAAACTGCCAAATTTTTGTATACAATTTCTGCATATCTAGTCTTTGTTGTTTCTCCTTAGACGTAAATCATCAAGCAGCAACACTTTTTTCAAATTTGGCTAAATTTATTAAATATCCGGGTTATTTGTATAGTTTCTATGCATAAAATTACACGTATGCAAAAAAGCAAGAACAAAAGAATCGTTGTTTTATTTAGATAACGAATAAAAAAACTGTAGCGTTAAAAAATTATTCCACGTCGTTCGCTAATCAAAAATTTCCTGTATCGACTGCTTTCTAAAAAAACTATCATTTTTTTCGGTAGTTTTTACGTTCAATGTGCGAAAGATCTCCACACACGTCTGCAGATATTGTCAGGGAAAGTGATAGTAATCAACAAACTGTAGGTACGCTCCTACGAAACAAAAACACAGCCTGGGGCTAAAAAAAATACAAATTGGCTAACTACTGATATTATTCGACGCCAAGTAATGAAGTAATACGTATATTTAACTTCAGTAAGGTATTCGATGTAACGTTCGTTTTTAAGTGGACAAACGAGATTCGGCTTGTGGACTTTGTTTATTGGAGTTGGATTGGAAAAATCAAGTCTGGCTCTCCATCTGCCTTATGAATAATTATAGTTTTTGACCGCAATTATTTATATTTATGGTTTTCAATTAAAAAGTAATAATTACATTGGAAGCCACGATCTATAACTTTGAATTAATTAAAAAAGTTCTACCTCAAATAATCGGTCGTGGTCCGGTCAAATTAGTCATAAAAATAGTGGTCAGATAACGAAAATTCCGACAGAGCTAAGTTTCGGTGGAGACCTTGGGTACACCATTAGAAATAAAGTGTCGAAAGTCCCCATCGATCCCATGTGTGCTAAAAAAGTTATTCGGGGTCAAATGTCAAAATTTGAGGTTTTTTGGATTTTTTCGAAAACAGTAAGTTTTGTCAAAAAAGTAGCTCTAACAAAAATTATAGATCTTAAAATTATCTACAAAAGTGATCCTTACACTTTTTTTTGTAAGAATCTCCATTCCTGAGATATCGTGGTTCTAAAAGTTGAAGGAGTCACGTTCTACATGATATAACACATATATGCCACGTATACAGGGTGGTCGCGACGTAATAGGCCAAAATTCATGGGTAGATTCCCCAAGTAAAAATATTGCGATTTAGCCGAACTTACCTTAGTCCAAAAGTTGATAGTTAAAGAGATACAGGGTGTTAAATGTAAAATATTATTTCGGTTTTTTTTTAATTTATTCCTTAACAAATGCAAATATCCTCACAAAATTTTGGGGATTGGAGTTCGTTGAGTAGAGGAATTGAAATCTGTTCACATTTTGGTTAAAGTTCATAGAGCTAGCTGCAGTAGATTGAATGTGTTAAAAACGACATAACTTTTTTGTGCTTTAAGGTATCTCATCTTTGGTTACAAATTCTTATTTTACAACTTTTTTTACACAAAAAAGGTATACTTTTTTAAAGTAGCTATCTCGCACCGTTTTCGAGATATTTGGCTTTGAAACTTCCAATGCTAATAGTTGAAATAATTAAAATAATTTAGAAATGTTAAAAACAATGGTTTATTTAGAATTAAACATTGTAATGAATAGTAAAATTAGTAAAAAAATATGCCTTTTTGACAATAATTGCTTAAAATATCCACCTCCAACTTCAATACATTTATCAACACGTTTATTAAAAGATTGTCTTATTTTAAAGTATAAATCCTTAATGCTAAATGACTGCAGCATTTAAAACCTTTTGACACTTTATTTCTAATGGTGTACCAAAATTTAGCTCTGTCAGAATTTTCGTTATTTGAAATGTCTATTTTGACCGGACTATCATATCAAAAACTAGAATTCTGTTTTAATTTGTACATATGATGTCACCGACATTTTTTTCTCACTTCTGATGGCGTCATTTCATAATAAACGTTATTTTAATATAAATTAAAAGGAGTTTTCTTAAAATACATATTAATATCAAAGGTAAAAAATCATTCATTTGTTTAGAAATAATTTTAAATGTTGTTCACATTATAATATACCATCCCCTCTTCCGCACAAACCCTTGACTTCTGTACTAATTCTTGTCTGAGATAATTAATAATTTCACTGTTTTATTAAATGGCATAGTGAAAAATTAAAAACAGTCGAACCGAGAGTAGAAGGATTAAGACAAGAACAAATCAGATTACTAAGTTTAATTAAAAAAAAAAAATCGTTTCTGCAAGTTATATCGACCGAATCGATTTCGTCCATATATCACATCAAAATCGACCATTTCATCTAAGATAGGAAGACTTTCTAATTTTTCGCGAACAATAATCCAATAAATTCACTTTCCTTTTATCTACAGCCATTTTACTTTCTTTTCTGTCATCCTCCGTATACGAATTGCATCCAAAAATGTGCAGAACCCCCTGAACAATGCATGTAAGTATGCCGGATGATTCACAGTGCAGTGATATATATTCACAAAGTAGGCAGATTCCACTTTCGAGTAAATTCTCTCGGAACAAATGACCGCGAAAATTTGTGTCATCCCGCACACTCGAATCCATCATTTAATTCGAAGCGTTTTCACGGTTAAGAAAGACCGCATAGCGTTAAGTAGGATACGGGATATTTGATTTAGTAGAGGCAATAAGCGGCAGCATAAAAAATTGGACGAATTTTGTAATTAATTGCAATTGACTGCAACTCGTTCGAATTTGATATTTAAACAATAAAATTAATATATCTTTGTACGCACGCTTGGAAGCTAAGAAGTCGAGGGTTTGCCAAATTATGCGTCAAGGAAATTATTTCCAATAAGACCCAAGCTAAACTTGTTATAATCTTTCCATCCTCATGCACACAACTATTCATAGCACACTAGAAGTAATTAACTAAAAACAGCAAACTGACAGTTGACATCAAATATGTCATCATAAAAGTGGTTTTCATAGTTAAGACTAACCTATAACTACAACATGTTAAAACTTAATTTAAAAGATTGCAGAAAATTAAATTTGACTTAAGAAGTGGATGTATTTTAACTTTGTACAAATATTTTTTTTCCATGTTGAACTGAACATAATTTTACTGGTATTTTCTGTGGTATGTATGTGGTACCGATGACGGGTCGATGTAATTGTGTAGATTTATAATTTTCGGTTTCTCTTAATTTCCGGAAAAATTGTGTGGAGAAAAATTAGAATAATATGGAAAATTAGGAAAAAATTTATTTTTCTTGCAATGCAAGATATAAACACATCTGGCTACTTTATTTGCTAGCAAATATAAGTGTTAACACATATTTAATAAAAATAACTTGTTTCAAAAATACATATTTTGAACATGTTTGGGATAACCAAGAGCATGGATACGTGTTCAGATGACTCAGAGTCAGACAAAGACTTAGGTTAGGTATCTTTCAACTTGAGCTTTAATGTAATATCGACATAAAAGCAAACTAAAAAAAAGTAGGCTTAGAAAAAAAAATAGATAAACGTAAACATAAACAAATAAACATACATTTTTTGAATGCTACATTTGAAGATCGCTAGATTGGTACAAGAGGGCCCATACATTGGCCGCCACGATCCCCAGATATTAATCCATTGGATTTATTTCTCTGAATCCATAAGAAATAATTTTTCTCAAAAACCACGCATTTTATTTAAAAGTAGTAAAATCTTTTTGCTGTAGAATAAATCGCAATGAAAAAAAAATATATTCATTTTGAAAATTTTCCAGTGGCATAGAAATTATATTAAAAATAGGGGCAATCATAGCCCCTTATGAACGCCTATGATTGATCTATTTCCACATTAATTTTTAAAATCGATAAAGCATTTCATTCGTACACTTCATACTAAATATAAAACAAATGGCTTTCATAGTTTAAGAAAAAATAAATACAAACCAAAAAAAATTTTTTTTTCAAGATCTTATATAGATAGGCCAGAAAATATAGAGTTGAACTCGACTTTTTGTTTCGGCAAGCTGAATTTATCAATATATATGCTAAATATTATGTACAATAACATATTAGTTTCCACAGTCATAAAAATGGGGGAAGATTGTTTACAGGGTGGCTAATTGTATAATTTTTACGTAAATTTACGTTTTTCGCTTATAACTTTTTTTCCGTTCATTTCCAGGAGAAAACAGTAAAGTACTTTTTGTTTCGTCTTCAAAAGACCTACAAAACTAGCCCTCGAGCGTCAAAAAATATTGATTAGATCAAAAGTTATAAACAGAAGTTTATTTATGACTTTTGAATTAAACATTTATAAACTGCGTTATTATTACCAGAACGTTTTGACATCGCATCCTCTCATTTCTTATCACTGTCTAATAACTCACTCGAAATCTGGAATCGGTAAGTTGATAAATGATAGATTTTATTGTATTATTATGAAATCTACCATGAAAAAAATCAGTGCGGTTGTGGAAGATGCTCGGGATCGTCCAGACAAACAATTAGTTAATTTATTTATAAGGCCATAATTTGTAAACTATTCAATTTTTCGAATCCAGATTTTGTGTGAGTTATTAGACAGTGATAAGGAATGAGAGGATGCGATGCCAAAACGTTCTGGTAATAATAACGCAGTTTATAAATGTTTAATTCAAAAGTCATAAATAAACTTCTTCTGTTTATAACTATTGATCTAATCAATATTTTTTGACGCTCGAGGGCTAGTTTTGTAGGTCTTTTGAAGACGAAACAAAAGGTACTTTACTGTTTTCTCGTAGAAATGAACGGAAAAAAGTTATAAGCGAAAACGTGAATTTACGTAAAAATTATATACATCCTGTAAACAATCTTTCCCCCATTTTTATGACTGTGGAAACTAATATGTTATTGTACATAATATTTAGCATCTATAGTGATAAATTCGGCTTTCCGAAACAAAAAGTCGCGTCCAACTCTATATTTTCTGGCCTACAAGGTTCAGGTTATGTAACGATAAACGAAGGAAGAAAAAATATGTTTTCCCCTTATTCTGAATGAATTGTCAACTTGTAAACTGACTATACCCTGGTCAAAACTTGTGTTTAACTTAATTTGTTTAGATTTTCTAAAACTCTCGTCAAAATACTGCTATAAATTTACTGAAAATTACGCATAAAAATATGTAATATACGTCCTATATTGTAATAAAAATGTAATTTTTCCAGGCTTTTCATATTAGTTTCATTCTTCGCACAACTTTTCCAGAAATTTTAGACCCTCGGGATGTTCCCAGAGGCCCAGAAATATAAACTTCGCTCAGTTTCTATCGCAAGCGATTTTCTATCACTTCCCACCCCAACACTCCAACTAACAATCATTCTTTCAGTTCACTTCGGGTTTCAGGGAGCTTTCAGGCCACACGCCACTTACCTCAATCGCTGGCAAGCGGTCACAAATTCGTCGGTAGTCCAAAGTGCGCGTCGAACCGCATGAAGTGTCGAGGCACGATCGAAGTCAACGCGAAGAAGACTGACTCCTCCGGGCCGCTGGATTTAGCGATCCGGAGGATTTCAGATGGACCTGACGCTCTCTCCCCCACAGCTTTTGCCGATCGGCGACCTTTCACAAAGCTGCACGCGCGCCTGCAAAGGCCAAACGGCTCTATGGTCACTTAGCATGCTCTGGAAGACCGCGGTTGATTTATTTGGGTCGTTTTCCTCGCGGGATTGTACAGGGTGTCAGGACCACCGACTGACGTCTTTAATTTAACTTTAATTGTCAAAATTTAAAAACAATTTCGGTATCTTACACGAAACTGCTCCTTATCTACACCGAAAAGGTTGGTTCAGAAACAGTACAGGAAATGTTACGGAACAGATCAATCACTTCCAACGCAAATCTCAAAGAGGTGAATGGCGGAAACTTAAAACAAATAATAAATTATTTATTGACGTGCGAAGTTATTGCTAACTGCAGCTGTTATATTTGCCGTTGTTATTGTTGAAGCATCTGAGTGCTATTTAATCATAGAAGAGTTCCTATTTTCACTTTTTTTACTCGAAAAACAAAAACAGTTGCTTCTGTAGCAACAGCGGTGTCGGTGTGACGATACAATATACCGGGCGTTTAAAAATAACGATAATTTTGTGTTTTTCTCGAGTTATTCGGAAATTTGGTAAAAAAACAAACGTCAGAAAAAGACGTTAACTTTATTTTCGAGATAGACGATTGCTAAAATATATTGTACGTGAAATAATGTTTGAATTAATAATAAATCAAGTAATTTAAATAACTAAACGGTAATTTTGATAAAAATCACTATACAGGGTGTCCCATCACGAACTTCATCGATGTATATCTGGGAAAAAGGATTTTTTTTGAAATTGTGACGGTGTGATACGGACCGGGGGCCTACCAAGCTAAAATATTTTCAAGGTTATCGTACTTCCCGTTATACCGGAAGTCGATACACACTTTCTTATTTTAAATGGAACCCCCTGTATATTATTGCATTTTGGTAAAGAGCATCTATTTCTAAGATGAAAACATATAGCACACTCCATACTTAGGATTAACCGTTTCCGAGATATTTTGATTTTTAAAAATTGACAGATGCAGACTGTCAAAAAAATTTAGTTTTCCCGGAAACATAAGTATATTTTTTTGTGCAAATTGGACATTTTGTAGAGGAAGACCTAATTTATCGAATTTGCCACGAAAAATTTCCAGTTTTTATACAGGGTGGTCAAAAAAAATTATCGAGTATGAACTTCAGAAAACGTGGAAAACTCGAAATTTTTAAATGGAAACCCTTAATTTTTTAACGTATTCGTTGTTGAAAAATTAAAAAAAAAATCGAAATGGTTATAAAAGTGTAAAAATAGGTATTTTTAGTATTGATCATTGTTTATTATGACAACAAGTATCTCCAAAAAATTGTGTGTCATTCCGAAACCTTAATCAAAGCCAATTCTTTCATAACATTTAATTTTAACATTTTTTGGACACCCTGTACATGAAATGTTAATTTTCTCTGTGGCAATGTCAAATACAAGCAAAACCTTTTATCAATAAGTGTAATTGTTTCCGTAAAATGTAAAATAAAAATGTTTTTTATTTTATTCACTTTAATCTTGAACGTACTGTATACCGGTTTCGAACTTATTTTTTTAAAACATCAAACAACCTCTATCTTATGGTTACTTTTGAACACTCTGTAATTAATCATAAAGAACCGCCTTTGAATGAAGTTTTGTCACGGATCGTAGTTGCATCCTGTATATTTCTCGGTACCGACTAAGAAACTTTAATGTCCGTAATTAAATGCCAAAGAAAAAAACGTGATTGAACAAAATGGATCAAAAACCAATAATATAATACCGATACCAATTTGATTTATCTGAAGATACATTAGAAATATCTAAAATCAAAAGAGAAATTGCTCATGCAATTACGATTAGGTGCCTTTATAGTCCAATTAACTAAGCCTTTAAATCGAAATTTTGCCAACTTGACTGAATTTTTGATATGAGTTAGTTTAAGGTATATTATAACAATAAGTGAGAGTAATTTTTTGTTCAACCCCCGGCCAAGGGTGGAAAAAGATAAAACAAAGGGCTTTTTCAAGATAACTCAAAAAGGGTAAGAGCTAGAAAAAAAAGTTTTTCATGAAAGTTGTAAAGCAGACAATTCTACATAAAAATGGCCTCTTAACTTTTTCTTGTACTATTACAATTAACAGAGTTAGGGAGGCTAGAAGTTAAGGGAAGATTTCAGAAATTTAAAAAAAATCATAACAAACAGAAAAATGATTGAATTTTGTAATTTTTTTTTTCAATCTGCTCTAAAATATGTAACTTTTCTTTTCAGAGAAATAGATATATTTTTTAATTTTTAATAAGAAAGTTATAACAAAAAATCAAATTTTTAATCGTTAATTTTAATGATTTAACAAAATTAAATTTCTGAAATCTTCCCTTAACTTCTAGCCTCCCTAACTCTGTTAATTTTAATAGTACAAGAAAAAGCTAAGAGACCATTTTTATGTAGAATTGTCTGCTTTACAACTTTCATGAAAAACTTTTTTTTCTAGCTCTTACCCTTTTTGAGTTATCTTGAAAAAGCCCTTTGTTTTATCTTTTTCCACCCTTGGCCGGGGGTTGAACAAAAAATTACTCTCACTTATTGTTATAATATACCTTAAACTAACTCATATCAAAAATTCAGCCAAGTTGACAAAATTTCGATTTAAAGGCTTAGTTAATTGGACTATTTATCGGTGTATTCAAATAAACACATCTTCGTTTGCATTAAAAGAATATTTATAATAAAGATTTTTAATTTATAACAGTGACAACCAAACATTATTTAAATTTTATTCAGTAACGTCGATTTTTGGAAATATCTCATTGGAAAGGATAAGGTGAAATGCATATGAAATTCCAAAATCGTTACGTAATTATAAGCATCTACTTAATTTATTACTTCTTTCACTTATCGACGCAATTTCTTTAATTTACTTGGAACACCAACTTAGCTTGCGTCGCGCTGCTGCCAGACCGTTTCCCGTAGCAAGCCATGACAAAACAAAAAATCCCGCATTGTCAGTTTGACGTCAAACCGCACATTTCGCCCTTCGCCATGCTAAGCCAGACCAAGATGCAGTTGTGGTACCCCAAAAAGTCATCGGAGGAGCCTTCCACCCTCAACTCGAACCCTTTTATGAACAAATACAAGCAGGACGAGAAGTGTCAAATTATCAACAACGAAGACTGTGACAATCACAGCCTTGCGCTGTCGGATACCAGCGACGGCAACGAAGAAATCAACGTAGAATTCCTATCTGAAGACGACTCTAGCAGAGTTGCGACTCCGGGCGTCAGCGACTGTGAGGATGAAGTGGAAAGGAAGAGGAGGAAAGCGGATGATATAGAAGTGAGCGATTTTATCGACTTGGATTATTGGAAAAAGGAGACGCTGTGCTGCGGAACGATCTTCAGGGGGATGTACGACGAGATATTAGTGGATGCTAGGTTTATCAAACCTTGCAAGAATTCTTTTTTGAACAGAGAAAGGAAGAGGGAAAATAATATTTAGTTTGATTATTAGTATTGAGGTTAGGGTTAGAAAATAGTTTTAAAGATTAGACTACGAGTAGGTATTTTGAAATATTTATTTAGCATGTTTCTCGTGAATTGATTAAAGGAATGTTTCTTAAAATTGGTCGTTACGTAATTTTGTAATACTTTAAAAGCTTTGTCGAAGACTGTCAAAGTATGCGTATAAATTCAAGCAGATTTGTCAGTTGAAGACAGGTGCGCATCATGAGGCTGCTGTCAGTTTTAAATTTGAGCTGATAAACAATGAAATACGAGACTATTTTTTTTCTATTTAGTTGTACATTTACGTACAGATTAATTTTAACAGTGATTTGCATAAAATAAACCCATATAAATTTCTGTCTTAAGTCAGGTTAGGTTTACATTATACATTATACATAAATAAGGGAAAACTTAACCTTACTTTACGTAAATAGACAGATTTCTTCTGTACTATGTTGAAAAATATTCTCCTGGAATATCTTAATAAATTTATCGATTATAAAAACTATACAACGACCGAAAGAAAGTAATAAACAACTCATTATATGCATATTGCTTAATTATGCATTTGGTTAGAAAGGTATTCGAACTGAATTTTGTTTCTCATAAAAAATAATAAAGACAATATATGAAAGCTAGATTGTTCTACGCGAATTCTTATCACATTGTTGGAACAAGGAAGTGTTCCACCGAGACATTTCTTTAACCTTTTACTTACTGTTCATATACAGATTGTTCCAATTATAAACTACACTGCAGATATTCAATTGTGACGTCATTTGAGAGAACTAAAGTCACAGTATATATAATACCTACAATACTACGATCATAGAACAACCTACTTCTTTAGAATATGGCGGTATTTGTTCTGAATTCCTCCAGAATATATTTAATTATTGCTGTATTACCTATATTAGTTAAGTAGGTTTCAAGTTTATTTGAAACAAAGTGGTGTCTATATCTTTTTTTGCATGTAAGGGTGCAAAGAAACGATTTCTCTAAGAAAGGGAAAAAATAAAAGGATCTACTCCTTTTTAATATGGCTGACTTGTTCAAGGTCATAATTCTGTAGCTTTTAAAATCCAGTTATAAGAAAATATGTCCAATTATAACCAATAAAATTAAGTAACTCTCCATTTTGACTGCTTATAAAAATATGCAATTAAAAACATAATATTTATCAAAAAGTATTAATAATTACTTAATAAGTCTATCTTTATTGTGGAAAAAAGTGTCACAATTAAGTTCGATAATTTTGTATCTAAATTACATAATTTGGTAGACGACATCGCTTTATACAAGCAGTGAGGCTTTCACTAAAAAAACACTTGTTTTTTAAGCTAACATTGTTTTGAACGTATTAAAAGGAATTAGAGACAGATAAATGTTAATCCGAAAATATGATTATTGTAATTTTATGGGAAAAAACCGGACTTCGTTTTCTAGTAAACAGAATTAAAAACGGACATAAATTTATTTCATGTCTATGAAAGCAATAAAGAAATAAAAAACACGTTTGGAGCCACTTTAAACATGTTCTCCCGATACAATCTTCAACAGTAACGTTGACATTTTGGATCACGTATTAGATAATAACTTTCTTCGTGGGAATTATATATTTAAGTGAAAGTACGTACATCGCCTTATGCATAACAATAAATAATGGCTATTATTATAGCCTCACATTGTCCGTATCTCGTGTGAAAATTGCGTTGGATAAGCTATCTTCGGGGATTTATAGATTAATAGGTAGGCGTGCTTCCTTTTTTCATGCGCCAGAATGCAAATATTTTATAACAATGTTCTGAATACGAGTTGCGAAATCTAACGTGTGTTTTAGAACTTTTCTGAAATGTATGTAAAGTGGCTGGGAAAGTCAGGGCGGCTGAATTATTGTGCAATTTAATGAGTTGTATTGGCAGCAGTGATCCGATAAACGAGATACATCTACAGATAATACAGAAACGGCTCTACACAAATTTTGGAAAACGGAATCCAATAAAAATTCTTCCAAGAATTGTTAAAACTATTTCATTTAATGCTGTTTTTATTCTGGTGTTTGTAAGTATTTAACATAATTTTCAAATACATAGAATCTCGAGTTACTTATTTGATATTAAATGCCAGTAACTTCTGATTGGACAAGGGGTGAAAGCATTAGCACAGATTGTGGAACGAACTGTTTTAAAGAACGAACCCTTTTTAGAACTTTCCAGAAGAAGAAGACGAAACAATTCGTTTAACCTCACTTTTTAATGTCAAAGGTTAGGTACGAATAATGATAAAAAATAAATAAATATTGTGTTTTAAATTATGCTGTTGTGTTTCACAACACTGCGCCGCCAACTAAGAAGCTTTCACGCGACGAAAATGGCCAAAAGTAAATTCGAATACGTGAAATCCTTCGAATCCGATGAAAAACTCTTGCCCAACAGCTGGATAGTGGTTCGAATAGATGGTAAAGGCTTCCACAAATTCTCTGCCAAACACGACTTCGCAAAACCTAACGATCCTAGAGCCCTCTGGTTGATGAACAGAGCCGCTACCGTCGTCATGCAAGAATACAAAGACATTTTATTGGGTTACGGTCAAAGCGACGAGTATTCCTTCGTATTAAAGAAAGACACAACTTTATACAATCGAAGAACTTCTAAAATAGTGACATATCTGAACAGTTTATTCTCTTCCTCGTACGTGTTCTTCTGGAAGGAGTACTTCAAAGACGTTAAACTGAAGTATCCACCGTCGTTCGACTCTAGAGTCGTTCTGTACCCCTCCGATGAAAACCTACGGGATTACCTCAGTTGGAGACAAGCCGACTGCCACATAAACAACTTGTACAACACCACGTTTTGGTCGTTGGTTCTTAAAGGAGGTTTGACGAATTCCGAAGCAGAACAGAGACTATGCGGAACGTTTTCGAGCGATAAAAATGAAATCCTCTTCAGCGAATTTAACACGAATTACAATAACGAACCGGTGATGTACAGAAAAGGAACGATATTAGTGCGAAAAGGTGTTAAACATCCGGTGCACGGTAAAACGAGGCAGGTGGTTTTACCGTTACACGAAGACATGATTCAGAACGATTTTTGGAAGAGGAACGACGAGATTTTAAGCATGAAAAGTAGCAAAATGTACGAGTGGCCGGGGGAAATCACTTTGCCGGAGTTAGTAGTGTCGCAGTTGCATTTGAAACAAGACGTTAAAGGTGACGACGATGCATCTGACAAGGAACAGGCGGCAAGATGACGATGTTTTAAATAAATTGTGTGTTATGTTATTCGTTGGATTATGTTAATTTTTATATACCCTGAAGCCGAAATTCTGATCTGATTTCATAATAAATAGTAAACCGTTAAATAAATGTTTCTTAATAAATTCGATAATTTTTTTAAGTATTCTCTCTGGAAGCAGTGATTGCTTTTCAAAAAAGTCATCAAAAAATCTACATCTTTCTTCCATTTATAAAAATATTGACCCCCGGGGATTTGCGCTAACTATATGTAGGCTCTTTGCTGAGCGTGATCTCCAAAATATATGAACGGGTAGTTTTCAACAGAGTTTTCGCTTTTATTGATAAATGTAACCTCAATCTTTGTTTTGAGCATAATAGGTAATAATAATAATAATAAAATACAAGTAAACAAACTGGTGTCTGCCGAGATTTATAAAATTTTGTGAATTTTTATGCAGCGTAGAACGCAGTAGTGTATTATATGTTGCCTATCTAATAAAAATTGAAATACACTACTACAAATTATATAAAATTTTTAGATATTATGCAGACAAGAATACATAACTATTGTATTGTATGTTGCCTATCGAACAAATACTTAAATGCAACGAGAATCAAAAATCTCGAAAACTGGTGGAAAAGAGCAACTGAATACAGTTTTGGATTGATCAGAGCGGTTATAGTTTATGTTACAAATAAAAATATAAGTAAAATACTAACAACTCTAGTAAAATTTAAAAAATTTCGTGAATTTTTATGCAACCAAGTATACACTTCATTGTATTTTGTGTTGCATACTAAACAAAAGTAAATGGAATTTTAACGTTTTGGATTGGTCAAGACCGTCATAATTCATTGGAATTTTTTGTGAACCTTAAAAATATTTGAGAAAATCGATGGTCCATGAAAATTGTTTATACTTTGAACTCATTCGACAAGTTACCATTGAGATCGGGCAAAACCCGTTGCTAATTATTTTATTTATTTTATTTGTTGCGTTGCGAGGTTTGATTTATTGCAATGTAATCAATAATTCGTAACTCCTTCACAGAATAATACAAAAGAGTTCGGTATAACAACGCGATGCCTTTGCAGCATTTCGCTAACGTTCACCGTAGATTAACAACATAAGCACGTTCATTATTTTTATACCTACTTACCTTGTTGTAATAATTATTATTCCTCGCTTGCGCCTCCCTCGCATCAGCTGAAAAGCCTCGAGGAAAAGCGTGCATGCAAATTTAAAATTCTTAAAGGTTAAAATTGAAATAAGGAGCGATCTAGCCAGTAAAATATTTTATTAGCAATCAAGAACTCGTAACAAATTTTACACTAACAAGGAAATACTTAAAATCTAACGATGCCAGAATCAGTCACCAAAAAATCGCGTACATAAACTTTTCGCGACCAAAATTAAATAAAACCTAGAAACCTTTGAACTGGTCGACGTAAAAAATCCACATCCTAGTACAAAACCCTCGGACGATCAGTTGCAAATTCATAAAATACGTTTACGTGCAATTAATAAGCTACACGAAATTTATAAATGCAGGAAATGAGCTTCGCTTTTACAAAAAAACGTGTTTGATTCCTAAAAGAAATAATAACCCGATTGAATTGGTTTCCGTAAATTGATAAGTATCGTTTAATACATTATGCGCTGAATGTCTCGAATTTTATATAAAGCATAATTTTCGCTTTCGGAAAAATTAGTAATTTTTTTTTAAATAAATATTTTATCGATTTATTAAGTTACACGTACTTCATAATTAAATCATTATGAATTCCCATAAAACTTACGTTTGCAAATAAGAAAGGATTAATTAGCAGCAGTTCTTTGTCGTAATTAAAAAACAAATTTAAAAAAATACGTTAACGCACCTCCCGTGTACTTTAGTTTGGGACACACCGCAAAAGCGACAATTCTTCCGATGTAACGTCTGGAAACGTGAGGTAAAAGCGACGTTTCGAATAACATATTGATTTCGACAAGTCACAAAAACAAACCCTCAAAAAATACCTAAAAATAATGTAGCTCTGAAAACGAATTTAAAAAAGTTCAAAATATACCACACCGTTAAAACTTTCTCAAACATCAAAAATAAAAAGTTTCCGTTCGCTTTCCTCCGCTCCTATCAAGCGAAACACAATCTAAGCGCACGACAAACGAAACCCTAACCGTAAGACAGAAGACTGGCCGCTCGACGACGATAACCATATAAAAAAATAAAGGACTTATCTACCGCCGCTGGAACAGCCCTGCGACGAGCGCCCGGGCCCGAAACCACCTTCCGCCACGTGCATCACCTCGTTGTAGATCCTGACGAGCTCCTCGGCGACCGTCTGCTGGATCACCTGCCCGTCCAGGCCCTCGTAGATGGGGCGGTTCTCGTTGTACGGGTTCCGCAGCTGCCTGCGGGACGGAAAATGCCGGATAGAGAAGGCGATGTGAAAGTGTAACGATGGCAACTTTTGCCCCTCGAGAATATTTGATCGTTACCTGACTTTGGAGAATTCCAGTTCAAGCGTATACACCCACGTCACTCTAGAGGTGGGCTTGCCGGACTGTTCCTGCGAGAAGGTCAGGAATTCCGCCATACCTTGGAAGGCACGACTCTGGTTTACCGTGAAGAGCAGGTAGACTGGTTTTCCTTTCTAGAGTCAAACGGGGAAGGGAAAATTATAAAAATGGCTTTGCTCGGCAATTAATTGCGGCAACTTTAGGAAACACACGTGCAGCGACAATCGTTCGTTCAACTGCTGCGACTTTTGGTTGAATGATTTCTGGGCTGGTTGCCACGTCGTCGGTTTACAACACTTGACGTTTTGAGAGACATATCGCTCTCTTCTCCGTTTCAGAGTAACTTCTGAAGAAGAGAGCAATATGTCTCTCGAAACGTCAAGTGTTGTAAACCGACGACGTGGCAACCAGCCCGGAAATCATTCAACCATTAATGACAGCCATGGAAGCCTACAAACAAAACTGCTGCGACTTTTCTTTGAAGTTGCAATAAAATTTTAATTTATTGTCAAGAAAACCATTCTGCCATAATCACTACCGCAATTTCTTGCAGACGATCGTAATAACATCGAGCTATGCAAGAACGTGAAAACGACAACTGACTCCGTATTTGAGAAAATAAATGCGTCATATCAAGCGGTATTTGATCGTTACGTATTTATTTTGCTGCGTAAATGGCAACATTCAGAAACAAGTACAGGTTTTTCATTTAAAAGTATGAAAATCTTAAAAACTGTTTGAAATTGCCAAGTAAATGAAAAAAAATTTGTAAAAAAACTCGTTTCGGATTGAAACTTGGTTTAATCGTTAGTTTAGACAAAAANGAAAGTGTAACGATGGCAACTTTTGCCCCTCGAGAATATTTGATCGTTACCTGACTTTGGAGAATTCCAGTTCAAGCGTATACACCCACGTCACTCTGGAGGTGGGCTTGCCAGACTGTTCCTGCGAGAAGGTCAGGAATTCCGCCATACCTTGGAAGGCACGACTCTGGTTTACCGTGAAGAGCAGGTAGACTGGTTTTCCTTTCTAGAGTCAAACGGGGAAGGGAAAATTATAAAAATGGCTTCGCTCGGCAATTAATTGCGGGAATTTTACAATAAACACGTGCAGCAACGATCGTTCGTTCAACTGATAAGACTTTTTTACAAAGTTGCAGTAAAACTTTAATTTGTTACGAAAACAATTCTGCAATAATCACTGCCGCAATTTCTTGCCGACAATCGTAATAGCATCGAGCTATGCAAGAACGTGAAAACGACAATTGACTCCGTATTCGAGAAAATAAATGTGTCATATTTAGTGGTATTTGATTGTTATGTATTTATTTGGCTGCGTAAATGGTAACATTCAGAAAAAAGTACAACTTTTTCACTTAAAAGTATGAAAATCTTAAAAACTGTTTGAAATTGCCAAGTAAATGAAAAAAAATTTGTAAAAAAACTCGTTTCGGATTGAAACTTGGTTTAATCGTTAGTTTAGACAAAAAAAAAAATATTTCCCAAAAAGTATGGGTTTAAAACAACAAGATCATTGTTTAAACAATGATTGTAATGTAAAAATTACCAAAAATGAAGTTTTTTAGCTGTATTAAAAAGTGTCTCCAACAGGAGTTTTTGCTTTCGTTTATACTTATAGATTTTCAAAAAACGCTTAATTTGAGACCTGCTTAATTAAAATCCATCGACAATTTGTTTAAATAATTGCAAAAAACCGGCAAAATTTGAATCTGCTATTAATAGAAGAAAAGAGTATAAATCGTCTCTAAACTGCAGTAAAAGTTGTATTTTGTTACGCTTAAGAAACCCTGAAAATTCGATAAAAAAATATTTATTTGTTTACGAGTTTTTGCATTTGTTTTTTAGAAATAGCATTTTTCCAATTGCAAAAACCTTGCAAAGGGCCTTGTAAGGGCTCATTTGTTTCGTCTTGACTTATATTTTCAAGATATGCAATTGGAAATTGTAATTTCATAGGCTAACCACCTCAAAACGGCGTATAAACAAATAGTATAATTTGTTTATAAGGTTTTTCATTAATAACTTTGCGAAGAATGAATATTTTTTAAAGCCGCTTTGATATTCGTAATCCTGGTAATTTTTCACGAATTAAAAAAAAATTATTCTAGGACCATTTTTAGCCGCGATAGCGTTTTTTTTAAAAAAATCTTAACTTGTTTATTTATAAACGTTAAGACTTGAAATTTCGGGAATAAATCAATCAACCCTTAAACTTCATGATAGCGGTTAAAGATATCGAAAAAAATGCATTTTATAGTAATTTTTAACCCTTTAAAAACGTCCTGGAATACATTTTTACACCTGGAGTGTGGTGGGGGAAATAAGACAGAAACTTTCGGAGACTTCAAATCTTAACTGTCTGAAAAGTTTACGATATCTCCCGTCATTGTGGACCTATTTTAACGTTTTTTTTTAATCTGTGGTAGCGCATAAAAATAATTACAACTGTGCACAGTCAATTTTGAAATAATTAATTATTAATTTGTTATAAACTATTAATTTTGCAAAAAAAATATTTTTTCGCATTTTTTCGAGAAATAATTATTGACAATGGTACCAATAAACAATTTTCTCAAAAAACAATATTTTTACTTAAGAAAATTCAGGATTTTTTATGTATAAAGTTTATTTTAATGAGCATCGAGTGTTTTAATTTACTCACCTGTTTTAAAATATGTAATTTAATGTTAAAAAATAATACTATTATGCATATTACATTCAAAAACTCGATTCTCATTAAAATAAACTTTATACATAAAAAATATGTCATTTCCTGAATTTTTTTACATAAAAATATTGTTTTTTAAGAAAATTGTTTATTGATACAATTGTGAATAATTATTTCTCGAAAAAATGCGAAAAAAATTTTTTTTTTACAAAATTAATAGCATTAATAACAAATTAAAAATTAATTATTGCAAAATGGACCGTGCAGATGTTATTATTTTCATGCGCTACCCCAGATTAACAAAAAACGTTAAGATTGGTACACAATTACCGGATATCGCAAAATTTTCGGGCAGTTAAGATTTCAAGTCTCGGAACGTTTCCGTCTTATTTCCCCCACCACATTCCAGGTGTAAAAATGTATTCCAAGACGTTTTTTAAAGGGTTAAAACTTACTAAAAAATGCATTTTTTTCGATATCTTTAACTGTTACTACAAATTTTAAGAGTTGATTGATATTCCCGAAATTTCAAGTCTTAATGTTTATAAATAAACAAGTGATGAATTTAAAAAAAAATGCTATCTCGGCTAAAAATGGTTCTAGAACTATTTTTTTTTTAAATTCGTGAAAAATTACCAGGATTAACGAATATCGGCTTTAAAAAATATTCATTCTTCACAAAGTTATTGACAAAAAACCTTATAAACAAATTACACTATTTGTTTATACGCCGTTTTGAGGAGGTTAGCCTGTGAAATTACAATTTCCAATTCCATATCTTGAAAATATAAGTCAAGACGAAACAAATGAGCCCTCATAAGGCCCTTTATTATAACGCTAACAACCGCGTTTTCGCAGTTGAAAAAATGCTGTTTCTAATAAACAAATGCAAAAACTCGTAAACGAATAAATATTTTTTTACAAAATTTTCTTAAGCGTAACAAAATACAACTTTTATTGCAGTTTAGAGACGATTTTTGCTCTTTTCTTCTATTTATAGCAAATTCAAGTTTCGCTGTTTTTTGCAATTATTTAAACAAATTGTTTATGGATTTTAATTTAGCAGGTTTCAAATGAAGGGTTTTTTGAAAACCTACAAGTATAAACGAAAGCAGAAACTCCCGTTGGAGAGCGCTTTTAAATACAGCTAAAAAAACTCCAATTTTGGTAATTTTTACATTATAATCATTGTTTAAACAATGATCTTGTCGTTTTAAACCGATACTTTTTGGGAAATATTATTTCTTTTTGCTTAAAATAAGTTTCAATCTGAAACGAATCACCTTTTGATTTACGTGTAATACAAATTTCATTTACTGGGCTAATAGCGTTTACCCGAAAATTAACTAAATTTAATGAAAAGCCAAAGAACACTCGATTTTCAACTCTCTACTTCAAAAGTTAATAACACTACAGGGTGAGCCCGAATAAAAAAAAATTTTACGAACTTGTAACGTTTTTGCAAGTCCTACCGATCTCTGAGAAATCGCCAGCCATTTTCTGGACACCCTGTATTATTATAAAAAAAACAGTACTCTGAAATAATTTTATTAAAAAAAATGTTAAGTGAATTTGCAAAATGTTTTTTTTAAGCCTGTTTTTTTTATGTTAAAATTTGTCAAATTGTGTTATTCAAGTCTATAGCAAATAGGCAACCAGCAATACATTTTTATAAATTTTATTCCACAGTTTGTCTAAATATGAATCAATGCACAAATAATAGACTTTCCTCCATTTTAACGCAGATTTTCTATAAAATGGACTTGGTTCGAAACTCAAATAACATTTTGGTGTAAAGAAATTTGTAATATACGGGGCAAATTACAAATTTCTCTACAACAAAAAGTAATTTGAGTTTCAAACTAACTCCATTTTATAGAAAATCTACGTTAGAATGGAGGAAAGTCCGTTATTGGTGCATTACTTCATATTTAGACAAACTGTGAAATAAAATCTTTAATTGTTAAATATCTCAATAAATAATAAGTTGAAGACGCCTGCAAACTGTAAAAAATTGTAACGGGCAAAAATGACTCGTGAATATCATTTAGAAAGACATTAAAAAGCAGCGGGCTCAAATCAGAACCTTGGGGCACGCAGCACACCATCTCGATTTCGCCACACGTCCAAATCTAACCGTCTGACGTCCCCCGGAAAAACAACTTTTCTCGAAAATAAAACTAATAAAAATACACTTACGCGACTATAATGCAGAATTTTCTTCTCAGTCTGGGGAGCGAACACCCACTTATTGGTCTGCTGGGCGATCTCGACGCTCTTCTTCTGCTTGGGCCTGATCAGCATAAAAATCTTCTCGTCGCTGTACTCCCTGAACTTATTCTCCCCCGTGATGGCGTTGAGGAGCGCCGACGCTCCGTTCTGGTACGCCGACACCTCCCGCCCGTTCAACAGACGAGCGCTGTTCGTCACTCTGAGCGTCTTCAAGGAATCCGTCAGTTCGCTACTTGAAGCCGTCAATCCCTTCGTCAGACGGCTGCTGCCCGATGCGGAAGAGTCCATCTGTTCCCTCCTGTACCCGTTCCTCTTGGCGACGTTGACGGACTGGGCGAAGCCGCCCCGCAACGGGTTAGTCTTCTGCCTGACCCTGCGGCCGGCGCCCTGGCCTAGCGGGAAGAAGAACCGAGGCCTCTCGCCGATGTTCGTGGGAAGTTTCAGGTCGGCGAAGACCTCCTCGACGTCGAGGACGGAACGGACCGTCTGCACTAGGCGGTGGTCGTGCTCGTTGTAGTGGTAGGACGGATTGGCCAGGACCCTCTTTATCAGGAGCTGCATGGCCGAGCGCAGGAGGAGGGGGCTGCAGTCGGGGAACTCGAATTCTAGCCAATCGTCGACGACGATGGAGTTGGGGGTGGGCTGGATGGTGTCGATGCCGCACACCAAGGCCACCTGCGATGGAGTTTTCCGGGTAAATTATTTGATTTTCGTTATATAACGTGAAAAAATGTATTAGTTACGTAACTAATACATTTTTTCCAGATAAATTATTTGATTTTCGTTATATAACGTGCAAAAATGTATTAGTTACATAACTAATACATTTTTTCGGGGTAAATTATTTGATTTTTGTTATATAACGTGAAAAAATGTATTAGTTACGGAACTAATACATTTTTTCCGGGTAAATTATTTGATTTTTCTTATATAACGTGAAAAAATTTATTAGTTACGTAACTAATACATTTTTTCCGGATAAATTATTTGATTTTTGTTATATAACGTGCAAAAATGTATTAGTTAATAACTAATACATTTTTTCCGGGTAAATTATTTGATTTTTGTTATATAACGTGAAAAAATATATTAGTTACGTAACTAATACATTTTTTCCGGATAAATTATTTGATTTTCGTTATATAACGTGCAAAAATGTATTAGTTACGTAACTAATACATTTTTTCCGGATAAATTATTTGATTTTTGTTATATAACGTGCAAAAATGTATTAGTTAATAACTAATACATTTTTTCCGGGTAAATTATTTGATTTTTGTTATATAACGTGAAAAAATTTATTAGTTACGTAACTAATACATTTTTTCCGGATAAATTATTTGATTTTCGTTATATAACGTGCAAAAATGTATTAGTTACGTAACTAATACATTTTTTCCGGATAAATTATTTGATTTTTGTTATATAACGTGCAAAAATGTATTAGTTACTTACTAATACATTTTTTCCGGGTAAATTATTTGATTTTTGTTATATAACGTGAAAAAATTTATTAGTTACGTAACTAATACATTTTTTCCGGATAAATTATTTGATTTTCGTTATATAACGTGCAAAAATGTATTAGTTACGTAACTAATACATTTTTTCCGGATAAATTATTTGATTTTTGTTATATAACGTGCAAAAATGTATTAGTTACGTAACTAATACATTTTTTCCGGATAAATTATTTGATTTTCGTTATATAACGTGCAAAAATGTATTAGTTACGTAACTAATACATTTTTTCCGGATAAATTATTTGATTTTTGTTATATAATGTGCAAAAATGTATTAGTTACATAACTAATACATTTTTTCCGGGTAAATTATTTGATTTTTGTTATATAACGTGAAAAAATGTATTAGTTACGTAACTAATACAATTTTTTCGGGTAAATTATTTGATTTTTGTTATATAACGTGAAAAAATGTATTAGTTACGTAACTAATACATTTTTTCGTCGTTACGTAATGACGAACAATATATTAATATACATGTAAGTTTTTTTCTTAACGTTTCTTTGCAGAATTTGCAGAACTTAATTTTTAATTTGTTTTAGCTGATTTCAAATAGATGTCGCACCGGTACAAATTAATTTAGTCTGTAGACGGATAAAGTATCATTTTTGAACAAAATCCTTATCGATAGTCCCGGAATATAAGATTGTACCTTCAAACATATTGTTATAGCATGTAAAAAATGTAAATTTCAATAAATAAAAGGGTTAAAGGAGAATTGTCTTAAATAACGGTGAGATATAACCTACAAAATAAATGTCATATCTTAAATGTCATTGGTACTCAGTGCCTACTGAGCGTTACGTTGTATCTACTGGCGTAGGTCACTATGTGAGATATAACCTACAAAACATATGCCATATCAAATCAAATTTTTCTAATGCACGTAGCTCCGTCAATTTTCATCTTATCAAGACGATTTTTTTTTCGTTTTGTAGGCAATCATCGGTACTTTAAGGAAAAATCTATGTGAAATGGAAACGAGTCAATACCACATCTCCATGTCCTGATAAAGTCCAAGAAGTTTTTTTCCTAAAAAATTAGAATGTTCGACACGTAACCTGGATCGCCCCGTTTTTTTTTTCAAAAATAACACGTATACCATTGTAAAGCGCACTTTCTAACAACCAATTTGAAAAAAAAATCAAGTCTACGATTTTTTTCGCCCGAGTTATGCCATTTTGAAGTTATTCGCATGTTTTTAATGAATACCGCTATATGTACCGCAAGGAGGTTACCACTCGGACTTTAAGCATCATTTTGGCCCCGAAAAGGGCCGACTATGCAAACAACTTTATGATATTTCTCCAAACTCACCGTTATCGTAGTTATAGCCGTCACGCCCCTCAGCAGCAGACAGTTGCGGTGCTTAATCTTCTCGTCGTAGATCAACCAAGTGGATATGAACCTGTTGGCGCAGGCGCTGTTGTTCTGCACGTTCACCTTCTTCTCCGACCTAAAAAAAAAAGTCAACGACGCTTTCGACATAGAATGTACCCCGTTCGTACCTCGTAGCCAGGTTCTGGTGCAGAGGATAGGCGATGTTGGGGTACACCCCAGTGCAGATGATCGCCTTCACCAGAGGCCAGCTGTGCGCGTTTCTGTTATACTCCTCCAGGGAGTTGGCCTGGTGGACGAAACCAACGGCCCTCAGCTGCCCCAACAGTTGACTCCTCGTCTCTAGGATGGAGTTCATAGTCGGGTTGCTGATGAAGTAGTTGTGGCAGAAGCTGGCGACGTTGTTGCTGTACGTCTCTTCCTAGGGTACAAAAAATGTCTATGACACATGTGCGATTCGTTTAAATTATTTAAAAATGGTCCTTCGGACCGGATTTTGGTCCTTCGAACAGGATTTTTTAAACTCGTTCAAAATATTACGGAAAGCTACCTTTAATTGTGTATAATTTTTTTATATTCATATTACTAACCTGCCATCTTTTAAAAACTATCAAATACAGTAAATGATCGCTCATGACGTCGTTCAGCAGTTCCCGTCTTTTCTCGCCAGCCTTATTTTTTAAGTTCGCTTGTGGTGGCAGCTGAAACGGGTCCCTAAAATGCGGAACACAAGTTGGAATTTTTCTTTTAACGTAAAAACTCTGACGCAAAATCAATTTTTTTAAATAACACTTCGAAAACTAAAAATAAAAATTATTCTTTTAATTCAGATAAATTCAGTAAAAAAATGTGTTAGTAATTAAGCTTTTTATGTAAACATCAAACTGATTAAAATCTGGTGACCTTGGAGGCCAAAATACTGCCACGATCACAATTGAGATGCTATGGCAGCATTTTGATGACACTCCCAATAACAAAAATTAAATATTTCTCACAGGAATGCATCCAAATTATTTCAAATAGTTGTTTGAAACTGTTACAGGAATTAAATCAAAAAATATATAAATAATTCAATTACTTGTGTGACATAGCGGCGGCGAGGGTAAGTATAGGCTCCAGACACCTAAATATCACGGCATAGATCAACATCTTCCCCAGCTGCGGTTCGATGGCCAGCTGGGCCAAGTACTCGCCCAACGACGTAAGCTCCTCCTCTTTGTCGAGCGCCCCCAAGAACTGCAGGTTTTCGATGGCGACTTTGATGGAATTGGCAGAAGGGGCGTCGGGGGCCATCGTCAGGAAGTCGTGGATATTCATACCTGCCGGGGCTATAACCTTGGTGTGTATGCAGAGCTCCTAAACGGCACAATTAGATAAAAAAAAAATGCACGGGTTAAAAACGAACCTCAAGCGAAACACGTAATATTTCCGGAACCCTTTCCTCGTCCATATTCTGATACCTCTGTTTGGAGAAAAGGCGAAAGCACATGCCGGGTTTCGTTCTACCAGCCCTGCCGGTACGCTGCTTGGCGCAGGCCTGCGATATCCAACGGGTCTGCAGCGACGATACCTTGTTGTACTGAAAAGGAAAAGGTTCAAATCAGACCTAATCTGATTGAACTGCCCAACAGGAAAAAAAACATTTACAAGACAAAATATATCAAGAAAATAATTATAATTGTCTTTTTTTTTACTTTTGAGAGGCTCCAGAGCTTATTAGATTTAAAAGTTATTATTGTGAGGTCATTGATAGACATAAAAAACAATAAGGGTCCAAGATTAGATCCCTGAGGAACACCTGCTGTGGAACTGGAAATATTCTGCCCACGTCCCAATAGTAGAGAAATTGCGACAAATCTAGCGACAAATCAAACATAATTAGCCAATTACTCACCGAATCGTAACATTTCTCCTTCGCTTTCCCGGTATCGATCACGAAAACCACATCGTCGATCGTTATACTGGTCTCGGCTATATTCGTCGACAGGATTATCTTCCTCCTACTGGGCAAATGCCTGAACACCTCGTGCTGGTCCCTGATGTTCATCGAACTGTGCAAGAAGAAAGTCTTGTACGTTCCGACGGCCATCTGCGAGTTGTTTATCCTGTCGTTGCACAGCATAATGTCGTCGTAGCCCGGTAAAAAGACTAAAATGGAGCCCTCTTGATTGCTGTGGTGTATGAAGCAAATCAACGTCACTATGAGGTCGAAGTCGATGTAGTCGTCCGAGGTGGTTTTGTCGTATAAGTGGAGAAGGTACTCCACCTCTTTCTCGCCGGTGTTGGAGTTTTTGGCGTCGTTGTTTCTCTTGCACTTGATGTATTCCAACAGTTGGAGGGTGTCGGGTTTGTCGAAGGCGTAGTCGAACGCCGTTTTGCCCGCGTTGCAACAGAGGTCCATCTTCGCGCCTGGGGAAGCGACGGTTGTTTATGAAAGTACGATTCAGGATATTTGCAAAAAATTTGCAGACTTACCCATACTGCACAGTCGGCTGATGAACTCCTTGTCCCCGAGGAAAGCTGCGATCATCAGAGCTGTCCTACCCGTGCGGGAATGCTGGTAATCCACCGACAACCCCTCGGACAAAAAATACATCCCCAATTGCACCGTCGCCTCCTCGTAATGAACCCTATAGTCGTAGTTGTCGCTGAAATTCAAGTACTCATCCAACGCCTCGTCGAGTTCAATGTTTTCTTCCTGCAAAACTGAAATCGCAACGTCCTCCGCCACGTGTTCGGTGGCTTTTCTCTTGTCTTTCTGCATGACGTCGCGCATCTTCGGCGACTTGTACTTCGTAAGGAGTAGAATCTCCTCGAGGAAAACGATGTCGATCGGGTAGAGCCGTCCCGGGATCGAAAGCACCTTACCGTGCCCGAAATAATCCAGAAACTTGGACGTGTTCATCGTGGCGGACATCAGGATTAGTTTGAGGTTAGGAAAGTGTGACAGGCTCTGTTTTAGGCATATCAGTAAGAAATCCGAGAGTTTATCTCGTTCGTGAACCTCGTCGATGATAATGTGCGTTATATTCATCAACGCCTCACAACCCAGCATGAGATTTCGCAGAAAAACACCCGTGGTGCAATAAATTAAGTTTGTACTTATACCATACTTTTGCTCTAACCTTATATGATACCCCACGGAAGCGCCGAGGGTATCGTTTCGTTCGTAAGCCACTCGTTCTGCTGCCGATACGGTCGATATTCGTCTCGGTTGTGTGCAAATTATCTTGCAAGGCTTATTCTGCTGCCTCATGTCGTCCATGATATACTGCGGCACCTGGGTCGTCTTTCCGGAACCCGTTTCGGACGAAATAATAGTAACCTGATTACTTCTAATTGTTTGTATTAAAAAAATTTTCTGGTCGTATATCGGCAAGGATTCCCTTAGAGCTATTATATCGTTCGTTAAGTGTACCTCGGCTGGGGTCGTAGAAACGCCATTTACTAACCTTCCGATAACTTTTTCCCTACGCTGCATACGACGATGAGGAGGCATGTATAATGGTACAGACTTGGAAAGGTTAATAAAATCACGCAAATATGTCAAAGTTGCCGCACACGGTTTTATAATGAACGACTGATTTTCGAGTTGTTGGCTCCTCTTTTTTATGTGCAACTTTCGATCCGGCTCTTTGCCGTATGATTTTGAGATAATATTCATGGCTTGAGCCTTCGTATGGATATATTTACGCTGCAAGTTGTTCAGATCCGGGGGGAAAATGTATTCAGTCTGGTCAGGATTGTCGAGAAACTCTTTAAATATTTGGTCGATTTCTATTCTTAGAATCTCGGGCGTAGCCTCCTGACACTTAGGATCTAATTTGGATATAGAAGGTTTTCTTTGTATTCTAAAAACATAAAAAGTTGGGTGTTTGTACGATACTTTGTTAACTAGTTTACTATTACCTGTTCTTTTGCATTTTTTTATTTAGTTTTCTTAAATCTATACGTGGTTGTTTGACCGACATGTCAGTTTATATAAAATCAAATACGATATAGTACAAAATAAATATGTTGTTATAAAATTAAGTATTACACTATTTTTATCATTTTAATAACATAACCTCCAATCCTTCAACCGTCATACATACAAAACAACAAAACAAACGATGTAGGAAAATAAGGAATAAGGTACGTTCAGAATGTTAACCCCATAGCGTTAAACTAACTGGAATTTTTCTAGTTTAGCACGAATAGTGCTCTATTCTATAAATAATTTCTTGAAAACGACGTTTTCAAATATTTAAGCAACATCTTAACGGATCAGATTTTAGAAGAGAATACGTATTTAGGACGGATTCCAGAAGAATAAAAAAATATTTATATACATAATTTGTTGAGTACAACATATTTTCCGCTCAACCCTTTTAAAAAAATACTAGTGTTGTAAAAATTGTAAACCGTTTTCCTTATTCTTTTTAGTTTAAACACAGAAAACAATTAAGTTTAAGTGTAAAACACAAAGCAAACTTTAAGGTAAATGATTTGATATAGAACTTCTTTTCTGTCAGTCTAAGGTATTTATTTTATACTTACCAAATAAATTATTTTCTGTAATTAACCAAAAAACACTCACTATTCACTACGTACGATATTACCATCAAAGTCATCAAGTAAGCAATGAATTTTGCGCGCTAGATTGACGGGGAAGTGTATGGGGTAAATACTTAGAGGGGATGTTGATCATTGTTTCCATTGGCAAATGAGAAAAACCAAACCAATTATATTCTAAGATCCCGTTTATGCCTATATTTGGCAAAAAAACCGTTGAAACTTTCCCCCTAAGTGCACCAGATCTAGTCCGATTTAATTGCTTTTCCTGGAAAATCAAAACGAGTACTACAAGACAAGAACTAAGTCGAATTCCTGGAAGAAGTACGGTAGGTACAGATCGGAGCGCGATATTAGATTGCAAAATATTGCGCTGCTACAACTGCTGCATTTTTGTATAATATCATAATAGGCAATTGAATAAAAAACCATTTTACAAACAAAAAAATCGGAACTTGCAAAAAATCAAGGTAGGTATTGAAATGCGGGTTGCAGCGTTCAATTTTTCTCGTAAACAGAGCTTGCGACTTCTGTTTCTTATCTCCTCGAGAAGTGCGAGAAACTCAAATGTGTAGAAAAAATTAAACAAATGTGACACATTTTTTTAATGTGAAAATATGAATCCTCGCACTGAAAACACCGATCCTGACCTGTCAGTATTATTTTAAACAAATACGATAGAAAGCTACTTTAAAAAATGATAAAACTAAGATAACAACACCTACTCAGTAGGGTATAAATCTTCTACTTAAGTCAGAGATTATAAAATATGTTGTCGAAAATAGTTTGTCTGTTTTTTATTCTCTGTTTTGGTAACAACTGTAAGTATTTATAGTTAATTTAGATAATTTCGGGAGGATTTCTCACATCAAAGCGTATTTGTGCAAAGCCTTTTACGAGCTTACTAATTACAAAGATAAGATAAACGATAATTATTTATGGGTTATGGCTACTATTTCTTTTCTTTTCTCCATTTTTTTTAATTAACGCCATTTCCTACGTAATGATTATTGCTCTCGGATAATGCCTGGGAAGGATTTATTTTCTTATGAATAAATTCCAACAAAAACAGTGATAGGCATAATACTAATTACATAATCAATAATAAGTGCTCCTATCTACAGATTTGAGGTGGCAAAGTCACCAACTTATCGATAATCTTATCGGAATTTGATTTGTACCTGTACACAAACAAAGTCAGGTCCGGATTTTCGATTTTTCTAGCCCATCAGCAGAAAGCCCGCTGACAAAATTTATTTGCCCCTGATAAAAGCGTTGGCAAGTGTCGGGGCTTCTCTTTTTTATTTTATAAAAGATAAAAGTTAACAAATAATCTAACGTCAAATTAGTTTGTTCAAGTCAGGATGAACCGCCAGAGTTAGACACGCCCTTAGGAAGGGTGCGGGGGTACTGGAAGCTATCGTTAGATGGGCGGAAGCACGCTGCTTTCGAGGGAATCCCATACGCGAAGCCACCCATAGGCCCCCTCAGATTCGAGGTAAAATAATCCAGAACAAATTCAAAATCTTAACAAATGAAGTCAAACAATTCACACCAGAAATCAATAATACAATTAAGTAAAACTGTTTGATATTTCATGATCCTCTAGGAACCACAACCTATTTCACCATGGAAAGGAATTTGGGAAGCCAACAGCCCCCAGGTATGCATGCAGGCTGAATTTTTCGGTGCCAGGGACATAAACGGTTAGTCCTCATTCCTTACCCTTCAAAACATACCCGTTTCTTAAAACTACAATCAAATATTCATAATGCGGTTACCCATTCTAAAAAAAAACATTTTTGTTCTATTCAGGACATGAAGACTGCCTCTACCTAAACGTGTATGTCGCAGCTGAGTTCCTGGAGGAGCCAAAGGAGCTCGATGTGGTGGTAACAGTCCACGGGGGTGCCTTTATGGTCGGTAGCGGACAAAGCGTGACTGATTCAAGGATGTTGATGGATAGAGATATTGTCCTCGTCACTTTTAACTACAGACTTGGAATTCTGGGTAATTACCAAACTTTTTACAATGCTTGTTGATAATTGGACCAGGGCGGATCTATCGAAATATACCACTTCTTGGATGTAAGAGGGGGCAAGCTAATTTTTGCTGGAATACATCCCCAGATCTGGGCGAGGTCCATAACATTTTCAAAATTGCAAAAATGTTTAAAAAATTTAAAAAATACTTATTTTATCTGAGTTTTTTACTTATATCTCGGAACTCGTGCATTTTGGAAGAATATTGAAGAGGAAAAAAGTTTTAGAATTGAATTTTGCACAATATACTGTAAGTTAAAAATGTTTAAATTTATTACCGAAGTTGCAAAATGGCAATAATTGATGAAAAAAGGCAAAATAATCAAGTTTTTGTATAATTTTTAAAAAATATTTTAATTGCACCGATGGCATTCTAATTTTGTTAAAAAAAACTTTAGAGTATAATAAATCAACTCACCAAATTTCATTAAAATCGGTTCTATAGTTCTAGCAAAATAATTTTTAGAAAAAATTTTGAAAAGAAATTTTCGAATTTTCAAAATGTTGCACAGCCTCAAATAAAGCATCTAGATCAGGGGTCGGCAAGTAATTTTAGGTAGACTCCGGATACTTTTGAAAATTTTTAACGTGGTCCAGAAAAAAATTCATATTTATTTTTTTATTTTAATTTGGACTCAAATTTAATCTGCTTCTAACCATTAAGAACTCACACACTCACACAATTGTAAAATACTAGAAAAAATGATAAGATTGGCACTTAAACGTAAAAAATATTTTTTAAATAATTTATTTGAGTAATTTATACTTTCAAACAATTTTTGGCGGTCCAGTATTTTACCTTGCGCGGTCCGGACCTGGACCGCGGTCCGCCAGTTGCCGACCCTTGATCTAGATACTTGAAAATTTAATCACAGAAAAGACCGCTCAACCGTTCAAATGGTTTTTGAAAAATTGAAATCGGTTGATTAGGACGACCACAGTAAATTTTTAAAATTAACACTTTTTTTTATTTTTAAACAATTAGATTACATTTATCAATTTGCAATTTAGTTTTTTCAAAAATTATGATTTTAAAGTACTCGGAACAACGCTTCTTTTTTTTTTAAAAAAAGTTAAATTTCGTTTATTAGTTCTCGAGATATAAGCGGTCAAAGCTTATCGGCATTTACCGTTAATTTATAAACAATTTAGCAATAATCTTTGATCCAGTGGCTTAGTTTTTCCGAGATCTAAGCTGGAAATAATGTTCATATCCATAAGTTATCGGCAACATAGATAAATCAGCGCCATCAGCGGAAAAGCTGTCGCTCACACGTGCGAAAAGTGACCCAAAACACGAAAAGTGGGAGAGGGGGCTTTCGCTCCGAGACTGAATTTGGAGGTTTAAAAAGCGAAGGTACGAAAAAAATTGCATTATTTCGGCTTCTAATGGACCAATTTCGATCTTTTTTTTTAATGCGATGTCTCGCGAGCCAAGGAATTCGAATATCGAAATGCCAAACTGTCTAATTTGCACATATCTTGTTACAAACAAAGTTTATTATTTATACATTAAATATACTGTATATTTTACCCTATGCTATTGCATTTTTTCAGTGAAAAAATTTGTTTACGTATATATTTCAAAACTCTTAATATGAATGTATTTGGGTATAATTATTACAACTATTTAAATAATTTTTGTTTAAACAAATTGAAAAAAAATTCTTTATTTGAAAATTAATTTTTTTGTTAAATAGATAAAATTACGAAAAAATAGTACATACTTTAAAAATATAATTTTTGGAAAAAACTAAAATGCAAATTGATAAATGTAATCTAATTGTTTAAACATAAAAAAAACAGCGTTAACTTTAAAAATTTACTGTGGCCGTCCTAATTAACCGATTTCAATGTTTCAAAAACCATTTGAAAGGTTGAGCGGTCTTTTGCATGTGAAAAAAATTTCAAGTATCTAGATGCTTTATTTGAGGCTGTGCAACATTTTGAAAATTCGAAAAATTTTATAAAAAATTTTTTCAAAAAATTATTTGGCCAAAACTATCAAACCGATTTTAATGAAATTTGGTGTGTTGTTTTATTATACTCTAGAGCTTTTTTTACCAAAATTAGAATGTCTTCAGAGCAACTAAAATATTTTTAAAAAATTATCCAAGAAACTTCATTATTTTGCCTTTTTTATTGCCAATTATTACTATTTTGCAACATCGGTAATAAATTTAAACATTTTAAACTTACAGTATATTGTGCAAAATTCAATTCTAAAACTTTTTCCCCTCTTCAGTATTCTTCCAAAATGCATAGATTCCAAGATATAAGTAAAAAACTCGGATAAAATAGGTATTTTTTTTTAATTTTTTAAACATTTTTGCAATTTTGAAACTGTTCCGGGCCTCGCCCAAATCTAGGGAACTACACTTTTATTATGTGAGCTGTACTGAAGGTAATCCAGAAAAAAATTTGCTTGCAAAATGAGAAAGTTGTAGGTTTTAAAAAGATCTATCGACTGATTTTTTGAGAGTATCGATTGCTTTGTTACTTTTCGAGATATATCGAAAAAACCGTTAAAAATCTTCTCTTTTCTCTTCTTCTATAACTCGTTTACATTTACGTGCCCATATTTGCTATTTACTGCAAGCATAGCCCGCGGCAAGCCAAAAAAGTACATTTTTGAAAAATTTAAAAATATTAATTATTTTTCGAGATATATCCATTTTTTTAAAAAAAGGCGCTCTCGAAAATTGGCTAGATCTTCTAAGCAGATAGCCCTCCAGTAACGATTTTCGGTTTATTTTCTTCGTAAAGAGTTATATTATCATGCTGTTAAAAAATGATGACGATTTTATTAATTTTAAGGATCAAAAAATGACTGAAAAAGTTGCACTTTTTTGGGTATGTTTTTTTCAAAGAACTATTTCAATTTTTATTATTTTTTTGTACTTAATCTGGGGTAGCTAAACACGAATATTATAGCATTTTCGCCTTAGAAGCAAAATAGACCCGTAAATGTTTAGTTTTCTTTCTTTAAAAGTCATTTTCATAAAATAAAAATTGAAATAGTTACATACCAAAAAAGTGCAACTTTTTCAAAGTCATTTTTTGATCCTTAAAATTAATAAAATAGTCAACATTTTTTAACAGCATGATAATATAACTCTTTACGAAGAAAATAAACCGCAAATCGTTACTGTAGGGCTATCCGCTGAGAGGATCTAACCCATTTTCGAGAGCGTTTTTTTTTTTCAAAAAATCGAAATATCGAAAAATAATTAATATTTTAAAATTTTTCAAAAATGTACATTTTTGGCTTGCCGCGGGCTATGCTTGCAGTAAATAGCAAATATGGGCACGTAAATGTAAACGAGTTATAGAAGAAGAGAAAAGAGAAGATTTTTAACGGTTTTTTCGATATATCTCGAAAAGTAACAAAGCAATCGATACTTTCAAATAATCAGTCGATAGATCTTTTTAAAACCTACATCTTTCCCATTTAAAATTATTCAATCCGTGCTATATTTATTTAGTTATTTTAGAAAAACCGTTTTTTTCAACTTTGCGATTTTTTTTAACCATGTTCGCCACATTGGATCGAGTTTAAAGAACAAGAAACTCAATTTAAAATTTAATTTTCTGTACGGTCATATTTTTTTTGTCCAGGTAATAATTTCTGTAAGCATTTCTCTATAATGCTTGGACTATTATATTACAGGTTTTCTTAGCACTGAAGACGACGTCATACCCGGCAACAACGGCCTGAAGGACCAAGTCCTAGCCTTGAAGTGGGTCAAGGACAACATCGCTTCGTTCGGGGGGAACCCCCACTCCGTCACCTTGGCCGGCTTATCAGCTGGAGGGGCCAGCGTCCACCTTCACTATTTTTCCTCCCTCTCTAACGGGCTGTTTGTCAGGGGTATTTCGCAGAGCGGCACAGCCCTAGCACCGTGGGTGATCAGGAAGAAGGCTTTGGAACGTGCCAAGAAACTCGCAGTTTTGGTGGGCTGTCCCGACAGTCCCTCGGAAGAACTGAAGAAGTGCCTTAAGGGGAAACCAGCCACGACCTTGTATCGGCAGTTGACGCATTTCTACGGTATTGGAAATTTGCCGTTGTCGCCTTTCGCGCCAGTGGTGGAAACGGGATCACCGAATGCTTTCCTTGATGAAGAACCTTACCAACTTTTGAAGGAAGGCAGGGTTATTGACGTGCCCTGGATCACTTCTTTCGCTACTGAGGACGGACTGTTACCTTCTGCTTGTGAGTAATATAAGTACCTACAACTTTGTCTAATGTCTAATTTTGAGACTATTTTGGGGAAGGGAAATCTCTTTTGGTAACATTATTGCTTTTGTTGTTAGTAAAAGGCTAAGGGATACGCTGTATTTACCAAAAATTCAAATGTGATTCAATATCAACGATTCTTCTGGAGCATATTCGAATGTTCTTTGAGAACTGCGATTTTTTCCAGTCTTCTGGTCGGAATTGGAGAAGATAGACCAATACTGGTTGGAAATAGCACCGTTCCTGCTGGATTACAACGAAACCGTGCCAGAAACGAGGAAAGAGGAGATACCTAGGGAAATTTTGGACCACTATTTAGGAGAAGGGGGGAAAATCAACAAGGAGAACTTCAAAAAAGTTACTAAGGTACCCAAAAGCACATACAGGTCTTCTAACCAAGCCAATCCATCTACAGTTAATAATTACAAATACTAAAAATTTGATTTTAACTTAACAGCGTTGACATAATTTATGAGGCATTTGAATCTTACAAGCAGGAAGCAATTTATTGAAAAAATCCACAGAATGTCAGTTCTGGGGTATTACAAGGCCCAAATTTGGGCCCTCTTCCGTTTCTTGTATTCATAATTGACCTTGAAACCAGAGTTGCTACTCCAAAGTTATTTTTTGATGATGATTTCTAGGTAGCTATTGATGTGGCTTCGCGAGAGGCTTATTATACTTCTGTACAGGGTGTTGTTTTACCACATTCAAGTCTTTGGAATTCCTTACTTTGAAAGCAGTATTGAAATGATTTTTATTCTAGCTGTAGCATCAACAATCAGTTACCTTTCTATTCTTTTTAGATTTTCACCGACAGACTGTTTGCGCTACCAGCGGAACTGGCGGCAAAACTCCAAGCCAAAGTAAATAAGTCGCCTGTGTACTTTTACGTATTCAATTACAGCGAAGGCGAAATCAAAATGATTCAGTTATACAGCAGATCCCAAGAACTGCAAGGTAATAAACAATCCATTACTGGTAATATGTAAATACCACTTATTCGCGTGGTAAAATATCCTGAGACGGTCCTGGCTTCTAATACGAATATTTATTTGCTTTAATTATGTCTTCAAGTTATTTTTTTTATGACACAGGTGTGGCTCACGGGGAAGACGGTCTCTACTTCTATTCGTTCATATCATCAAAACCAATGTCAGAGAAAGACGGACGCTTGAGGGTCCTCTGCCAGGACATGCTGTACTCCTACGCGACCACTGGGTAAGACAGACATTATTAAAACTCAAACATTAAAAATGGTATATTTGACCGCGAGGTAATTTCCTTCAAGCCCAAAGAAAATAGGAATATGTTTTTCTTGTTTTGATTTGGTTACAAAAAATAATAGGTTAAATTTAAAAAAAACTTCTGCAAATCAAAATTATTTATGTTCGTTTAAAAAACGCGGGGGAAGTTTACTGACACCTATAGGAAGAATGTGGAAACATTTACATGCAGATAGTTGTTGATATTGCCCACAGTTTTAGAGGAAGTTAGATTTCCTACGGCTAGAGATCAGAGTGGGCGATACCGTCAGTTCTAAGAGCGGGTACAGACAATATAGCTTATCGCTACAGACCGCGCTTTAATGAGGTATATCGGAGTCCGAGAGAGTGAGGAGCGCAGGAGGGGTCCTATGCTTTGTAGATATGGCAACAGCGCTAATAATTGACTAGCAGTTGTTTGTACACACTGCGACCCTACAGACCTCGGACATCGAAATGCGTGCTAAAGATGCGTACGCGTTCATAAATGTATTGTGTGTAAACTATGTACAATATAATTATTATATACATATAGCAAATATATCGTATTATCCTCGCGAAGATTTGTATCCTTTATTTAAAATCCGTAAATCATATGAACTGGTAAAACAACGAGAATTATGTTAATTTAGTTCTAAAGAAATGAAATGACACTCGCGCCCATCTCTCGTCCAAGTCAAAGAAAATGTTGGATGCAATTTTGAAGGTTCTGTGATAGAAATTACATTATTACTCACTGTTCCTGTTTTTCATCTCTATTTTAGTAATGTTACAAAA
>NW_019417028.1:4633311-4635134 GCF_000390285.2 Anoplophora glabripennis
CCCAAAAACGTATAGACACGTAGGTTTAGTTTGTTGACAATTGATTTTCGACATTTGACATTGAACTGACCTTGAACCAGAGCTAATCGCGTCAAACCGACACCGGAATCGCATTCGGCGACCCCAAAAACGATACGTAGGTTGAAAAATAGATACATTGGTTTAGGTTGCTGACAATTGATTTTCTACATTTGATCTTGAACTGACCTTAAACCAGAGCTAATCGCGTCAAAGGGACACCGGATTCGGATTCAGCGATCCCAAAAACGTATAGACATGTAGGTTTAGTTTGTTGACAATTGATTTTCGACATTTGACATTGAACTGACCTTGAACCAGAGCTAATCGCGTCAAACGGACACCATATTCGGATTCGGCGACCCCAAAAACGTATAGACACGTAGGTTTAGTTTGTTGACAATTGAATTTCGACATTTGACATTGAACCAGAGCTAATCGCGTCGAACGGACACCGGATTCGGCGATCCCAAAAACCTGTAGATACATAGGTTTAGTTTGTTGACAATTGATTTTCGACATTTGACCTCGAACTGACCTTAAACCAGAGCTAATCGCGTCAAACGGACACCGGATTCGGATTCAGCGATCCCAAAAACGTGTAGATACTTAGGTTTAGTTTGTTGACAATTGATTTTCTTCATTTGACCTTCAACTGACCTTAAACCAGAGCTAATCGTGTCAAACGGACACCGGATTCGGATTCGGCGACCCCGAAAACGTATAGACACGTAAGTTTAGTTAGTTGACAATTGATTTTCGACATTTGACATTGAACTGACCTTGAACCAGAGCTAATCGCGTCAAACGGACACCAGATTCGGATTCGGCGACTCCAAAAACGTGTAAATACGTCGGTTGAGTTTGTTGACAATTGATTTTCTACATTTGACCTTGAACTGACCTTAAACCAGAGCTAATCGCGTCAAACGGACAGCGGATTCGGCGACCCCAAAAACGATACATAGGTTGAAAAATAGATACATAGGTTTAAGTTGTTGACAATTGATTTTCTCATTTGACCTTGAACTGACCTTAAACCAGAGCATAGCGCGTCAAACCGACACCGGATTCGGATTCAGCGACCCCAAAACCATATGGATACCATGGTCTTGTCTTTCGGACCTGCCACTTTTTCTTTGTAAGGCTGTGTAATAAATACTTAATAGTAATAATATTAGTCTTTATTTAAAAGCATGGGTTACAAGTCAAGCATATGGCTACTCTACCCTAAGATTAATAAAACAATTATAACAATAAGCAAAGCGACGAAATCGACCATTTTTTATCTTGTTAGATATTTTTATAGTTCATATATGTAACTATAAATCTACAGCTTATTTTTTACAATAAGGTTTTCATTCTCCAGGAGCCCAAGCTTGCTCCAAAACTCAATTGGTCTCAATTCTTCGCTCCTGTGCAGCTTCATGTCTTCTGGTCCATTTATGAACAAGTAAGTCAGCTCTTCAGATCCCGTTGGTTGCCAAACGTCTGTCCCATCGAATGAAGGAATACTAAAAAATTGGAATTAGCGAAGGGAATAAGTCATTCAAGGAAATTTATGTTTTATTTACCCGCTGCTGGCATATGAGTACAACACATTCTGGCAAGCAGTAACTAAGCGCTTATCCTGATCCGATAATGGTATAAAGTGTAATAAACCATAGAAGTAGACGCCATCTTCACCGTGACACGCACCTGTGAGAATGTTGATAAGAGATTTGATTTCGTTTGTTATACACTAATGGAAAAAATTAAGGGATCAAAAAAAAAAAATTTTAATTTTCGGCGATTTTTCAAATGGC
>NW_019417028.1:4635862-4643123 GCF_000390285.2 Anoplophora glabripennis
TTCTAAAAAACCGTGCCAGGACCTTGTAGAGAATTCATTCAAGTTTCTGAAACCCACCGTCGATTTTCTGTGCAACCATTGGTTTCTGATATATCGATGAACAAAGAGAAAATGATCCATTTTCATTCAAAGTCCGATAGCTCAGCGAGAAATGATCGTATCGAGACCAAAAACAAAAGAAATTGAAGCTAAATGAACAACCTATCTAATCCGTAAGGTGGTTAAGTTGGGAAAATTTTTTTCAAGTCCGTACACCAAAAATAGGATCGGAAAAAATTTCGAAAAATTTTTTTTCATGATATTCATTAAGATTGCGCGATACGTGTTACTTGAAAAAATTTTTTTTGCAAGATCCAAAAATTAGAAACTTCAAGCTTCAAATTGCTTTTTTTAACTCCAATACGACCATTTTTATCAAAGATGCCATTTGAAAAATCGCTGAAAATTTAGACTTTTTTTTGATCCCTTAATTTTTTCCATTAGTTTATTCAACGCCGCTTCTTCTCTAGATAAATGTTCAATTCTTACCTTCTATTTCATTTGTTCCCGTTAAGAACTGCACCACTTTGTTTTCACCATCGGTGTAATTGAATATGTAGTGGTATACTGGAGATTTCGTTACATTGGCTTGTAGTTTAACTGATAATTCTGCAGGAACAGCGAAAAACCTGTCAGTGATAATCTACGTGCAAATAAAAACAAAATAAATAAATTTTGTTTCACAAATTGAGGAAATATACCTGTGTGAATTTCTTGAAATTCTTCTTATCGATTTTTTCTCCTGGTCCCAAATAGTAGTCTAAAACTGCCTTCGCTACTGTTTCCCTCTCCGATACAGGTAACGTCTCGTTGTAATCTAGCATATAGGGAGATATTTCTACCCACTTTTCGTCTACCTCTTCCAACTTTTGCCAAAGAACTAAAGAATTATATAATATGAATTACTTTTCATAAACAGTTTTGTATTACCGAATCATTGTAAGGAATAAGAAAAAAGAAAGGAAGGCTACTATACAGCCTGACTCACATCCTGTAAGAAGCAATCCTTCATCAGCAGTGTTGGATGCAATCCAAGGCAAATCGTTGACTTTACCTTCCTTCAAAAGGTGGTAAGGTTCCGCGTCTAGAAAAGCGTTTGTTGATCCTTTTTCCACCACTGGTGCAAAAGGCGCGATTGGCACGATGTCGTAACCACGGAAATATTTCAATTGCTTCAGCAAATCTTCCGCTGGTGTCTGCTTAAGGCACTTCTTCAGTTCTTCAGAGGGGCTGTCGGGACAGCCCACCAACACAGCAAGTTTCTTGGCACTTTGCAAGGCGTTCTTCCTGATTACCCAAGGTCCTAGGGCTGAGCCGCTTTGCGACATCCCTCTGACGAATAAACCTTTCGAGAGGGGGGAGAAGTAGTGGAGGTGGACGCTGGCGCCTCCCGCTGACAAGCCCAATATGGTAACGGATTCGGGGTTTCCCCCAAACGAAGCGATGTTGTCCCTGACCCACTCGAGTGCTAAGACTTGGTCCTTCAGGCCGTTGTTTCCGGGTATGACGTCATCTTCCGTGCTAAGGAATCCTGTAACATTAATTGAATAAACACTGACATGGGAAGACAGTGTTAAAGAAACAACGTACCTAGAATACCAACACGGTAATTCATAGATACAAGCACCACCTCCTTGTCTAGGAACGTATTCAAATCCGTGTTTCCGCTGCCTCCCATAAAGGCACCCCCATGGATTGAAACTATAACGTCAAGGGCCTTGGGGTTCTTCACGGTATCTTCAGGGATATACACGTTTAAGTAGAGACAATCTTCGGCTCCTAAAAAAGTACAAACACTTTCATCAATGACGATGATATTGTAAGAAGTAAATGCTTAAAAGCATATAAAAATAATATTTCTTCGTTCTTTAAAAGAAGCGTAATTAGGTTTCAAGGTGTTGATGCTTTATACTGACCAGATAAAAAGTCAATATTGGAAAGCAATTGACCTTGGAGACATGACAAAGGAGCGTTGGCCACCCAAGTTCCTGACCAAGCTGGAATGGGTTCAGGTGCCTACAAATGTGTAAAGAAGCAATTACGGTTACGTTCGACATTTAATACAAATGAGAACATTTTGACCCACCTCAAACTTAAGATCTCCTACTGGTGGTTTTGCGTACGGGATTCCCTCAAAAGCAGCATAAGTTATACCATCCAATGTCTTCCAATATCCTTGAACTCTGCCCAAAGGCGTGTCAATCTCTGGTAGATCATCCTGACTTGAACAAACTAGCAACGAGTTAAATTAAAATATGTAAATTAAACCGTCTTTCTTGACTGATCATAATTTACACTACAAAGACAATAACATAATGAAAAGCGGGGCATTAGTATTTTTTTAATGTGGACAACATCCATCCTTGAACGACTAATTATCAATTATCACGAAACAATTTCTGTTTACCAATGACTTGCGATTATATTACAGCTTCTTGTAATAATTTAATTAATAAGTATTTTTTCTAAAGTAAATTTTACAGCGAGAGATGAAAATGAATAGAAAATGTATTCTTTCTCGAGCAGAAATTGCTACTTTATCTACAGGGTGTCCTAGAAATAAATGCTAAAATGTTTGTCATTTATTTAAGTCATCAACAGCAACGACTTTTATCTGATATTTACTTTCGAAAACCTCTTGGTTTTGACATAATGTAGTTTTTTAAAAGTTTAAATTTTTGTTACACACAACTATACCATACATCGAAACACTTAGTTGTGGGTAATAGTGAACAAAGGGGAGCAAAACAATAGCTAATAAGGTAGTTCAAGAATTTGCTATTTAGAAAAAAATTATTAAACAACAATAGTTGTTTTTAACGAGTTATACAGTGTGATATGATTCTAGGTATTAAAATAATAACAGTATGTAATAAAAATTATTTTCGAATTGTCAATTGTTTAAGTTACAGTTTGTCAAAGTTCATTTTTTTATTTTCCTTTTTAAATAACTTATTCAATTCAAATTCGATTAGTCTCTCATTTGATACACCCACTAAATAGATCAAGCTCCATTGGACCGGTCAGATAAAACTTTCATAATGAACCGCTAGATGGCACTTACCTAGAACTCAAAATTTGTTTTGTTCATAACTTTTTTCCCTTGCTAGACATCGCAGAAATTTAAACAATATTGAAAAGAGAAACATTATCAGAAAAAAATATGTACTCTTTATTCAAGCCGATAAATGTAACCATTTGGCAGGAAATCGTTATTAAAGTTTTAATGAACATCAAACTTTTGATAATTCTGTAATTAATCAAGGTGCCATGCTTCAAATAAATGTCATTAGTAATTATGATGTTGCGAATTGTAACGAAAATTGTTTAAAGGAAGTATAAGCTGAATTTTTCACTATAATAATTTTTTTTCGGCTTTGTAATAGCATTGTAGAAAACTAAGACGAGGATAATGAATTTACTAATAATATTTTATTTACTAAAGCTGGTTTTACAAGAGATTGTATTACAATTAACATAATGCACATAATAATCATAATAATAATATCAATCCTATTTTATCATAACAAATGTTCGTAAAGACCTCCATTCGGTTCAATACATTTTCTGATACGTGAAACAATATCGGTGTTTTGAATCGTATAAGACGATCATTTTTAAAACGTATCAGAAAATGTATTGAAGCAAATGGAGGTCATTATGAACATTTGTTATGACAAAATATGATTGAAAATCTGTTATAGTTTGTTATTTTATTTAATATCTGTTTTCCATTATTATTATGTGCATAATGATAATTTGTAATACCACCTCTTGTAAAACTAGCTTTAGTAAATCAAATATTATATACAGGGTAGGAAAGTACCGATGGTCTATCTGAAGTTACGTGAGAGCGATAAAGTAAGCCATAGAAATCCATGCGATAGAGAAGGATGGCTATAATGAAGGCTTCTCTTAGTCACCGCCCATTTCGCCCTTCCACAAATAAGATCCACTTCTTATTTGTGGAAGGGCGAAATGGGCGTTGACTATTAGACGCCTTCATTATAGCCATCTTTGTCTATCACATGGATTTCTATGGCTTACTTTATCGCTCTCACGTAACATCTGATAGACCATCGGTACTTTCCTACACTGTATTAAAATTATAAAATCTAAGTAAACATACACATGGCAACTTGATTAATTATATAATGAATTATTATCAAAAATATGATTTTTAATAAAACTTTAATAGCGCTTTCCTACTAAACGGCTATATTTATTGACTTGAACAAAGAGTACATAATTTTTTCTGATATTGTTTCTCTTTTCAATAATGTTTAAAATTCTGGGACGTTTAGCAGCGAAAAAAAGTTATGAACAAAACAAATTTTGAGTTCTAAGTAAAGTGCCCTCTAGCGGTGCATAATGAAAGTTTTCTTTGACCGGTCCAATGGTGCTTGATCTACTTAGTGGGTGTATCAAATGAGAGACTAGTCGAATTTGAATTAAATAAATTATTTAAAAAGAAAAATAAAAAAAATTTACTTTGACAAACTAACTTGCAAACAATTGACAATTCGAAAATACCTTTCGGAGTTTCCTGACGGACTTTCGAAACACCCCGTATGTGTGATTAAAATTTCTCTTATTTCTCTTATTAACGGAACATCCTCTATAATTTTATGTAAAGCGAACTGTTTTTTGCAAATTATTTTGTTTTAGTCACTCCTATAGTGGTCATTATTTAAAAAATATACATAATTGTTAAAAAATATAAAAATAAATACAGAAAAATATATAAGTAATATAATAAATGTTAAAGATCTAGGCTAGACAAATAAGTGTAGTTACTTACAGCTGTTCCCAAACGAGAGAACAAACAACAGACAACCCAATTTGGACAACATTTCGAGCTGGACTATCCTGAGTCAGAAAACTGACAGATATATATACCTACTACTTATCTTGTTTATCACAGTTACAAGGGTGGAACTGGCGTGATCCGAGTGAAATAGTGGAGGTGGACGCTAGCGTCACTTGCTGATAGGCCAACTGTGGCAATGGAGTGGGGTTGGGGGTTTCCACTAAGCGATGTTGTCCTGTCCTATTCGAGGGATAAGACTTGATCCTTGATCTAGCATGCCACTGTTGCTGGGTATGACGCAGTGGCAGCTCGTGGCATTGTGAATACGTGAGGTCCGTGGCTTTTTTACTAGGTGGGCAAATTTTTTTAAATTTTTATAGAAAAACTGATGTTCACGAGCAGGATTTTCTTTCGGATTTCAAATGATATAAAACTGTTGCTATGTGACTCTTTAATTTTGTCTTACCTAGCTTATTGTTGTGTTGTTTTGGCCAGCCTTAACGAAAAAAGACAAAAACACTACAAAAAATTCAAAATGGTTGTTTACGATTCTCGTTCAACCTGCGGAAATACGAACGCGTGTCTCCAGTCCTTTTGCAATCAAAATGGTTTAATTTGGAGGAAGGGTTAATTTATCACCTATCTTGCCTTCTTTTTCAGATTAATGATACAGATTTACCCTCTTATTTATACGAAAAGCTTATTAGAGGTTGTGATACTCATAATATGCTAACTCTTGTTAAGTTTAATTATTTTATGTTGTCTACTTATATTTATTAATAACTGTTGGTTACGTGGAAGAGCGGCATTTAGTCGAACGTCGCCATTTTTTGATATTTTGATATTTTGATGTCTTTTTCTTGTATTTGCGATATGCAATTTATCTTATCAAAAATAAAGGCATTATTATTATTATTATTTTATAAAAAATTATACGCAACTATTTGGATATAATCCGCCCTCAAATAATAAAAAGGAATAAATTTCCACGTCATTTTTTATTGTGGAGATCTTCTATAACTGTAAGAAACAAATTTTCATAAGGTAGCCAGCCAACATATAAAACAACGCCCGCTGCCAGCTTTTCGTTTGCCTCCACTTTTAACAAAATATTTTAAAAACATACTTAGTGAATGTTTTTATCAAACGGTATATTCGTCCGTTTTTTAAATTTGGAAATGAACTTCACTGATAAGTTGTTTAAGAGCTCTTGTGTCATCGTATTTTTAAGTCTCAATGCGCTCAAGACACAAACAGTTTTTTTCTACCGAGACACTTGTTGCAGGAACTGTTAAAACTAGACAAAATATTTTGTATGTCTCTGAAAATACCATTTTAAATTCCTTGTATAATATTTCTACAGTTTTTTGAACTTGAAATTACGAAATTGTTCGTCTCTGTATAAAATATTAACTTCGTTTTTCTACCTATCTATTTCAAAAATGATTAGATACGTTTGTAATAAAATAAACATTCAAACGATTTTTCGGGAAATTTGTTTGCATATTCGGAAAATTTTGAGGAATTTACTAAAGCAAGAAATTTAAATCATGTAAATTCCCAAAACGAGTAGCTACTTAATTAAAGGGAAATATATTTCGAAATTATTTCTTGTTCGTCGCAACTTTTGCCCCGTTTACTTAGTAGTCCGTGAATATTTTTCGCAAAATTAAAAATATCTTTAAATTTTTCTTCGTTTCTTAATTCCGAAATTCTTTGACTAGCGATTTTAATTTGTTTAGAGCCGTATTACGTCTTGAAATAGTCGTTTCAGGAGTTAAACAATATCGTGAGAGATTATTTTACAAGTGGATATAATCTAATACTTAAAGGACCTATCTATCTATCTGGAATTTCCGTTAAGTACATATTTGGATAAGTAGATCAGTCATTATTAATTACTATATTAATAATTTTACAGGCTATTATTATGAAAGAAATATTGAAAAATATGTGCAGTAAAAAAATTCTATTAGATATGTATTCAATATATAGCATATATGAGAATTAAACTATTACTTGAAGTAATAAATATATCATTGAAATCATGTAAATATAATTCATTCTATATACACTAGCGGAAAAAATTAAGGGATCAAAAAAAAATCTAAATTTTCGGCGATTTTGCAAATGGCAGTATCTTTGATAAAAATGGAGTATAATTTCAAACGCTTTATGCAATAAGAATGTAAAAAAAAATCAGGAAAAAAATGTTTTTTTCATTTTTTTTTACAGATTATGAGCATTTAAAAGCAAAAAAACGTGATCCTTTAATTTTTTTAAAAATTCAATCGAATGAAACAAAAAAACGGCTTGATGGATCGAATTGAAACTCTGTAGGGCTTTTAGGGGTACAATGACTTGTAAAAGGCATACTTAACATTAGTCATTTTCCCAATATTCTCAATGTGG
>NW_019417028.1:4644495-4673344 GCF_000390285.2 Anoplophora glabripennis
CATACATACATACATACATACATACATACATACATACATACATACATACATACATACATACAATTATTAATACCCCCCGCAAAAGTTTTGAATTATAGTAAACGAATTGCTCATTATTTATTTTTTGTACATACATTGGGACTGACTGACCAGCTCTGTCCCCACATCCAACTGACTGACATAACTTCTATTTATATGCAATATAGAATTTGTGTAACGATTCTGAGCCTTAGTAAATTAATTTTATTGCCTCTTTAGGTACCTACGACAACTTTGATACTGTACCTGAGACACCAGTTCTCAGTTTCGCTTGCCTGACCACAGTATGTTTGTGTACACCACAACTACTGTAATCAACTATCAAAAAACTATGCTTACTAAATTCAAACAATTTTTTTGTCTCTGGCTCTCCATCTATAACTAATTTTTCATGTATACAAGATAATCATCGAAATGGAACAAAAGTCTTTAATCTCAAGTAGAAACTTCTCGGAACTCTCGAAGACACTCGTATCATTTCACTTAACGAACATCTGATTCCCCTTGAGTCAAAAAATTTATCTTTGATCGCTTATCAAAACTTTTTTATACAAATATGACTTGAGTACTTCGCTTAAAAATATAATTTTTTGTCAATTTCTCTTATACAAAACAATTAAATAAACTGGCTACCACAAATAGTTCTGCCACTTAAAATTGGTCATAAAATGGAGGATAAGTAATAAACAAACTACATAGTGTACTTATATCACGTTACTATAATTATTTAGTTCATTATTTTGTTACCTAATTAGTACACTAGGCATGGAAATTAAGGGTTATTAAAAAATTCCCAAAATTTTGGGTGATTTTCAAAGGGACGCCTTTTTTACGGACTGTGGTTAGGATACACGTATCTAGGACCCCTAAAATTCTGCTGGTGACATACTCTATCGGCAATTCGGAAATTTAAAACTGCTGTCCTATTCCAGTAGCGGTCTGGGGTGAAGCTATATTGTCTGTGGAGCGGGTATGTTTCAACAACGACTATGAATTCAGTCACATCGTCCGTTAGAGGGCGCTAAGATCTCTTCAATATATGAAGGGAGGTAGGAGGAAATCATCATTGTCAGATTAAGCCAATTAAAAAACTTATCGGGATCTGGAAACGCTGAAGGAAATGGTCATAAAAACGCGAAAATTACTACATTTGGCTTAATTGAGGTTAAAGTGGAAACGAAAAAATACGGGTCTCACATTTTTTACCATTACCATTTTGTATATTATCAAAAAAAAGTGGAAACCATGAAAACTTTTCATTTCCAGTAAACCGTCATTCGATGACACCGACACCTGGCAGCCAACGGGATCTGAAGAGTTGACTTACTTGACTGTAACGGGACCTGACGATATAAAGCTGGAAAGGACTAAGGGCCTGACACCTATTGATTTTTGGAGCAAGCTGGGACTCTTGGAAAATGAACACATTACTGTGAAGGACGAATTGTAAACATTTTTTATTTGTTTTATAGATGTTTCATAAAAACACTCAAGAAACGAACATGTTTGTTTCCTTTAAAAATCCGCAAATATACCTTAATATACAGGGTCAAGCATGTTAGTGCCATTTTAGGCTAAAAGTAACACAAATATGACGAGGTCAACCGTTTCGACCACTGCTACTCGTTTCCTACTTCTACACAATATAAATTAGTACGAGTTGATTTTTATACAATTTTTTTCGGAAACTTTCTTTGACTGCCCCAAATTGTCAATGTTGTATATGAGGTAAGTATAAAGGATTTTTTTGGTTGGTAGGAGTTACAGATTAAAGGGTCAGATATACCACAATATGACGTCACGTTGCACTTTTACCAACATTTAGGGTGAAACTCATCACAAATTAATACAATTAAAATATTACTGCAATTTAAAACAATCAGTTAGGTACAAGAACGTCCACATCCCAATCAGCAGTTATATCAATAATGAATATGATGAATAACAATGGACCGAGAGCAGATCCTTGCGGAATGCCAGATGTTGGTGGGTATTCAATAGATTGGTAACAACTATACTTTAAAAACGGCATATTTCCACTAAGTAGGAATTGAACAACGCGATAAAGCATGTGTCTTGTTGACAGAAATTTTATTGATAACAAAGCAACCTTTGTTTTCTATATCTGCTGCCATATACAAGGTGTTTGTAAATAAGTGCGAAATATTTTTGGGGGTGGTTGCCGAAGGTATTTTGTGAAAAAAAGTTCATATAAACGTATGTAGAAATATGCTTCGTTTCCGATATATAGAGTGTTTAAATTTAATTTCTTTATTTATTTTTATTAATTATTTTTGAGTTTTAAAGATTTAAAAAACGCTCTGGAGGGATAAATGTGCATTTTTGGGGTGATCCGAATATTTCTACTTGTACCAGTGGCGTTCGTGCAAAAATTCCACAACCTTTTTTAATAAAAAAATGGTACGCCACTGTCTTTTCCCGTTTTGATATTATTTTAGAAATCCACCATCAAATGAATGAAATTGGTCTCTTCAGTTTTTTTTTTGGAAAACCTTCCGGACATTGAAGAAAACAATCCAATTATTTCCAGCACGATCCTATGCTTCTGTTCATCTTTTTTTTTAATTAAATTAAAATTAAAGTTGATGACCCAAACCAGATTTCGACCCCGATTCATACAGTTTTTTGAGACAAATTTCTAATTAATTTTTGTGCAGTCTGTAAACACTTAAAACGGTTTTTTTTTCAAAATACCCTTTTTCTTCTCTGAAAAAAATTTCGGAAATTCTTTTGACCTTTTAATTTTTTGCATTAGTGTATGTGTTGATACCCCGCGAAATTTACCAAACAAATTAGCAAAAAAAAATGGCAAGGGAAGTGACTAGCGCAATCAGAATATAACATTTGCAATTATTCAAGATATACACATATATCTTATATAACAACAAAAATAATATTAAGAGACTATTAACAAAAATTAGTGTTGAACTTATACTCAAACATTTCCCTATGTCGCAAGGTCGGAGGTGATTCAAACTCCTTTTTTTAAAAAGTAAAAAACAAAAAAATAGTCAGATAATAAATCATGAATCAGTATAGTGATGGACATAATCCAATTTTGACAATCGAATCATCGGTACCTACTCGAGATATGAGGTATTAATCATTTTCATCCCATCAGCGCACACATGTTTGCATTAGTCATATATTACTTATACGCGTAGCTAAAAAACAAGTTCACGCACCTCAAAACTGAAACACCCTTTCGTTTTATTCTAAAAAAAACGCGACGCAATCAGCGACTACTTGCAGTATGAGCAACATTTAGGGGAGCAGCCGCAGGGTAATAATCACTCGAGTGGTTGAAGTGGACATCTCGAGACGAGATATCTTGAGTGATCTCAATAATCGAGTACCACTCGATTTTGGACTCGAGATCTCCCATGTCAACATTCAAAAGGTTCTAAATGTGTTTGAGAATATGACAACTTGAAAATGAAGATATCCATTATATACAAGGGCGGATCTGTTTTGAGGTGGATGTAAGAGGGGGCAAGCTAATTTTTGCTGGAATACCTTCAGTACAGCTCACATAATAAAAGTGTAGAACCCTAGATCTGGACGAGGTCGGGAACATTTTCAAAATTGCAAGAATGTTTAAAAAATTTTAAAAAATACCTTTTACTTATATCCTGGAACCTAAGCATTTTGGAAGAATATTGAAGAGGAAATGTGGGTAGAAATAGCTCCTTGTCTGCTAATTTACAACGAGACCTTACCTGCATCAGAGAGAGAAACAGTAACGAAGGAAGATTAAAGGCGGGTATGCGTGTATATATGTTTGGTTTGGTTTTTAATCAATTATATTTAGTGAACATTGTTTTGGGCTCTTAGCCATCCTGTTTATGTTCCGTTTTCTAAATAAATAAATAAATTAATAAATGTCTCACCATGAGGTTATTAGATCAAAACTGATCTACTTATCCGAAGACATAACGGAAATACCATAGGTATATTAAAAATACTGATCAATAGTATTTTAAGTATTAGATTATATCCATTTGTATAATAATCTCTCTCACGATATTGTTTTAACTCGAGACGTAATAACGTAAACTACTGCTCTAAACAAATTGAAATCGCTAGTCAAAAAATTAAAAAATATTTTTAATTATGCGAAAAAAAATATTATTGGAGTACCATGTAAACGGGGCAAAAGTTGCGGCGAATTAGAAATTTAATTTCGAAATATACCTATTTTCCTTTAATTGAGTACCTACTCGTTTTGGGAATTTATCTGATTTAAATTTTCTTGCTTTACAATTAGTAGATTCCTCAAAGTTTCCCGAATATGTAAACAAATTTCCCGAAAAATCTTTTGAACGTTTATTACAAATGTATCCAAACGTTTTTGAAGTAGATAGGTTGAAAAACGAACTTAATATTTTGTACAGAGACGGAAAATTTCGTAATTTAGAAGTTCAAAAAACTATAGAGATGTTATAGAAGGAATTTAAAATGTTATTTTCGGAAACATACAAACTGTTTTGCCCAGTTTTAACAATTCCTGCAACAAGTGTCTCGGTAGAAAGAAACTTTTTGTGTCAAGGTGGCTATATCCCTGGCCGAAAAATGGTAAAATTTCTGGTATTTTTAGGTACTGAAATCTTGAAAAGTAAAACGTGTAGAACAAAAGTAAGCACAAAAAAAAAATCCTTGATGTTTTGTATATTCATTGTTATCATTTAAATTTACCCAAATAAAATAACTAAATAAAAGCGTTTGTAAAACATGCGTTTTCTGTTATCCTAACCCCACATTTTAAGAATTATTTTCACGTACTTATAAATAAAAGTAAACAATTTTATATGTAGGACTAAGCAAGTAAATGTTATAAGAATACTTACATGTGGAGTTATATATAAAAAAGTTAGTATTTTCATAGATTTCAGTACCTAAAACCTTGATGGTTTGATCGTTTTTTGTACCTGTTTATTCGTTTTACTGCAGCGTCTTTGAAAATACTCAGGTGGCATGACATAACATTCCTGTTATTTGATAAGCTTTAGATTATTCAGTTATTAAATGTTTGAAATTATTTGTCTTTGCTGAAAACACTATTTAAAGAATATAGGGCCCTTAAGACTTAGGTACCTGGTTAAGAAATGCGATGACACAAGAGTGCTTAAATAATTTATCAGTGATGGCGATAGAAAAAGAACTATTGCAAAGTCTTAGTGCCGATCCCCAATTTTATGAAGTAAATTTGTAAATTTAAAAGACGGGCGAATAAACCTATTTGATAAAAACATCCACTAAGTATGTTTTTAAAATATTTTGTTAAAAGTGGAGGCAAATAAATAGATAAGTTGGCCACCTTATGAAAATTTGTTTTTATATTTTTTTACAGTTATAGTAGGTAGTAGTTCCATTGGCGAAAATCTCCATTCTCCATAATAAAAAATGACGTGGAAATTTATTCCCCTTTATTATTTAAGAGTAGATTAATAAAATATCCAAATACTTGCGTATTATTTTTTTATAAAATCTGAATGAAAATCTTTCTCGTGGTCATCAGTTTTTCTATAAATAAATAAGTACGTGCAACTAAAAATGTCCACATACATTTAGTCGTTTGACCTTGAACACTAAAAAAGTTTTGCTGCGGGGCTTTTTCTTTATTTCTTGTCCAACTTGTAAAAAAGCCTCACAATGTCACGAGCCGCCACTGCGCCATACCCGGCAATAGCGGCATGATAAATCATTCGAATAGGCGAAGGACAACATCGCTTGGCGGAAACCCCCAACCCGACTCCACTGACCTATCAGCAGGTGACGCTAGCATCCACCTCCACTATTTCACTCCGATCACGCCAGTTCTACCCTTGTGACTGTGATAAAGATAAGTAATAAGTATATATACCTGTCAGATTTCTGTCAGGATAGTCCAAATCGAAATGTTGTCTAAATTGGGTTGTCTGTTGTTTGTTCTCTCCTTTGGGAACAGCTGTAAGTAACTACAATTATTTACCTAGCCTACTTCTTTAACATTTATTGTATTATACAGTTTTCTGTATTTAGTTTTATATTTTTTAACAATCAAGTAAATATATTTTTAAAATAATGATTACTATGCGAGTGAATAAAACAAAACTAATTTGCCAAACAGTTCGCTTTACATAAAAATATACAGTTTTCCCTTGCTAGACATCGCAGAAATATCGTTGAAAAGAGAAACAATATCGGAAAAAATTATGTACTCTCTATTCAGGAAATCGCTATTAAAATTTTTTTAAACATTCATTCATTCTGTAATTAATCATGTAGTCACGCTTTAATAGTCCAGTAATTACCTGCTGTAAATTACCTTTAGCTGGAAAATTATGGGGAAGTTTTGATATTCAGCAATTTTACGTACTGTGGGCTTCTCATTTCAAATTTCTCGTTACTCGTTGCTTTTATAGCAAAAATAGTTATGTAACAAATTAAAGCCCAGGAAATTTGCTACAAAATAGGTTCTAACCATTTTTTTTCCATAAAACCGATCCGTTTTGGATAGGATACTAACAAAGGTCACTATTTAACGTGCAGTGAAAAGTAATAGGTACCCATTTCCACACCACCATGAGGTATTAGTGTACATGGCGCGCTTTTTGTTCTGTGGTTTCCCCACTAGGTTGAATTCACACGTTAATTGATAAATGAAAATTACGATAACTTCTTTCGCTTTATCGATGTTTTTGGTAGCTGAAGGCAACGAAGCGTCAGAGTCGTGTGGGATCAATTCTTCAGGCGCAGTAGCTTCTCTATTTTCTGTATCGATTTTATTACACAGTGATTCTAAGATCGTATCAGTGTCTTCATCGTCATCTCTTCTACATCCACATGCTTCCCAACATTCTATCTTACATTTACAAGAAATTAGTTTAAGAAGAACTTCTGGAGCAGGGACTCGGAGTCAGAGGGACAAAACTATTTTTGTCTTTCTTCCATCCCCTTCGATCTGCAGGTTTCTTGTTACCGATCCATTGCTGCACCTGAGGATACGTTCGAGACGAATGTTGTCTTGCTGCTGCTTCTGTAGGAGGCAATGAAACGATGTTAAATTTATTCCTGAATACTGATTTTATGAAGCATTGGTGCCTATAAGTGTTCAGAGGTATAAATTCCTTCTTATTATAGTCGTAAAGTTTGAGAGGAAAGTATTCTCCAGCTTTAGCTACACTTTCTTTGTCAGCATCTTTTTCTTTAACTAATTTTATAACTTTTTGGGTAGGGGGTAGTGGGGAGGGCGAGGTCAATGGTTTACTTAACAGAAATTGTTTTGTGATCATTGATAATTAGTCGTTCAAGGATAACAGCAATGGATATTGTTCACATTAAACAAATACTAATGCTCCGCTTTTAAGTATGTTGTTTTTGTAGTGTAAATTATTATCGGTAAAAAAATACAGTGTAATTTATATATTTTAATTTAACTCGATGCTAGTTTGTTCAAGCCAGGATGATCTGCCTGAGATAGACACACCTTTGGGCAGAGTTCAAGGATATTGGAAGACAATACAAAGCATAACTTATGCTGCTTTTGAGGGAATCCCGTACGCAAAACCACCAGTGGACGATCTGAAGTTCGAGGTAAGTCAAAATATTCTCATCTATGACTTACTGTTAAAATAAAAGAGCCACACTTTGCTATTTCGTTCTATTTCTGATTTGACAACTCTCATAAATTCTAATATACAAACTTTTTATATACAGGGTGTCCGGAAATTAATGCAACACAATTTGGTCACAGATTCTTAAAACAAATGTAGGGGATCAGTATTTTTTATTTTTGCCAAGTGGCCCCCTCTCTCGGGGTTACAGCCCCCTGAAATCCGCCAATAAGAATAATCTTTTTTATATCTCAGAACCCTGTTTGTACGAGAATCATTGAATTTGGTACAAAGGGGTTTTGTGAACTGTGGAATCTGTTGGCGCTACGCTTTTTGGCGGGGAACCCCCGTAAGACAATTTTTCATCTTAGAACCAAAAAAAAATGGTAGCATATTTAAATTTCATAAAAATTATTAGTCCGCTAGAAAGCCATTAAATTTAGAAACTTTTTTGTCCCTTAAAACTTTTTTCGTAAATCGCAATGTTTTCGAGAAAAATGTCAAAATGTAATCGAATGCATGTCGTCACTCGTCATTTTCCTCAAAAACGCAATGTTTTACGAAACAAATATCAAGAGATAAAAAGTTTCTAAATTCAATGGCTTTCTAGCTAACTAATAATTTTTAATAAAATCAAATTTGCGACCAAATTTTTCTGGTTCCAAAGACAAGGGGGCCCACGAAAAAGTGTCTTAAGGTGGTTTCTCGCCAAAAAGCGTAGCACTGTGAGATTCCACATGTCATAAAACCCCTGTGTACCAAATTTAGTGATTCTCGTACAACATGGTTTTGAGATATAAAAAAGACTTCTTATGGGCAGATTTCAGGGGGATGTAACTCCGAAAGAAGGGGCCAGTTGGCAAAAAGAAAAGATACGGGTCCTCTGAATTGGTCTTAAGAATCTATGACCAAATTTTGTTGCATTAATTTCGGGACACCCTGTATCAAACTCGACACTCCTCTTCTCGAAAAACAACAGTAAATAAACATCTGTGTATCTAAGATACCCACGGAGCATATGAAAGAACTACAGATATTTAACACTTACATTCATTGTTACTTTTATTTATCATCCGTTGTTCAATTATTCCTCAAATGTAGCGTGAGTTTGGAATGTATGAAGAGGTTGCTGTTAAATGTCGAAATTAACCGTCATTGCTTCTTTACATATTTGTAGGAACCTGAACCCATTCCAGCTTGGTCAGAAACTTTGGTGGCCAACGCTCCTTATTCATGTCTCCAAGGTCAAATACTTTCCAGTGATGAAACTCTATCTGGTCAGTATAAAGCACCAAGTTACTTGAAACCTTATTCCGCTTCTCTTAAAGTACGAAGAAATATGCCTTTAAGCATTTACTTCTTACAATATCATGGTCATTGATGAAAGTGTTTGTATTTTTTTAGGAGCCGAAGATTGCCTCTATTTAAACGTGTACATCCCCGAAGATTCCGTGAAGAATCCCAAAGCCCTTGACGTTATAGTTTCAATCCACGGAGGTGCCTTTATGGCAGGCAGCGGAAGCTCAGATTTGAATACGTTCCTAGAAAAGGATGTCGTGCTTGTATCTTTTAATTACCGTGTTGGTATTCTAGGTACGTTGTTTCTTTACCACTGCCTTCGGCTTCCCATGTCAGTGTTTATTCAATTAACGTTACAGGATTCCTTAGCACGGAAGATGACGTCATACCCGGAAACAACGGCTTGAAGGACCAAGTCTTAGCACTCAAGTGGGTCCGGGACAACATCGCCTCGTTTGGGGGAAACCCCGACTCCGTTACCATAGTGGGCTTGTCAGCGGGAGGCGCCAGCGTCCACCTCCACTACTTCTCCCCCCTCTCGAAAGGTTTATTCGCCAGAGGGATGTCGCAAAGCGGCTCAGCTCTAGCACCTTGGGCAATCAGGAAGAACGCCTTGCAGAGTGCCAAGAAACTTGCTGTGTTGGTGGGCTGTCCCGACAGCCCCTCTGAAGAACTGAAGAAGTGCTTTAAGCAGACACCAGCGGAAGACTTGCTGAAGCAGTTGAAATATTTCCGTGGTTACGGCATCATGCCATTCGCGCCTTTTGCACCAGTGGTGGAAAAAAGATCACCAAACGCTTTCCTAGATACAGATCCTTTCCAGCTCATGATTGAAGGTAAAGTCCACGATGTGCCTTGGATTGCCGCCTACACTACTGGTGAAGGATTGCTTGTTACAGGATGTGAGTCTCTTTATTTTTTCTTATATCCTGCAATGATTCGGTAATACAAAACTGTTTAAAGTAATTCAAATTATATAATTCTTCAGTTCTTTTGGAACAGTTGGAAGAGGTAGATGAAAAGTGGGTAGAAATAGCTCCCTATCTATTGAATTGCAACGATACTCTATCCGCATCAGATAAGGAGACAGTAGCGAAGGAAGTTTTAGACTACTATTTGGGACCAGGAGAAAAAATCGATAAGAAGAATTTCAAGAAATTTACACAGGTAAACACATTTTCTCAATTTGCGAAACAAAATTTATTTACTTTATTTTGTTTTTACTTGCATTTAGATTATCACTGACAGGTTGTTCGCGGTTCCTGCAGAATTATCAGTTAGACTGCAAGCCAGTGTAACGAAATCTCCAGTATATCACTACATATTCAATTATACCGAAGGTGTAAACAGAGTGGTATATTACTTAATGGGAACAGATGATATAGAAGGTAAGAACTGAACTTTTCCCTAGGGAAGAAGCGGCATTGAATAAATATTACAAACAAAATCAAATCTAGCATAATCATTCTCATAGGTGCGTGTCACGGTGAAGATGGCATCTACTTTTATGGTTTATTACAGTTTAAACCATTATCGGATCAGGATAAAGGCTTGGTTACTGCTTGCCAGAATATATTGTACTCATATGCCAGCAGCTGGTAAATATAACATAAATTTCCATGAATGACTTATTTCCTTCACTAATTCCAATTTTTTAGTAATCCTTCTTTCGATGGGACAGACGTTTGGCAACCAACAGGATCTGAAGGGCTGACATACTTGTTCATAAATGGACCAGGAGACATGAAGCTGCACAGGAATGAAGGATTGACACCAATTAAGTTTTGGAGCAGGCTTGGTCTCCTGCACAATTAAAACCTTAATGTAAAAAATAAACTGTAGATTTATAGTTACATATATGAACTATAAAAATATCTAACGAGATAAAAAATACTTGATTTCATCGCTTTGCTTATTGTTATAATAATTGTTTTATTAATATTATAGTAGAATAGTTAGACTTCGCCTGTAATCAATATCTATACTTTTAAATAAAGACTATTATTAAATATTACTATTATTTATTATTATTATTGAGGTGGGTCAAAATATTCTCATCTATGACTAACATTAATAGGATTTTATTCTGCCTTGTATCGGCAGCAGCGGTAAAGTGCGCCATCTGTAGCAGGTGGAACAAAAACAAGCTCGGAAACCATGGACCACAAAATAATTCAGAAAACTGCATGGGAAAACACAATTAGAGTAAATTTTAATTTTACTGTCTTACAGATGTCGCTGCACTATAATGGCGGTAAATTTAAACGTTATAAAACACACTAACAGTAAAATGTATTTCATAGGTACCCAATAGATTACAAAAAGCTGCTGATGGTTTAAGGTGAACCATTAACAGCTGTTCGATGACCAATGGGTCTTATGAAACACTTTAATTATCACTTGGTTAAATGAAAAAGTTCAAGCAGCAACTATCAAAAAACTGGGCATAGTAAATTCAAGCAATTTTTTGCCACTGGCCCTTGGACTATTATAAGATAAGATATGAGTATACTGATAGATGATCTTTTTAAGTTTTAGACTTTATCCACTTGTGTAATTACGATTTCCCTTATTTATTTCATGACAACGTGAAATTTGTGAAACTCCTAAAAGCAACGGTACCAAAAATCAGATTTTATTGGATATAGTATTTTTCTAGAGCGCCTAATTTTTAATTTTGGTTACGCAATTCCAGTATTTGAGCTTGAAAGTTCAATGAACAGGATCAGCCAGAGGTAGAGATAATTGACAAACTGAAGGCCATTTTTCGAAGGACACCTTCTTCACATTTTTATCGGCGGAAATATGCGAATAGATCTAAAACCACACACGGCGTTTTGTATTGGTCTAAGTTATCGCCTTTAGTTTTAAAGTTAGTGATTCAATCAGCGTTCTTTAAGAACGGAGTCTTTAAGATGGAAGACGACGTCATCGTCATACCCGGCAACATTGGCATGATAAATCAAATCTTAGCCCTCGAGTTGGCCTATCAGCAGGTGACGATAGCGTCCACCTCCACTATTTCACTCCGATCACGTCAGTTCTACCCTTGTGACTGTGATAAACAAGATAAGTGGTAGATATATATATGTATATATATCTGTCGGATTTCCGACTCAGGATAGTCCAGCTCGAAATGTTGTCTAAATTGGGTTGTGTGTTGTTTGTTCTCTCGTTTGGGAACAGCTGTAAGTAACTACAGTTCTTTGCCTAATCTAGATCTAGAATTTGAATTAAATAAGTTATTTAAAAGGAAAAATAAAAAAATTGAACTTTGACAAGCTGTAACTGGTAAACAACTGACAACTTTAAACATTTTGGGATATAAAAAATATAGCCTATGTTACTCAGAGATAATGTAGCATTCTAATGGTGAAAGAATTATCGAAATCCGTCCAGTAGTTTTTGAGTTTATTCGTAACAAACGTACATACATACAAAAATACAAATCTTTCCTCTTTATAATATTAGTATAGATTAAAAACTTTCGTTTAATATTTTTTTTAAGTAGCAAAATCTTGAACGACCTAATTAGCTCCTATTTTTCTGCTTCCTTTTGCTACTACTTACCCACAACTAAGTGTTCGACGTATGGTATTGTTGTGTGTAACAAAAATTTAAACTTTTAAAAAACTACGTTATGTCAAATCCAAGAGGTTTTCGAAAGTAAGTATCAGATAAAAGTTGTCGCTCTTGTTGATTTAAATGTATGATTTAACATTTTGGCATTTATTTCTAGGACACCCTGTAGATAAAGCAGCATTTTCTGCTCGAGAAAAAATACATTTTTTATAAATTTTCAACTCTCGCTGTAAAATTTACTTCAGAAAAAAATACTTATTAATTAAATTATTACAAGTGGCTGTAATGTAATCGCAAGTCGTTGGGAAACAGACATTGTTTCGTGATAATTGATAAGTCGTTCAAGAATAACAGTAATGAATATTGTTCACATTAAAAAGATACTAATGCCCCGCTTTGTAGTTTGTATTGTACATTATTATCAGTCAAAAACCACAGTTTAATTTATATATTCAAATTTAACTCGATGCTAGTTTGTTCAAGTCAGGATGATCTGCCAGAGATAGACACGCTATTAGGAAGAGTTCAAGGATATTGGAAGACATTAGAAGGCATAACTTATGCTGCCTTTGAGGGAATCCCGTACGCAAAACCACCAGTGGGCGATCTGAGGTTCGAGGTAAGTCAAAATATTCTCATCTAGGACTTACATTCATTGTTACTTTTATTCTGTTTTTCAATTATTCCTCAAATGTAGCGTGATTTCCCGTGTTTGTAATGTATGAAGAAGTTTGTGTTAAATGTCGAAATTAACCGTCATTGCTTCTTTACACATTTGTAGGAACCTGAACCTATTACAGCTTGGTCAGGAACTTGGGTGGCCAACGCTCCACATATATGTCTCCAAGGTCAAATACTTTCCACTTCTGAAGATCTATCTGGTCAGTATAAAGCACCAAGTAACTTGAAACCTAATTCCGCTTCTCTTAAAGTACGAAGAAATATTATTTTTATATGCCTTTAAGTATTTACTTCTTACAATATCATCGTCATTGATGAAAGTGTTTCTATCTTTCTAGGAGACGAAGATTGCCTCTACTTAAACGTGTACATCCCTGAAGATTCCGTGAAGAACCCCAAGGCCCTTGACGTAATAGTTTCGATCCATGGTGGTGCCTTTATGGGAGGCAGCGGACACTGGGATTTGAATACGTTCTTAGAAAAGGAGGTCGTGCTTGTATCTTTTAATTACCGTCTTGGTATTCTAGGTACGCTGTTTCTTTAACACTGCCTTCGGTTTCCCATGTCAGTGTTTATTCAATTAACGTTACAGGATTCCTTAGCACGGAAGATGACGTCATACCCGGAAATAACGGCATGAAGGACCAAGTCCTAGCACTCAAGTGGGTCCGGGACAACATCGCTTCGTTTGGAGGAAACCCCGACTCCGTTACTATAGTGGGCTTGTCAGCGGGAGCCGGCAGCGTCCACCTCCACTACTTCTCCCCCCTCTCGGAAGGTTTATTCATCAGAGGGATGTCGCACAGCGGCACAGCCCTGGGACCGTGGGCAATAAGGAGGAATCCTTTTCAAGCCGCTAAGAAACTTGCTGTGTTGGTGGGCTGTCTAGACAGCCCCTCGGAAGAACTGAAGAAGTGCCTTAAGCAGAGACCTGCACAAGATTTGCTGAAGCAGTTGAAGTATTTCTATGGTTACGACAGCATGCCATTCTCGCCTTTTGCACCAGTGGTGGAAAAAGGGTCAACAAACGCTTTTCTAGACGCGGAACCTTACCAGCTTTTGAAGGAAGGTAAAGTCCACGATGTGCCTTGGATAACCTCCTTCACTACCGGTGAAGGATTGCTTCTTACAGGATGTGAGTCTCTTTCTTTTTTCTTATACCCTGCAATGATTCGGTAATACAAAACTGTCCAAAGTAATTCAAATTATATAATTCTTCAGATTATTGGGAAAAATTGGAAGAGGTAGACGAAAAGTGGGTAGAAATAGCTCCTTATCTGCTAATTTGCAACGAGACTTTACCTGTATCGGAGAGGGAAACAGTAGCGAAGGAAGTTTTAGACTACTATTTGGGACCAGGAGAAAAAATCAGTAAAGATAATTACAAAAAATTTACACAGGTATATTTTCTCAATTTGTGAAACAGAATTTATTTACTTCATTTTATTTTTATTTGCATTTAGATGCTCAGTGACAGGTTGTTCTCTGTTTCTGCAGAACTGTCCGCTAAACTGCAAGCCAAGGTGACGAAATCTCCAGTACATCTGTACATATTCAATTACACCGACGGTGAAAACAAAGCGATACAACTCTTAACTGGGATAGATGAAATAGAAGGTAAGAATTAAACATTTAACTGGGGAAGAAGCGGCACTGAATAAATATTACAAACGAAATCAAATCTAACATCATTATTTTCACAGGTGTGTATCACACTGAAGATTGCATGTACTTCTATGGTTTACTACATATAAAACCGTTATCGGAACAGGATAAGCGCTTGGTTACTGCCTGCCAAAATATGTTGTACTCATATGCCAGCAGCGGGTAAAAACAACATATATTTCCTTGAATGACCTATTTCCTTTGTTAATTCCAATTTTTTAGTAATGCTTCTTTCGATGGTACAGACGGTTGGCAATCAACGGGATCTGAAAAGCTGACATACTTGTTCATAAATGGACCAGAAGACATGAAGCTGCACAGAAGTGAAAGTGTGACCCCTATCGACTTTTGGAGCAAGCTTGGACTCTTGGAATATGAAAACCTCGTTGTAAAACATGAACTGTAGTTTGTTTTCCGTATTGTCTTTGTTTTATAATCATCTTAAATTTTAATAATATTTTATATATGTATAAAATACCATAAACGATTCTGATTCCCAAAACGACAACTTTTATTCTGTTTTAGAATCAAACCAATCCGACGATTATAATTAACAAAATAACGAACTAAATAATTATACTAACCTGATATAAGTTGACCGGTTTGTCTATACTCATCCTCCATTTTATGACCAACTTTAAGTGACTGAACAATTTTTTTCTTTAATTGTTTTCTATAAGATGCGTGTATTACAAGAAATTGACAAAAAAATATATTTCTAGGCGAAGTACTCGAGTCATATTTGTATAAAAAAAGTCTTGGTAAAGCAGATAAGCGAATGATAACCATTTTTTCAAAGATCAATTTTTTATTCACGTAGAAACCAAGTTCCAAGAAGTCTCTACTCGAAATCAAGGACTTTTGTTCCAGTTTGACGATTATCTTGTTGTATTAACTCATACAGAATTGAATTTACTAAACCTAGTTTTTTGATAGTTGAATACAGCAATTGCGTATACAAACCTACTGTGGTCAGTCAACCCAAACTGAGAACAGGTGTCTCAGATACAATATCAAAGTTGTCGGACTTACCGAGGCAATAAAATGAATTTACTAAGGCTGAAAATCGTTATACAAATTCTATATTGCATAATAAATAAATGTTATGTCAGTCAGTCAGCCCCAATGTATGCATGTACAAAAAATGAATAATATGCGATTCGTTTCCTTATACTTTAAAACTTGTGAATCACACATGTTTCAATATTTTTTTCGTAATTGTAGCCTGAACAATTTTATTAAATTATAAAAAATAAATAAATTCTCTATTCAATGTAATTTAAGATGTATATTATTAATATTACTACTATAATCAACTATCAAAAAACTAGGCTTACTAAATTCAAAGAATTTTTTTGCCTCTGGTTCTTGAGCTACCCATTATTACAGATAAGAGTAGTATAATTGCAAGTAATTTATAATGTTTCACAATGCCGTTATTAGATCAAAACTGATCTACTTATCCGAAGATGAAACGGAAATGCCATGTATATTAAAAATACTGATAGTCTTTTGAGTATTAAATTATATCCACCTGTGTTTAATAATTTCTCTCACAATATTGTTTTAATAACCCTACACCATTTATTCAATACTTTTACATACGATAGGATATTTTCTATAAATAAATTCTGTGTAAAAACCATGCAGAATTTTTTCGGGTACGGACTAGGATTATTTTTGTGTGAAGTTTGTTCAAATTTACCGCTAGCTCTGTTGTAGTACTACGCGCATGCACGACTGGACTGCTCCGTCTATAAAACAAGCTTCCGCCTGTTATTACCTTTGCTTGCAACTGAATACAATTCGTGTGATTTGAGTCGTCTTTGTTTTAGTAGATAATAATAACATGAAAATTTTAAATGGAGCGTATATATCTAAGTGGTGAGAAGAGAAAGAGAAAAAAATAGCTAAGCTACAAAAGATATCAGACTTTTGTAAGGTTGTGAATAAAGCGACTCAAGCTGTTCAAATATTTGTGACGTACAATTTATTGAAGAAGGTAAGTCAATTTTTTAGTGATTGCTGATGAGAATTTTTCATGAGATACAGCATTAGGTTTAACAATATTGATACAAGAAACTTCTGAACCTTTTTTACTATTAAATGGTATTAAGGCCTTTTCTTGAAAGATTTCATCGGCAATATATTGGAATAAATAATTTTTCTTCGCCATTGATTCTAATGTCGGGGCCCCCAACATGCCCGGGGCCCTAAGCTTGAGCCTATTAGGCCTTTGCGCAAAGACGGCCCTGGTGACGTCCACCTCCACTATTTCACTCCGATCACGTCAGTTCTACCCTTGTAACTGTGATAAACAAGATAATTTGTAGGTATATATACCTGTCAGTTTTCTGTCTCAGGATAGTCCATCTCGAAATGTTATCTAAATTGGAGTGTATGTTGCTTGTTCTCTCGTTTGGGAGCAGCTGTAAGTAACTACACTTACTTGCCTAGCCTAGATTTATTATATTATATATTTTTCTGTATTTATTTTTATATTTTTTAACAATTAAGTATATTTTTAAAATAATGATCACTATAGGAGTGACCAAAACAAAATAATTTGCAAAAATCAGTTTGCTTTACATAAAATTCTTCAGGGTGTTCCGATAATAATTTTAATCACATAAACTCATTAAAAGTAACAACTTTTGGTAATTTTTTTTCCAAATCAGTCAAAAAAGACAGTTTAATTTATATATTTAAATTTAACTCGATGCCAGTTTGTTCAAGTCAGGATGATCTGCCAGAGATAGACACGCCTTTGGGCAGAGTTCGGGGATATTGGAAGACATTAGAAGGCATAACTTATGCTGCTTTTGAGGGAATCCCGTACGCAACACCACCAGTGGGCGATCTGAGGTTCGAAGTAAGTCAAAATATTCTCATCTATGACTTTTTCAATTATTCCTCAAATGCAGCGTGACTTCCCGAGTTTGGAATGTATGAAGAAGTTTGTGTTAAATGTCGAAATTAACCGTCATTGTTTCTTTACATATTTTTAGGAACCTCAACCTATTACAGCTTGGTCAGGCACTTGGGTGGCCAACGCTCCACATATATGTCTCCAAGGTCAAATACTTTCCACTTCTGAAGATCTATCTGGTCAGTATACATCACCAAGCAACTTGAAACCTAATTACGCTTCTCTTAAAGTACGAAGAAATATTATTCTTATATGCCTTTAAGCATTTACTTCTTACAATATCATCGTCATTGATGAAAGTGTTTGTATTTTTTTAGGAGACGAAGATTGCCTCTACTTAAACGTGTACATCCCCGAAGATTCCGTGAAGAACCCCAAGGCCCTCGACGTTATAGTTTCAATCCATGGAGGCGCCTTTATGGTAGGCAGCGGACACGCGGATTTGAATACGTTCCTAGAAAAGGAGGTCGTGCTTGTATCTCTTAATTATCGTCTTGGTATTCTAGGTATGCTGTTACTCATTAGGCTTCCCATTTCAGTGTTTATTCAATTAACGTTCCAGGATTCCTTAGCACAGAAGATGACGTCATACCCGGAAATAACGGCCTGAAGGACCAAGTCTTAGCAATCAAGTGGGTCCGCGACAACATCGCTTCGTTTGGGGGAAACCCCCACTCCGTCACTATAGTAGGCGCATCAGCGGGGGGAGCCAGCGTCCACCTCCACTACTTCTCCCCCCTCTCGAAAGGTTTATTCGTCAGAGGGATGTCGCACAGCGGCACAGCCCTAGGACCATGGGTAATAAAGAAGAATGCTTTGCAACGCGCTAAGAAGCTTGCTGTGTTGTTGGGCTGTCCTGACAGCCCCTCGGAAGAACTGAAGAAGTGTCTTAAGCAGAGACCTGCACAAGATTTGCTGAAGCAGTTGAAATATTTCTATGGTTACGACATCGTGCCATTCGCGCCTTTTGCACCAGTGGTGGAAAAAGGATCAACAAACACTTTTCTAGACGCGGAACCTTACCAGCTTTTGAAGGAAGGTAAAGTCCACGATGTGCCTTGGATTACCTCTTACACTACCGGCGAAGGATTGCTTCTTACAGGATGTGAGTCAGGCTGTATAGTAGCCTTTCTTTCTTTTTTCTTATTCCCTGCAATGATTCGGTAATACAAAACTGTGTAAAGTAATCCAGATTATATAATTCTTCAGTTTTTTGGCAAAAGTTGGAAGAGATAGACGAAAAGTGGGTAGAAATAGCTCCCTATGTGCTAGATTGCAACGAGACGTTACCTGTATCGGAGAGGGAAACAGTAGCGAAGGAAGTTTTAGACTACTATTTGGGAGCAGGAGAAAAAATCGATAAGAAGAATTTCAAGAAATTCACACAGGTATATTTTCGTAAAACAAAATTCATTTAGGTACTTTATTTTGTTTTTATTTGCATTTAGATGAGCACCGACAGGTTGTTCGCTGTTCCTGCAGAATTATCACTTAAACTACAATCCAATGTAACGAAATCTCCAGTACATTTCTATATATTCAATTACACCGAAGGTGAAAACAAACTGATCCAGCTCTTCACGGGGATAGATGAAATAGAAGGTAAGAAATGAACATTTAACTAGGGAAAAAGCGGCACTGAATAAATATTGCAAACGGGAACAAATCTACCCTCATCGTTTTCACAGGTGTGTATCACGGTGAAGATGGCGTCTACTTCTATGGTTTATTTCACGTCAACCCATTATCGGAACAGGATAAGCGCTTGGTTACTGCTTGCCAGAATATGTTGTACTCATATGCCAGCAGCGGGTAAATATAACATAAATTTCCTTGAATGGCTTATTTCCTTCATTGATTCGAATTTTTTAGTAATGCTTCTTTCGATGGTACAGACGTTTGGCAACCAACGGGATCTGAAGAGCTGACATACTTGTTCATAAATGGACCAGAAGACATGAAGCTGCACAGGAGTGAAAGTGTGACCCCTATCGACTTTTGGAGCAAGCTCGGACTCTTGGAATATGAAAACCTCGTTGTGAAACACGACCTGTAGTTTGTTTTCCGTATTTTCTTTTTTTTTTAAATCGTTTTAAATTTTAATAACACTTTATATACCTATTATAAATGATTTTGTTTCCCAAAACGATAAGTTTTGTTCTATTCAATGTAATTAAGAGACCTGGGACACCTGTTCTCAGTTTCGCTCGACTGACCACAGCAGGTTTGTAGACACCCCAACTACTGTAATCAACTAACAAACAACTAGGCTTAGTAAATTCAAAAAATTTTTTTGCCTCTAGCTCTTGGACCATTATTACAGATAAGAGTAGTATAAGTAATTAATAATATCTTACCATGCGTTAGTAGATCAAAATTGTGTAGTGACAACTGATCTACTTATCCAAAGATGTAACGGAAATTCCATAGGCATATTAAAAATACTGATAAATATTATTTTAAGTATTAGATTATACCACTTGTATGATAATCTATCTCAAGATATTGTTTTAACTCTTGAAACGCCTTTTTCAACACGTAATAACGTAAGCTATTGCTCTAAACAAATTAAAATCGCTAAGAAACGAAGAAAAATTTAAAAATATTTTTAATTATGCGAAAATTATTACTGGACTACTAAGTGAACGAGACAAAAGTTGCGATGAATTAGAAATTTAATTTCGAAATATACCTGTTTCTCTTTAAGTACCTACTCGTTGCGGGAATTTATCTGATTTAAGTTTTCTTGCTTTAGTAGATTCCTCAAAGTTTCCCGAATATATAAACTTTCCCGAAAAATCGTTTGAATATTTATTACAAATGTACCCAAACGTTTTTGAAATAGATGTTTTGAAAAATGAACTTATATTTTGTACAGAGACGAACAATTTCGTAATTTCAAGTTTAAAAAACTGTAGAAATATTATACAAGTAATTTAAAATGGTATTTTCAAAAACATACCAATTGTTTTGCCTAGTTTTATCAGTTCCTGCAACAAGCGTCTCAGTAGAAAGAAACTTTTTGTGTCTTGAGCGCATTAAGACTTAGAAATACGATGAAATAATAGCGCTTAAGCAACAAATTTAAAAAAAAAGGACGAATAAACCTGTTTTATAGAAACATTCACTATGTTTTTAAAATATTTTATTAAAAGTGGAGGCAAATGAAGAACTAGCGGCGTTGTTTTATATGTAAATAGATAAGTTGGCTGGCTACCTTATGAAAATTTATTTTTATATTTTTGACGGTTATGGTAGGTAGTAGGCGTATTGGCGAAGATCTCCATAATAAAAAATGACGTGGAAATTTATTCCTATTTATTATTTGAGAGCGGATTAATAAAATATACAAAAAGTGACGTATTATTTGTTATAAAATCAGAATGAAAATCCTGCTCATGAACATCAGTTTTTCTATAAATAAATAAGTACACTCGAAATATTTAGAAAAACGGGATTTTTTAAAATTTTACATCTATCAGAAAGGAAGCATTTCCTGGCCCATGAACTTATTTACTTATTTTGACATCATTTTATAAACAATGAAAAAACAAATCAGTCTAATAATATGTCCAACCACCATCCGAATCAATAACGGCTTGTAATCTGTTTGGCATAGAAGCCCATAAATGTTTTTTTTTTATATAAGAAGTAATTTCCATTTTGTTTCATTCCAAAATATTGATTAAAACCCGAGTTATCACGGAAATATTATTTTTGGGGGTGAACATGAGGGTTAGTTTGCATCCGTTTAAATCCGTTTTAGGCTAAAAGAAAAAATATTAGTCCTTATTAATATGTATTTACCTTTTTCAGATTAACAATGGATATTGAGCATAAAATAATTTAAAGAAACACACGTTTACTGACGCACGCGCAGTGACAATAGCGAACGAAATAATCTGTCTTTGTCATAAGCATACGAGTCGTCCACAACTTCGGTACCATTAGTGCGAAAAAGCGAACGTGATTTTTTATCTTTGTCCTGGCAGTGTCGTAGGAGCTAAATAAAATTCAAAATATAAAAAAATAAATAAATTTGTATCTGTCTAAAAAACAAACGTAAAAAAAATTAGAAGGCAACTTTTCATTATTTTAAATAATCAATCGGATAGTATAGAAAAAAAATGTTTTAGTTTTGTTACATCATTAAAATTAACGATTAAAAATTTGAAATTGTTATAACTTTCTTATTAAAAATTATATCTATTTCTCTGAAAAGAAAAGTTACATTTTTTAGAGTAGATTGAAAAAAAAATTACAAAATTCATTCATTTTTCTGCTTGTTATGATTTTTTTAAATTTCTGAAATCTTCCCTTAACTTCCAGCCTCCCTAACTCTGTTAATTTTAATAGTACAAGAAAAAGTCAAGAGGCCATTTTTATGTAGAATTGTATGCTTTACAACTTTTATAAGAAACTTCAACTGATTTCATTGCGGGCACCTATACAGTGTTCATTAATGGCGTAAAAAAAAACCAGAGGCCCATTCTGTGGCTAAAATTAAGTAAATTTTGTTACACACACGTAGGCTCTTAAGGCCGCCGTTTCCGAGCTGCAGGGTTTTCAAAATTAAAAAAAAATTAAAATTTTTAATTTTCTTAAATCCATTCAATCTAACTATTCGTAAGTAGGTAGTAGACGTTTCGCAAGATTTATTAACTAGGATGAATCGATTTTTCTATTGTAATGTATATGCAACTCTTTTAATAGAAACAAGATAATAAAAAAGGCATACGGGGTCTGCTATAAGAGTTTGCGGATTAGTCCCATTTTAAAAATGCCAATCTACCAGGAAAGCATTTTTGTGCAAAACTCGTAAAATGTCAGATGTGACGGTAAAATATTGCCACACGAGTTTAATGGGAACGCCCCATATAGACAAGCGGTTAAGCCGTCATATTTCAAACAAAAGACGATTCAGATTGGAAACCTTTATCTTGCGTCGAGTGTACGTGCAACTAAAAATTTCCACATACATTTAGTCGTTTCATCTTGAAAATTAAAAAGTTTTTGCCAATGGGGCTTTTTTTTCTCTCCCACTTAATAAAAAAGCCACGGATCTCACCTATTCACGAGCCGCCACTGCGTCATACCCGGCAGCAGTGGCATGATACACCAAGTCTTATTGTTAGCACTCGAATACGCCAAGGACAACATCGCTTGGTGGAAACCCCCAACCGCACTCCATTGCCATAGTTGATCTATCAGCAGATGACGTTCACCTCTACTGTTTCACTGCGATCACGCCAGTTCTACCCTTGTGACTCTGATAAACAAGATAAGTGGTACACAAATAAATATCTGTCAGATTTCTGTCTCAGGATAGTCCAGCTCGAAATGTTGTCTAAATTGGGTTGTCTGTTGTTTGTTCTCTCGTTTGGGAACAGCTGTAAGTAACTACACTTATTTGCCTAGCCTACTTCTTTAACATTTATTGTATTATACAGTTTTCTGTATTTAGTTTTATATTTTTTAACAATCAAGTAAATATATTTTTAAAATAATGATTACTATGCGAGTGACTAAAACAAAACTAATTTGCAAAACAGTTCGCTTTACATAAAAATATACAGTTTTCCCTTGCTAGACATCGGAGAAACATTGTTGAAAAGAGAAACAATATCAGAAAAAATTATGTACTCTCTATTTAAACCGATAAACGTAACTGTTAGCAGGAAATCGCTATTAAAATTTTAATAAACATTCATTCATTCTGTAATTAATCATGTAGCCACGCTTTAATAGTCCAGTAACTACCTGTTGTAAATTACCTTTAGCTGGAAAATTATGCGGATATTCAGAAATTTTACGTAGCTTCTCATTTCAAATTTCTCGTTACTCGTTGCTTTTACAGCAAAAACCACACCACCATGAGGTATTGGTGTACATGGCGCGCTTTTTGTTCTGTGGTTTCCCCACTAGGTCGAATCCACACATGAATTGATAAATGAAAATTACAATAACTTCTTTCGCTTTATCGATGCTTTTGGTAATTGAAGGCAACGAAGCCTTAGAGTCGTGTGGGATCAATTCTTCAGGCGCAGTAGCTTCTCTACTTTCTGTATCGATTTTATTACACAGTGATTCTGATCGTATCAGTGTCTTCATCGTCATCTCTTCTACATCCACCTGCTTCCCAACATTCTATCTTACATTTACAAGAAATTAGTTTAAGAAGAACTTCTGGAGCAGGGACTTGGAGTCAGAGGGACAAAACCATTTTTGTCTTTCTTCCATTCCCGTCGATCTGCAGGTTTCTTGTTACCAATTTATTGCTGCACTTGATGATACGTTTGAGACGAATGTTGTCTTGCTGCTGCTTCTGTAGGAGGCAATGAAACGATGTTAAATTTATTCCTGAATACTGATTTTATGAAGCATTGGTGCCTATAAGGGTTCAGAGGAATAAATTCCTTCTTATTATAGTCGTAAAGTTTGAGAAAAAAGTATTCTCCAGCTTTAGCTACACTTTCTTTGTCAGCATCGTTTTCTTTAACTAATTTTGTACTTCTTGGGTAGAGGGTAGTGGGGAGGGCGAGGTCAATGGTTAACTGTTAACTTAACAAAAATTGTTTTGTGATCATTGATAATTCAAGGATAACAGCAATGGATATTGTTCACATTAAAAAAATTCTAATGCTACGCTTTTAAGTATGTTGTTGTTTTTGTAGTGTAAATTATTATCAGTCAAAAAAGACAGTGTAATTTATATATTTTAATTTAACTCTATGCTAGTTTGTTCAAGCCAAGATGATCTGCCTGAGATTGACACGCCTTTGGGCAGAGTTCAAGGATATTGGAAGACAATAGAAAGCATAACATATGCTGCTTTTGAGGGAATCCCGTACGCAAAACCACCAGTGGGCGATCTGAGGTTCGAGGTAAGTCAAAATATTCTCATCTATGACTTCCTGTTAAATAAAAAATTCACACTTTGCTATCTCCTTCTATTTCTGATTTGACAACTCTTATAAATTCTATTATACAAACTTTTAAAACTCGAAACTCGTCTTCTCGTAAATAAACATCTGTGTATCTAAGATACAATACCGAAGGAGCATATGAAAGAACTACAGATATTTAAGACTTTAACATTCATAGTTACTTTTATTTATCATCTGTTTCAATTATTCCTCATATGGAGCGTGATCTCCCGAGCTTGGAATGTATAAAGAAGTTGGTGTTAAATGTCGAACTTAACTGTCATTGTTTCTGTACATATTTGTAGGAATCTGAACCCATTCCAGCTTGGTCAGGAACTTGGGTGGCTAACGCTCCTTATTTATGTCTCCAGGGTTCAATACTTTCCAGTGATGAAACTCTATCTGGTCAGTATAAAGCACCAAGTTACTTGAAACCTTATTCCGCTTCTCTTAAAGTACGAAGAAATATGCCTTTAAGCATTTACTTCTTACAATATCATGGTCATTGATGAAAGTGTTTGTATTTTTTTAGGAGCCGAAGATTGCCTCTATTTAAACGTGTACATCCCCGAAGATTCCGTGAAGAATCCCAAAGCACTTGACGTTATAGTTTCAATCCATGGTGGTGCCTTTATGGCAGGCAGCGGAAGCTCAGATTTGAATACGTTCCTAGAAAAGGATGTGGTGCTTGTATCTTTTAATTACCGTGTTGGTATTCTAGGTACGCTGATTCTTTAACACTGCCTTCGGCTTTCCATGTCAGTGTTTATTCAATTAACGTTACAGGATTCCTTAGCACGGAAGATGACGTCATACCCGGAAACAACGGCTTGAAGGACCAAGTCTTAGCACTCAAGTGGGTCCGGGACAACATCGCCTCGTTTGGGGGAAACCCCGACTCCGTTACCATAGTGGGCTTGTCAGCGGGAGCCGCCAGCGTCCACCTCCACTACTTCTCCCCCCTCTCGAAAGGTTTATTCGTCAGAGGGATGTCGCAAAGCGGCTCAGCTCTAGCACCTTGGGCAATCAAGAAGAACGCCTTGCAGAGTGCCAAGAAACTTGCTGTGTTGGTGGGCTGTCCCGACAGCCCCTCTGAAGAACTGAAGAAGTGCCTTAAGCAGACACCAGCGGAAGACTTGCTAAAGCAGTTGAAATATTTCCGTGGTTACGGCATCATGCCATTCGCGCCTTTTGCACCAGTGGTGGAAAAAGGATCACCAAACGCTTTTCTAGACGCAGAACCTTACCAGCTTGTGAAGGAAGGTAAAGTCCACGATGTGCCTTGGATTGCCGCCTACACTACTGGTGAAGGATTACTTATTACAGGATGTGAGTCAAGCTGTTTAATAGCCTTCTTTTCTTTTTTCTTTTACCCTGCAATGATTCGGTAATACAAAACTGTTTAAAGTAATTCAAATTATATAATTCTTCAGTTCTTTTGGAACAGTTGGAAGAGGTAGATGAAAAGTGGGTAGAAATAGCTCCTTATCTATTGAATTTCAACGATACTCTATCCGCATCAGATAAGGAGACAGTAGCGAAGGAAGTTTTAGACTACTATTTGGGGCCAGGAGAAAAAATCGATAAGAAGAATTTCAAGAAATTTACACAGGTATACTTTCTCAATTTGCGAAACAAAATTTATTTACTTTATTTTGTCTTTATTTGCATTTAGATTATCACTGACAGGTTGTTCGCGGTTCCTGCAGAATTATCAGTTAGACTGCAAGCCAATGTAACGAAATCTCCAGTATACCACTACATATTCAATTACACCGAAGGTGTAAACAGAGTGGTATATTACTTAATGGGAACAGATGATATAGAAGGTATGAACTGAACATTTTACTAGAGAAGAAGCGGCATTGAATAAATATTACAGACGAAATCAAATCTAGCATTATCATTTTCACAGGTGTGTGTCACGCTGAAGATGGCATCTACTTCTATGGTTTATTACACTATAAACCATTATCGGATCAGGATAAACGCTTGGTTACTGCTTGCCAGAATATATTGTACTCATATGCCAGTAGCGGGTAAATATATAGACCGATCGTTAAATTGCGTTTCCTTCATCAATGTTTATTTTATAGTGTTCCTTCTTTCGATGGGACAGACGTTTGGCAACCAACGGGATCCGAAGAGCTGACTTACTTGTTCATAAATGGACCAGAAAGCATGAAGCTGCACAAGAGTGAAAGCGTGACACCAATGGAGTTTTGGAGCAAGCTTGGGCTCCTGCACAATGAAATCCCTGTAAAAAATGAACTGTAGATTTCTTGTAGTTTCTTTATGTGAATTATAAATATACCTCGCAAGATAAAAAATAGTTCGATTTCATGGTTTTCCTTATTGTTATAATTGTTTTATTAATTATGTATTAATATTCAAAATATTATAAATTACTTAATTCCCCAAAGTAATAACTTTCGTAATATTTTGACTATTTTTTGACTAACTTGGTTGTAAATGGACCAGGAATGGACGAGAAGGCATGAAGCTGCACAGGAGTGAAAGTGTAAGCCCTATCGACTTTTGGAGCAAGCTTGGACTCTTGGAATATGAAAACCTCGTTGAAAAAGATGAACTGTAGTTTGTTTTCTGCATTTACTTTATTTTATAAAAAAATTTGCGGCGATTCTGTTACTTTTTGAAAATTTGGTAGGCCATCATCATCTTAAATTTTCGAAACGATAACTTTTGTTCTGTTTTAGAATCAAGCCATTGCTATCCTGGCGATTATAATTAACAAAACAACGAACTAAATAATTATAGTAAGGTGATGTAAGTACACTGGTTTGTCTATTACTTATCCTTCATTTTATGACCAATTTTAGGTGACTGAACTATTTGTGATAGCCGGTTTCTTTAATTGTTTTCTATAAGATGCGTGTATTACAAGAAATTGACAAAAAAATATATTTCTAGGCGAAGTACTCGAGTCATATTTGTATAAAAAAAGTCTTGGTAAAGCAGATAAGCGAATGATAACCATTTTTTCAAAGATCAATTTTTTATTCACGTAGAAACCAAGTTCCAAGAAGTCTCTACTCGAAATCAAGGACTTTTGTTCCAGTTTGACGATTATCTTGTTGTATTAACTCATACAGAATTGAATTTACTAAACCTAGTTTTTTGATAGTTGAATACAGCAATTGCGTATACAAACCTACTGTGGTCAGTCAACCCAAACTGAGAACAGGTGTCTCAGATACAATATCAAAGTTGTCGAACTTACCGAGGCAATAAAATGAATTTACTAAGGCTGAAAATCGTTATACAAATTCTATATTGCATAATAAATAAATGTTATGTCAGTCAGTCAGCCCCAATGTATGCATGTACAAAAAATGAATAATATGCGATTCGTTTCCTTATACTTTAAAACTTGTGAATCACACATGTTTCAATATTTTTTTGGTAATTGTAGCCTGAACAATTTTATTAAATTATAAAAAATAAATAAATTCTCTATTCAATGTAATTTAAGATGTATATTATTAATATTACTACTATAATCAACTATCAAAAAACTAGGCTTACTAAATTCAAAGAATTTTTTTGCCTCTGGTTCTTGAGCTACCCATTATTACAGATAAGAGTAGTATAATTGCAAGTAATTTATAATGTTTCACAATGCCGTTATTAGATCAAAACTGATCTACTTATCCGAAGATGAAACGGAAATGCCATGTATATTAAAAATACTGATAGTCTTTTGAGTATTAAATTATATCCACCTGTGTTTAATAATTTCTCTCACAATATTGTTTTAATAACCCTACACCATTTATTCAATACTTTTACATACGATAGGATATTTTCTATAAATAAATTCTGTGTAAAAACCATGCAGAATTTTTTCGGGTACGGACTAGGATTATTTTTGTGTGAAGTTTGTTCAAATTTACCGCTAGCTCTGTTGTAGTACTACGCGCATGCACGACTGGACTGCTCCGTCTATCAAACAAGTTTCCGCCTGTTATTACCTTTGCTTGCAACTGAATACAATTCGTGTGATTTGAGTCGTCTTTGTTTTAGTAGATAATAATAACATGAAAATTTTAAATGGAGCGTATATATCTAAGTGGTGAGAAGAGAAAGAGAAA
>NW_019417028.1:4675925-4685257 GCF_000390285.2 Anoplophora glabripennis
AAAAAATACTTATTAATTAAATTATTACACGTAGCTGTAATACAGTGTAGGAAAGTACCGATGGTCTATCAGAAGTTATGTGAGAGCGATAAAGTAAGCCATAGAAATCCATGTGATAGACAAGGATGGCTATAATGAAGGCGTCTAATAGTTAACGCCCATTTCGCCCTTCCACAAACAAGAAGTGAATCTTATTTGTGGAAGGGCGAAAGAGGCGGTGACTATGAGACGCCTTCATTATAGCCATCTTTCTCTATCGCATGGATTTCTATGGCTTACTTTATCGCTCTCACGTAACTTCAGATAGACCATCGGTACTTTCCTACCCTGTATAATCGCAACTCATTAGGAAACAGAAATTGTTTCGTGATAATTGATATATTCGTTCAAAGATAACAATTAGTAATGGATATTGTTCACATTAAAAAAATGCTAATGCCCCGCTTTTAAGTATGTTGTTGTCTTTCTGGTGTAAATTATTATCAGTCAAAAAAGACAGTTTAATTAATATATTTAAATTTAACTCGATGCTAGTTTGTTCAAGCCAGGATGTTCTCCCAGAGATAGACACGCCTTTGGGCAGAGTTCGGGGATATTGGAAGACAATAGAAGGCATAACTTATGCTGCATTTGAGGGAATTCCATACGCAAAACCACCAGTGGGAGATCTTAGGTTTGAGGTGGGTCAAAATATTCTCATTTGTGTTAATTGTCGAACTTAACAGTCATTGGTTCTTTACACATTTGTAGGCACCTGAAGCCATTCCAGCTTGGTCAGGAACTTGGGTGGCCAATGCTCCTCATACATGTATTCAAGGTGCAGTTTTTTCCTATCTTGAAGCAACACCTGGTCAGTATTAAAGCAGCACCAAGCATTTTGAAACCTAATTACGCCTCCTTTAAAGTACCTACAAAGAACTATTATTTTTATATGCCTTTAAGCATCTACTTCTTACAATATCATCGAAATTGATGAAAGTGTTTGTATTTTTTTAGGAGACGAAGATTGCCTCTACATAAACGTGTACATCCCTGAAGATTCCGTGAAGAACCCCAAGGCCCTTGACGTTATAGTTTCCATCCATGGAGGCGCCTTTATGGGGGGCAGCGGTCACTCGGATTTGAATACGTTCTTAAACAGGGAGGTTGTGCTTGTATCTTTTAATTATCGTCTTGGTATTCTAGGTAGGCTGTTACTGTAACACTGCCTTCGGTTTCCCATGTAAGTGTTTATTCAATTAACGTTACAGGATTTCTTAGCACGGAGGATGACGTTATACCCGGAAACAACGGCATGAAAGACCAAGTCTTAGCACTCAAGTGGGTCCGGGACAACATCGCTTCGTTTGGGGGAAACCCCCACTCCGTTACCATAGTGGGTATGTCAGCGGGAGCTGGCAGCGTCCACCTCCACTACTTCTCTCCCCTCTCTAAAGGTTTATTCAACAGAGGGATGTCGCACAGCGGCACAGCTCTAGGGCCATGGGCCATAAAGAGGAATGCTTTGCAACACGCTAAGAAGCTTGCTGTGTTGTTGGGCTGTCCTGACAGCCCCTCGGAAGAACTGAAGAAGTGCCTTAAGCAGAGACCTGCAGAAGATGTGTTAAAGCAGTTGGACTATTTCTATGGTTACGACAGCATGCCATTCTCGCCTTTTGCACCAGTGGTGGAAAAGGGATCATCAAACGCTTTTCTAGACGCGGAACCTTACCAGCTTTTGAAGGAAGGTAAAGTCCACGATGTGCCTTGGATTACCTCCTTCACTACCGGTGAAGGATTGCTTCTTACAGGACGTGAGTCTCCTTTCTTTTCTTTTTCTTATACTCTGCAATGATTCGGTAATACAAAACTGTTTAATTAATTCAGATTATATAATTCTTCAGTTTATTGGGAAAAGTTGGAAGAGGTAGGCGAAAAGTGGGCAGAAATAGCTCCTTATCTGCTAATTTGCAACGAGACTTTACCTGTATCGGAGACGGAAACAGTAGAGAAGAAAGTTTTAGACTACTATTTGGGTCCAGGAGAAAAAATCAGTAAAGATAACTACAAACAATTTACACAGGTATATTTTCTCAATTTGTGAAACAAAATTTATTTACTTTATTTTGTTTTTATTTGCATTTAGATGCTTACTGACAGGTTGTTCGCTGTTTCTGCAGAACTCTCCGCTAAAATGCAAGCCAAGGTAACGAAATCTCCAGTACATTTCTATATATTCAATTACACCGAAGGTGAAAACAGACCGATGCAGCTCTTAACGGGAACAGATGAAATAGAAGGTAAGAACTGAACTAGGGAAGAAGCGGTATTGAATAAATATTACAAACGAAATCAAATCTAACATCATCATTTTCACAGGTGTGTCTCACAGTGAAGATGGTATCTACTTCTATGGTATAGTACATATACTACCATTATCGGAACAGGATAACCGCTTGGTTACTGCCTGTCAGAATCTGTTGTACTCGTATGCCAGCAGCGGGTAAAAATAACATAAATTTCCTTGAATTACTTATTTCCTTCATTAATTCCAATTTTTTAGTAATGCTTCTTTCGATGGGACAGACGTTTGGCAACCAACGGTATCTGAAGAGCTGACATACTTGTTCATAAATGGACCAGAAGACATGAAGCTGCACAGGAGTGAAAGTGTGACCCCTATCGACTTCTGGAGCAAGCTTGGACTCTTGGAATATGAAAACCTCGTTGTAAAATATAAGCCGTAGTTTGCTTTCCGTATCTTCTTTGTTTTATAATCATCTTAAATTTTAATAATATGTTATATACAAAATACTATAAATGATTTTGTTTCCCAAAATGCTACCTTTTGTTCTGTTTTACAATCAAGCCAATTCTAACTTGGCGATTATAATTAGCAAAACAACGAACTAAATAATTATAGTAACGTGATGTAAGTACACTGGTTTGTCTACTACTTATCCTCCATTTTATGACCAATTTTAGGTGACTGAACTATTTGTGATAGCCAGTTTCTTTAATTGTTTTCTATAAGATGCGTGTATTACAAGAAATTAACAAATAAATAAATTTTTGGTACTCAAGTTAAATTCGTATAAGAAATGTCTTGATAAGCGAATGATAACCATTTTTTGATTCAAGGGGAAACAGATGTTCGTTAAGTGAAATGATACGAGTGTTTTCGAGAGTTGTGAAAGGTTTCTACTCGAGATGAAGGACTTTTGTTCCAGCTCAATGATTACCTTAACTTAAGTTATTACAGATAAGTTTACGTGTAATATATGTAACTGCAAGTAATTAATAATGTTTCACAATGTCAATATTAGATCAAAATTGTTTAGTGACGACTGATCTACTTATCCAAAGATGTAATGGAAATTTCATAGGTAAAATAAAAATACTGTTAGATAGTCTTTTAAGTATTAAATTATATCCACTTGTATACTAATCTCTATCACAATATTGTTGTAACTCTTGAAAAATTTAAAAATATTTTTAATTATGTGAAAAATATCACTGGATTATCAAGTAAACGGGGCAAAAGTTGCGACGAATTACAAATTTCCCGAAAAATCGTTTGAATGTTTATTACAAACGTATTCAAATGTTTTTGAAATAGATAGGTTGAAAAATGAACTTAATATTTTGTACAGAGACGAACAATTTCGTAATTTAGAAGGTCAAAAAACTAGAAATATTATACAAGGAACTTAAAATGGTATTTTCAGAAACATACAAATTGTTTTGCCCAGTTTTAATAATTCCTGCAACAAGTGTCTCGGTAGAAAGAAACTTTTGTGTCTTAAGCGCATTACGACTTAGAAATACGAATACACAAGAGCTCTTAAACAACTTATCAGTGATGACGATAGAAAAAGACAACTATTGCAAAGTCTTAGTGTCGATCCCCAATTTTATCATGTAAATTTGCAAATTTAAAAGTGGAGGCAAATGAAAAACTAGCGGCGGCGTCTTATATGTAAATAGATAAGTTGGTTGGCTGCCTTATGAATAGTATATTATGATATTAGGAGAATAAGTGATACTTTATGTGCTAAGCATTGAAAGTTTGTCTGACGAACGTAGTGAGTGAATAATGAATATAAAAAATAAATGTTCATTATTAAAATTGAAGAATTTGAAGAAAAAATTTGTTTTTATATTTTTTACGGTTATGGTAGGTAGTAGGTGTATTGGCGAAGATCTCCAGAATAAAAAATGACGTGGAAATTTATTCCTGTTTATTTGGCATCCACCTGTACTAATTCACTACCATCACGCCAGTTCTACCCTTGTGACTGTGATAAAAAAGATAAGTGGTAAACAGATATATATCTGCCAGATTTCTGTCTAAGGATAGTCCATCTCGAAATGTTATCTAAATTGGAGTGTATGTTGCTTGTTCTCTCGTTTGGGAACAGCTGTAAGTAATTACACTTATTTGCCTAGCCTAGTTCTTTAACATTTATTATATTATATATTTTCCTGTATTTATTTTTATATTTTTTAACAATCAAGTATATTTTTAAAATAATGATCACTANTTTAATTAATATATTTAAATTTAACTCGATGCTAGTTTGTTCAAGCCAGGATGTTCTCCCAGAGATAGACACGCCTTTGGGCAGAGTTCGGGGATATTGGAAGACAATAGAAGGCATAACTTATGCTGCATTTGAGGGAATTCCATACGCAAAACCACCAGTGGGAGATCTTAGGTTTGAGGTGGGTCAAAATATTCTCATTTGTGTTAATTGTCGAACTTAACAGTCATTGGTTCTTTACACATTTGTAGGCACCTGAAGCCATTCCAGCTTGGTCAGGAACTTGGGTGGCCAATGCTCCTCATACATGTATTCAAGGTGCAGTTTTTTCCTATCTTGAAGCAACACCTGGTCAGTATTAAAGCAGCACCAAGCATTTTGAAACCTAATTACGCCTCCTTTAAAGTACCTACAAAGAACTATTATTTTTATATGCCTTTAAGCATCTACTTCTTACAATATCATCGAAATTGATGAAAGTGTTTGTATTTTTTTAGGAGACGAAGATTGCCTCTACATAAACGTGTACATCCCTGAAGATTCCGTGAAGAACCCCAAGGCCCTTGACGTTATAGTTTCCATCCATGGAGGCGCCTTTATGGGGGGCAGCGGTCACTCGGATTTGAATACGTTCTTAAACAGGGAGGTTGTGCTTGTATCTTTTAATTATCGTCTTGGTATTCTAGGTAGGCTGTTACTGTAACACTGCCTTCGGTTTCCCATGTAAGTGTTTATTCAATTAACGTTACAGGATTTCTTAGCACGGAGGATGACGTTATACCCGGAAACAACGGCATGAAAGACCAAGTCTTAGCACTCAAGTGGGTCCGGGACAACATCGCTTCGTTTGGGGGAAACCCCCACTCCGTTACCATAGTGGGTATGTCAGCGGGAGCTGGCAGCGTCCACCTCCACTACTTCTCTCCCCTCTCTAAAGGTTTATTCAACAGAGGGATGTCGCACAGCGGCACAGCTCTAGGGCCATGGGCCATAAAGAGGAATGCTTTGCAACACGCTAAGAAGCTTGCTGTGTTGTTGGGCTGTCCTGACAGCCCCTCGGAAGAACTGAAGAAGTGCCTTAAGCAGAGACCTGCAGAAGATGTGTTAAAGCAGTTGGACTATTTCTATGGTTACGACAGCATGCCATTCTCGCCTTTTGCACCAGTGGTGGAAAAGGGATCATCAAACGCTTTTCTAGACGCGGAACCTTACCAGCTTTTGAAGGAAGGTAAAGTCCACGATGTGCCTTGGATTACCTCCTTCACTACCGGTGAAGGATTGCTTCTTACAGGACGTGAGTCTCCTTTCTTTTCTTTTTCTTATACTCTGCAATGATTCGGTAATACAAAACTGTTTAATTAATTCAGATTATATAATTCTTCAGTTTATTGGGAAAAGTTGGAAGAGGTAGGCGAAAAGTGGGCAGAAATAGCTCCTTATCTGCTAATTTGCAACGAGACTTTACCTGTATCGGAGACGGAAACAGTAGAGAAGAAAGTTTTAGACTACTATTTGGGTCCAGGAGAAAAAATCAGTAAAGATAACTACAAACAATTTACACAGGTATATTTTCTCAATTTGTGAAACAAAATTTATTTACTTTATTTTGTTTTTATTTGCATTTAGATGCTTACTGACAGGTTGTTCGCTGTTTCTGCAGAACTCTCCGCTAAAATGCAAGCCAAGGTAACGAAATCTCCAGTACATTTCTATATATTCAATTACACCGAAGGTGAAAACAGACCGATGCAGCTCTTAACGGGAACAGATGAAATAGAAGGTAAGAACTGAACTAGGGAAGAAGCGGTATTGAATAAATATTACAAACGAAATCAAATCTAACATCATCATTTTCACAGGTGTGTCTCACAGTGAAGATGGTATCTACTTCTATGGTATAGTACATATACTACCATTATCGGAACAGGATAACCGCTTGGTTACTGCCTGTCAGAATCTGTTGTACTCGTATGCCAGCAGCGGGTAAAAATAACATAAATTTCCTTGAATTACTTATTTCCTTCATTAATTCCAATTTTTTAGTAATGCTTCTTTCGATGGGACAGACGTTTGGCAACCAACGGTATCTGAAGAGCTGACATACTTGTTCATAAATGGACCAGAAGACATGAAGCTGCACAGGAGTGAAAGTGTGACCCCTATCGACTTCTGGAGCAAGCTTGGACTCTTGGAATATGAAAACCTCGTTGTAAAATATAAGCCGTAGTTTGCTTTCCGTATCTTCTTTGTTTTATAATCATCTTAAATTTTAATAATATGTTATATACAAAATACTATAAATGATTTTGTTTCCCAAAATGCTACCTTTTGTTCTGTTTTACAATCAAGCCAATTCTAACTTGGCGATTATAATTAGCAAAACAACGAACTAAATAATTATAGTAACGTGATGTAAGTACACTGGTTTGTCTACTACTTATCCTCCATTTTATGACCAATTTTAGGTGACTGAACTATTTGTGATAGCCGGTTTCTTTAATTGTTTTCTATAAGATGCGTGTATTACAAGAAATTAACAAATAAATAAATTTTTGGTACTCAAGTTAAATTCGTATAAGAAATGTCTTGATAAGCGAATGATAACCATTTTTTGATTCAAGGGGAAACAGATGTTCGTTAAGTGAAATGATACGAGTGTTTTCGAGAGCTGTGAAAGGTTTCTACTCGAGATGAAGGACTTTTGTTTCAGCTCAATGATTACCTTAACTTAAGTTATTACAGATAAGTTTACGTGTAATATAATTGCAAGTAATTAAAAATGTTTCACAATGTCGTTATTAAATCAAAATTGTTTAGTGACGACTGATTTACTTATTCAAAGATGTTACGGAATTTCCATAGGTATATTAAAATTACTGATAGATAGTCTTTTAAGTATTAGATTATATTATCCACTTGTATAATAATCTCTATCACAAATTATTTTAACTCTTGAAAAAATTAAAAATATTTTTAATTATGCGAAAAATATTACTGGACTACCAAGTAAACGGGGTAAAAGCGACGAATTGGAAATAATTTCGAAATATATTTCCCTTTAATTAAGTACCTGCTCGTTTTGCGAATTTACAAGATTTAAATTTTCTCGCGTTAGTAGATTCCCTACAGGGCTTTTTTCTTTCTTTCTTACCCACCTAGAAAGAAAGTCTCGGTCCTCACCTATTCACAATGTCAATGGCAACAGTGGTATGATAGATCAAGTCTTAGCACTCGAATAGGACAGGACAACAACGCTTTGTGAAAACCTCCAACCCCACTACATTGCCATAGTCGGCCTATTAGCAGGTGACGCTAGCGTCCACCTCCACTATTTCACTCCGATCACGCCAGTTCTACCCTTGTGACTGTGATAAACAACATAAGTGGTAGACAGATATATATCTGTCACATTTCCATCTAAGGACAGTCCATCTCGAAATGTTGTCTAAATTAGGTTGTCTGTTGCTTGTTCTCTCGTTTGGGAACAGTTGTAAGTAACTATACTTATTTGTCTAGCCTAGATCCTTAACATTTATTATATTTTATGTTTTCCTGTATTTATTTTTATATTTTTTGAAAATCAAGTATATTAAAAAAAATTATTATAGTAAAAAAAGTAATCTTATACTTGCTTTAAACAATTTTCGTTACAATTCGTAAACCATTATTACTAATGTCGTTTATTTGAAGCATGGCATCTTGATTCATTACAAAATTATCAAAAATTTGGTGTTTAGTAAAACTGTAATAACGATTTCCTGGCAAACGGTTACATTTATCGACTTGAATAAAGAGTACCTACATAATATTTTCTGATAAATGTTTCTCTTTTCAATATTGTTTAAATTTCTGAGATGTCTAGCAAGGGAAAAAAGTTATGAACAAAACAAATTTTGAGTTCTAGGTGAAGTGCCATCTAGCGGTGTATTATGAAAGTTTAAAGTTTTATCTAACCGGTCCAATGGAGCTTGATCTACTTAGTGGGTGTTTCTAATGAGAGACTGATCGAATTTGATTAGACGAGTTATTTAAAAAGAAAAAATGTAACTTTGACAAGCTGTAACTTGCAGACTATTGACAATTCGAAAAAAATTTAATCCCTACAAACACCTCCCGGAATTTCGTGACTGACTCTCAGAACACCCTGTATAACTCGTTGAAAGTAACAACTTTTGTTTAATTAATTTTTTCTAAATAGCAAATATTTTAACTACCTAATTAGCTCCTATTTTTCTGCTTCCATTTGTTCACTATTGTCCACAACTGAGAGTTTCGACGTATGGTATAGTTGTGTGTAATAAAAATTTAAACTTTTAAAAGCTACACGTAAGTTTTATATAAAAGTTGTTGCTTTCGATGACTTAAATGCATGTTAACATTTTGGTATTTATTTCTAGGACACCCTGTAGATAAAGTAGCATTTTTTGCTCGAGATAGAATACATTTTCTATTCATTTTCATCTTACTGTAAAATTTATTTTAGAAAAAAATACTTATTAATTAAATTATTACAAGTGGCTTTAACATAATCGCAACTCATTGGTAGAGATGTTTTAAAATCTTATGAGCTTTGACCTTCATATGCGCAGAAACATAATTCCGACCGTCGCCTAAATTATTCTACGTCCTAAAAACATTACACCTATTATTCACAGTCTCTCTCGAGCTCTAGCGTAAACAAGCCTTTGATCCGATTACAAATATCATAATAAAATGCCCTATTCTTTATTATTTTAATTTAAACAATAAAAATATATATAACGAACGTTCGCCAGTTGACTTTATTGATGCCCGAGCGCCTTAGTTCAT
>NW_019417028.1:4689918-4695792 GCF_000390285.2 Anoplophora glabripennis
AGAGAGTTTATACCACTACTGTGGACACAAGGGATGAACTTATTCGTCGGATTCGGAACGCATGCAGTGAAATCAGAGACAATAACTTAATTCAAATGAGACGTTCTATTCAGCGTCGGTGTCAGTTATGTATCGAAGAAAATGGTTTACATTTCGAACATTTGCTTTGATGTAATATGGTTTTCGTTATTTATTTTTGTATTTATTTTCATTTAATTAATTAAAAACAATTTTAACCGAATTTTTGAACTACATATTTAATTTAGTTGTAACACAATGTTTAAAAATTATTATTTGACTTCTAAACAGTATTTTCGGTTTTTCTTGAAAACGCCACCTCCTATCGACTTTGGACAAGAGGGCCTTTTCTGGGTAAAATTGAATGCTCTTTCATATTTTTCGAAAACATTTGGAAAATATCAAATCGGCTATACTTTTTTTTATAAAAATATGCATAGAGACCCCTCTATCTCCACCACTGGAACTAATATGCGATGATTTTCTGTGTCAAATTATTTGCCCTTAAATACTAAGTCTTTCGCCGCAACATGATGATTTTTTTTGTCAGCGGTTATTTAGTTAAAAAATAAATAAATAAAACAAAAATAAAATTGAACGCCCTGTATCTCAGAAACAAAGCGTTTTAGGACCCATATATATAGGAACTTTTAGACTCAAAATGAGGTCTTCTACTGATTCCTGAAGTCCTGCTATTTAAATGTGAGACACCCTGTATAAAATGTCGAAATTAACAGTCAATGCTTCTTTACGTATTTGTAGGAACCTGAACCCATTCCAGCTTGGTCAGGAACTTGGGTGGCCAACGCTCCTCATACATGTTCCCAAGGTCCTGTTCTTTCCACTCTTGAAGAAATATCTGGTCAGTATAAAACACCAAGTAACTTGAAACCTAATTACGCTTGTCTCAAAGTGCGAAGAAATATTATTTTTATATGCCTTTTAAGCATTTACTTCTTACGAAAGTGTATGTATTTTTTCTTAGGAAACGAAGACTGCCTCTACTTAAACGTGTATATCCCAGAAGATTCCGTGGAGAACCCCAAGGCCCTTGACGTTATAGTTTCAATCCACGGAGGTGCCTTTATGGGCGGCAGCGGCAGCGCGGATTTGAATACGTTCCTAGACAAGGAGGTCGTGCTTGTATCTATCAATTACCGTGTTGGTATTCTAGGTACGTTGCTTCTTTAACATTGTCTTCCCATGTCAGTATTTATTCAATTAACGTTACAGGATTCCTTAGCACGGAAGATGACGCCATACCCGGAAACAACGGCCTGAAGGACCAAGTCTTAGCACTCAAGTGGGTCCGGGACAACATCGCTTCGTTTGGGGGAAACCCCGACTCCGTTACCATAGTGGGCTTTTCAGCGGGAGGCGCCAGCGTCCACTTCCACTACTTCTCACCCCTCTCTAAAGGTTTATTCATCAGAGGGGTGTCTCAAAGCGGTACAGCTATAGCACCGTCGGCAACGAAGAAAAATGCTTTGCAACGCGCTAAGAAGCTTGCTGTGTTGTTGGGCTGTCCTGACAGCCCCTCGGAAGAACTGAAGAAGTGCCTTAAGCAGAGACCTGTACAAGATATACTAAATCAGTTGAAATATTTCTATGGTTTCGACCTTTTGCCATTCGCGCCTTTTGCGCCGGTGGTGGAAAAAGGATCAACGAACGCTTTTCTAGACGCGGAACCTTACCAGCTTTTGAAGGAAGGTAAAGTCCACGATGTGCCTTGGATTACCTCCTTCACTACCGGTGAAGGATTGCTTCTTACAGGACGTGAGTCTCCTTCCTTTCTTTTTCTTATACCCTGCAATGATTTGGCAATGCAAAACTGTTTAAAGTAATTCATATTATATAATTCTCCAGTTCTTTGGCAAAAGTTGGAAGAGGTAGATGAAAAGTGGGTAGAAATAGCTCCCTATCTGTTGGATTGCAACGATACTCTATCCGCACCAAATAAGGAGACAGTAGCGAGGGAAGTTTTAGACTACTATTTGGGACCAGGAGAAAAAATCGATAAGAAGAATTTCAAGAAATTTACACAGGTATATTTCCTCAGTTTGTGAAACAAAATTGATTTACTTTATTTTGTTTTTATTTGCATTTAGATGCTTACTGACAGGTTGTTCGCTGTTTCTGCAGAACTCGCCGCTAAACTGCAAGCCAAGGTGACGAAATCTCCAGTATATCTTTACATATTCAATTACACCGAAGGTGTAAACAAACCGATGCACTTCTTAACTGGAACAGATGAAATAGAAGGTAAGAACTGAATATTTAACTAGGGAAGAAGCCACATCAGTGGCGGCCTTACGGGGTAGCGAGTAGGGCCTCGCTCTTGTAGGGGCCTCGCACAACAACCCGAGTAAAAAAAGTTTATACATTGTGTCTACTTAAGTTGGAACCATGTGGAAAACTTTTTTATTATTGGTTTTATGAAAAAAAGTTATTTTACATAAAAAGTTCTGCATGGTCTAAAATCTAAAATGCAACCTTCAGTTATCAAAATTTGCCAGTCGTATACGAGGTATATCAGAAATTATGAATTTCGCTCAAGAGTAAAGTACCCTTATTTTTGACAATACAGAAGAGTGTTGTAAAGGAAAGTTATTTTGAATTAAAAGTTATTTTCAAATATGCAATTACAGCTATTTAGCATGAAGATTCAGTGTTTTGTGATTATTTACGTTTTACATTATAAATTATTTGTATTATTATTATAATTAAATTGCAAAGTTGTTCATAGACATTAATAAATGGAAAAGTTATCATATTTTTAACAGATAAGAGAGATAAATGCAAATTTATAAAAAAAAACGTAAATAATCACAAAACCTGAATCTTCATGCTAAATGGCTGTAATTGCATATTTGAAAATAACTTTTAATTTAACATAACTTTTCTTTACAACACTCTTCTGTATTGTCAAAAATAAGGGTACTTTATTCTTGAGCAAAATTCATAATTTCTGATACACCTCGTATATGACTGAGAAATTTTGATAACTGAAGATTGCATTTTAGATTTTGGATCATGCAGAACTTTTTATGAAGAATAACTTTTTTCCATAAAACCAATAATAAAAAAGTTTTCCATATGTTCCAACTTAAGTAGACACACTGTATTTAAAACTTTACATGACAATAAAATAAAGTTGGTTAATTCATAGTAAATATTATAGGCCAGGAAATGTAGAGTTGGGCGCGACTTTTTGTTTCGGCAAGCAGAATTTACCGCTATAGATGCTAAATATTATGCACAATAACATATTAGTTTCCACAGTCATAAAAATGGGGGGAAGATTGTTTACAGGGTGGTTAATTGTATAATTTTTACGTAAATTCAAGTTTTCGCTTATAACTTTTTCCGTTAATTTCCACGAGAACAGTAAAGTACTTTTTTTCATCTTCAAAAGACCTACAAAACTCGAGTATAAAAAATATTGATTAGATCAAAATTTATAAACACAAGAAGTTTATTTATGACTTTTGAAATAAACATTTATAAACTGCGTTATTATTACCAGAACGTTTTGGCATCGCATCCTCTCATTCCTCATCACTGTCTAATAACTCACACGAAATCTGGAATCGGTAAGTTGAATAGTTTACAAGTTATGGCCTTATAAACAAATTAACTAATTATTAGTCTGGACGATCCCGAGGATCTTCCACAATCGCACTGATTTTTTTCATGGTAGATTTCATAATAATACATTGAAATCTATCATTTTTTTTTAATTTCAAATTTGCAACCTGGAAATTTTTTTTATTTTTTAGCCTTAGTTGCAAAATGAAATATACGACGCACGAGCGTGATATAGTTATATATTATTACATATTCGGAAAGCTTATGAAAAGAGCTTTAAGTTTAAAAAAAAATCGTCAAGATTCGTTGAAAAACAACGGAGTTACAGACTGTCAAATATATTATTTTCAAGCGAATTTCGCTTTTTTAACGGCAGGACTATGAATATTATCGTCAATTTCTTCGGACTCGCTGTCGATCGCTTCCCCCACCCTTCTGCCGCGCCACAGCTCACCGAAAATCAAGCGACCCACTGACTTTTGACAATATTTCTTATGCACTTAACATATTTCCATAAATAAAATATCCACATTCGATTTACGTACAATTTATAAAGAACTAGGGCCTCGCAAAGATCTAATACCCGGAGCCTTGCAATGATTAATGCCGTCGCTGAGCGGATTGAATAAATATTACAAACGAAATCAAATCTAACATCATCATTTTCACAGGTGTGTGTCACAGTGAAGATGGCATCTACTTCTATGGTATACTACATATACTACCATTATCGGAACAGGATAAGCGTTTGGTTACTGCTTGCCAGAATATATTGTACTCATATGCCAGCAGCGGGTAAAAATAACATAAATTTCCTTGAAAGACTTATTTCCTTCATTAATTCTAATTTTTTAGTAATCCTTCTTTCGATGGGACAGACGTTTGGCAACCAACGGGATCTGAAGAGCTGACTTATTTGCTTATAAATGGACCAGAAGACATGAAGCTGCACAGGAGCGAAAGTGTGACCCCTATCGACTTTTGGAGCAAGCTTGGAATATGAAAACCTCGTTAAAAAACATGAACTGTAGTTTGCTTTCCGTATTTTATTTGTTTTATAATCTTAAATTTTAATAATATATACAATACACCATAAATGGTTTTGTTTTCCAAAATACCACCTTTTGTTCTTTTTACAATCAAGCCAATCCTACCCTGGCGATTGTAATTAACAAAATAACGAACTAAATAATTATAGTAACGTGATGTAAGTACACTGGTTTGTCTATTACTTATCCTGCATTTTATGACCAATTCTAAGTGGCTGAACTATTTGTGACAGCCAGTTTCTTTAATTGTTTTCTATAAGATGCGTGGATTACAAGAAATTGACAAAAAATTATATTTCTAGGCAAAGTATTCGACTCTTATTTGTATAAAAATAGTCTTGGTAAAGCAGATAAGCGAATGATAACCATTGTACCTATTTATATACACTTATGTCAGTATGATTCTTAATCCAAGAGAATTAAGCTCAAAAGCTTCGAGATATGGCTGTTACTTGACGTAGAGATTAGATATCAGTAAATATCGATCGAAAATAATGTACACAATGAAAATATAGGTTTGCGCCAGGAAAAAAGTTGTGCTATTTGCTAGAAAAATTAAAAACTGCAAAAACACTCAAAAATGACGCGTTTTTTCTCACATGTTCCAATATAACTTTTTAAATATGCAGTTTACAGAAAAAGACATTACTGATGAAATTTTCTGTTATGAAATTTGCTTCAATATAGAATTATTAGTTTTGATACCCGCGCATATCATATTTTAGTTGTTATTAAATGTAGATGTAAGTACTTTAAAGTATTAGAAAACGAAATCACAAAACCCGATTCAAATCGATCTGATGGTTTTGGTATGAGATATTGATTGTTTTTTTCTCAAAAGCCACAGATGTAAAAAATTACTCTTACGCAGCAATTTTTTGTAAGCAGTTTTAAATAAAAACACAGACCTGGTAAAATTTATTCTTGGAATGTTTGCGGAAAACGTTCAGTGTCGATTTTCTAGTCGCATCAAGGGCATCACGGAGATAGGTATAAATTGTAATCAATAACACAATATTATTAAATTTTACTACAATCAATTTCAGGTCACTATTGATATAAAATAATTATAATTTAAAAACATTAAACAATTAAGTATTTATCATAAAATTAAAAATTGTATTACACAACCAAATAAACTTAAATTGCCAACTACTAATATTACCTTCATTGTTAAAAAAAAGCAACTAGATATCTTAAAATATTATGTATATAAGCC
>NW_019417028.1:4697326-4809586 GCF_000390285.2 Anoplophora glabripennis
TATACAATGAAAATATAAGGTTGCGCCAAGAAAAAAAGTTGTGCTATTTGCAGAAAAAATTAAAAACTGCAAAATTACTCAAAAATGACGTGTTTTTTCTAACATTTTCCAACATAACTTCTTAAATATGCAGTTTACAGAAAAAACTATTACTGGTAAAATTGTTTGTTATGAAATTTGCTACAAGATAGAATTGTTTTGATACCTGCGCATATCATATTTTTGTTGCTAAATAGTCAAAACTACGTAAGAAAGTGATGAAAATCGAGGTCATTTGGAAACGTCAAACTGACAGGCAAGAAATTTTCCAATTCTACTATAAATGTAGATGTAAGTACTTTAAACGATTATAAAACGAAATTTCAAAACCCGATCCAAATCGGCCTGATAGTATTGGTATGAGACAATTTGTTACTAAATTTCAGTGCGAAATGTCGTTATTTTTTTGCGGCAATGCTGGGGTTAAAGTTGGGCATTTCAATTGGCGCTGATTTTTTTACACATACTTGAACCCCTTAACCATCATATAGAATCGTTATAATATCAATTTTCTTCTTTTTAATAATTTTTAGAGCGATTTTGAAAGTTCGAAAAATTTTGACTTTATAAACAAACACTTTCGTGAAGCGGTTTTGCGGGTTGGAAAATATATCAAAGCATTAAAGAACAGTTCTCGGCAAGACACTTAACTTGAAAAAAAAGAACCGTTCAAATCGGTCGTATAAGTTCTGAGATATCGAGTGTCAAAGTCGACGAGGGTTAGCTGCAAATCTATGCATAACGTAACAACAACAAAAACTTAATTTGGTAGGTTGTTTCAAGAACTTTCTATTGTGCTTTTAAAAATATCGCACTTGTGCTTTTTGTATAAAAATTCAATGAATATCGCCAATATTTGAGTCGCAAAACCGGAGAGAAGGGATGAATTATAGAAATTGAAACCGGGCGTTCATAAAGAGCGCTCAATAGCTCGGTTGCTATGGCTCCGATTTTGACGATTTATTTTTAAATCGATAAAGCAAAATGAGGGAAATACAATTAAAAAGATTTCATTAAAATATTATAAAGCCCTATCGGTCTATTACGACAACCTAAAATTGAATTTGAATACTTCACAATTACCTCGATTTTCATAGCTCTCTTACGCTGTTTTGGGTATCTAGCAACAAAAATATGATATGCGCGAGTATCAAATCAGCTAAGTGAAATGATGATACGAGTGCTTTCGAGAGTTCCGAAAAGCTTCTACTCGAGAAGAAGGACTTTTATTCCAGTCCGATGATTAGCTTGTCGTATTAACTCATACAGGAAAAAATCAATTTAAGTTATAGGAGAGACAGAGGTAAAAGAATTGTTGTATAATAAACGGATTGCACATTATTCATTTTTTATGCTATTTTTATTTATATAGAATTTGTATAACGATTTTGAGCCTTAGTAAATTCATTTTATTGGCTCGGAAGGTAAGACGACTTTAACAGTGTATCTGAGACACTTGTTCTCAGTTTGGCTTGATTGATCACAGTATGTTTTTGTACACCACAACTACTGTAATCAACTATAAAAAAACTAGACTATTATTACAGATAAGAGTGGTCTAATTGCAAGTAACCAATAATGCTCACTATGTTGTTATTAGAGAAAAACTGATCTACTAATCCAAAGATATACCGGAAATTCCATATGTCAAAGATACTGATCGATAGTATTTTAAGTATTAGATTATATCCACTTGGATGATTATCTCCCTAATTTATTTCATAGCAGCGTGAGCTTTGTGAAGCTTCTAAAAGCAATCAGATAACAAAAATCAGATTTTGTTGGGTATAGTATTTTTCTATAGAGTACCTAATATTTAATTTTGGTTGTGCTATTCCAAGATTTAAGCTTGAAAGTTCAAGCAACAGGATCAGCTAGAGATAGAAGAAATTGACTGAAGGCCATTTTTTGGAAGGATATCTCCTTCTCATTTTTATCGGCAGAAATGTGCGAATAGACCTAAAACGACAGATGACGTCCGTTCAAAAGTTATCAGAGCGCTTATAATTTTTCCACTCCTTATCTTTAAACTAAATCAGTACGAAGCACGATATAAGCTGACAGGTTCTCAATCATATCTCGTTCGAAACATAATCCTCGAAATAGTTCAAAGCTCAGAAATTCAGGGTCATTATTGAAGTTCAATGGTTTTTTATTGGTCTGAGCTATTGCCTTTAAAATTTCTAAATGTCCATCATTCAATCAGCGTTAACATTCCAGGAATCTTTAACATGGAAGACGCCGTTACACCTGACAACAGTGGCATAACAGATCAAGTCTTAGCACTCGAGTAGGCCAATGACAACCTATCAGCAGGTGACGCTAGCTACCACCTCCACTATTTCACTCCGATCACGTCAGTTCTACCCTTGTGACTGTGATAAACAAGATAAGTGGTAAGTATATATCTGTCAGATTTCTGTCTAAGCATAGTCCATCTCAAAATGTTGTCTAAATTGGGGTGTCTCTTGTTTGCTCTCGCATTTGGGAACAGTTGTAAGTAACTACACTTATTTGCCTAGTCTAGATCTTTAACGTTTATTATATCATATATTTTCCTGTATTTATTTTTATATTTTTTAACAATCAAGTATATTTCTAAAATAATGATTATTATGCAAGTTAGAGCTTGTCAAAGTTCATTTTTTTTGTTTTTCTTTTTAAATAACTTACTTAATTCAAGTTCGATTAGTCACTGATTTGATATACCCACTAAGTAGATCAAGCTCCATTGAACCGGTCAGAGAAAACTTTCATTATGCACCGCTAGAGGGCACTTTACCTAGAACTCAAAATTTGTTTTATTCATAACTTTTTCCCTTGCCAGAAATAACAGAAATTTAAATATTGTTGAAAAGAGAAACAATATCAGAAAAAAATATGTGCTCTTTCGACAAATGTAACCGCTTGGCACGAAATCGCTGTTAAAGTTTTATTTTATAAGTCAAATTTTTGATAATTCATTCTGTAATTAATCACGTTGCCATGCTTCAAACAAATGTCATTAGTAATTATAGTTTACGAATTGTAACCAAAATTGTTTAAAGCAAGTACAATCTTCATTTTTCACTATAATAATTTACTAATAATATCTTATTTACTAAAGTTAGTTTTACAAGAGATGGTATTACAAATTATTATTATGCACATAATAATCATATAATTATAGAAAATAGATATTAACTAACAAATTATAACAGATTTTCAATCCTATTTTATCATAACACATGTTCGGAATGACTTCCATTCGGTTCAATACATTTTCTGGTACGTGAAACAATATTGATATTTTAAATCGTGTAAAAAGTGAAAAAAAATTATAGTAGGATGAAACCCATTGGAAAAGGAAGAGAATATAACAGAAATTAAAGGAAAAATAATTTACGGGCGATCTGAGGTCGGGAAGGGGAAGGGGGTGAGTTTTTAAGGGTAAAAACGGTTTCCCTTGATTTCCCGAAAAACTACAAGTCTTATGGAAAAAAGTTAAATAGCAAAGTTGTAGGTAATAAAAAGATCTACAACTTTTGTATTTACACTTTTTTCACATAACCTCAAAATTTATGTGAAAAATTCAAATAACCAAGTTTTTGGTTTTTTATTTTTATCTTTTACAAAAAAATATATTTTTTTTTCACGAAATNAGCGACCACCTCCACTATTTCACTCCGATCACGTCAGTTCTACCCTTGTGACTGTGATAAACAAGATAAGTGGTAAGTATATATCTGTCAGATTTCTGTCTAAGCATAGTCCATCTCAAAATGTTGTCTAAATTGGGGTGTCTCTTGTTTGCTCTCGCATTTGGGAACAGTTGTAAGTAACTACACTTATTTGCCTAGTCTAGATCTTTAACGTTTATTATATCATATATTTTCCTGTATATATTTTTATATTTTTTAGCAATCAAGTATATTTTTAAAATAATGATTATTATGCAAGTTAGAGCTTGTCAAAGTTCTTTTTTTTGTTTTTCTTTTTAAATAACTTGCTTAATTCAAGTTCGATTAGTCTCTGATTTGCTATACCCACTAAGTAGATCAAGCTCCATTGAACCGGTCAGAGAACTTTCATTATGCACCGCTAGAAGGCACTTTACCTAGAACTCAAAATTTGTTTTATTCATAACTTTTTCCCTTGCTAAAAATAACAGAAATTTAAATATTGTTGAAAAGAGAAACAATCTCAGAAAAAATATGTGCTCTTTCGACAAATGTAACCGCTTGGCACGAAATCGCTGTTAAAGTTTTATTTTATAAGTCAAATTGTTGATAATTCATTATGTAATTAATCACGTTGCCATGCTTCAAACAAATGTCATTAGTAATTATAGTTTACGAATTGTAACCAAAATTGTTTAAAGCAAGTACAATCTTCATTTTTCACTATAATAATTTACTAATAATATCTTATTTACTAAAGTTAGTTTTACAAGAGATGGTATTACAAATTATTATTATGCACATAATAATCATATAATTATAGAAAATAGATATTAACTAACAAATTATAACAGATTTTCAATCCTATTTTATCATAACACATGTTCGGAATGACTTCCATTCGGTTCAATACATTTTCTGGTACGTGAAACAATATTGATATTTTAAATCGTGTAAAAAGTGAAAAAAAATTATAGTAGGATGAAACCCATTGGAAAAGGAAGAGAATATAACAGAAATTAAAGGAAAAATAATTTACGGGCGATCTGAGGTCGGGAAGGGGAAGGGGGTGAGTTTTTAAGGGTAAAAACGGTTTCCCTTGATTTCCCGAAAAACTACAAGTCTTATGNCTTATGCTGCTTTTGAGGGAATCCCGTACGCAAAACCACCAGTGGGCGATCTGAGGTTCGAGGTAAGTCAAAATATTTTCATCTTTAAGGACAATGCATTTATGGTAATAAAAAGAATCAGTAAATTTTTAAAATAAAATCTTTAAATCAGTGCCCAATTTTGTCTGACATGATTTTTTTTAGTAGAAGAAACAATATGAGGCTAAATCTGCAGAAATGGTTCGTTTATGCCCATCCATAGCCATTTGAAATAACAATTTAAATGACGAAAAAAATACAGTAGATTATTAAAATATTTCCCATCAAAAATTATTTTTACTATAATTTTAATAGGCACAACATATATACAAAAAAATGAGAAGTACATGTTAATTTTAAAGAATAAGACATGTCTTTCAGTATACAATATTTTTTTATAGAACTTAGATACTTCCTTTGGTTTCCGAGATATGACGAGTTTATTTTTATTTTATTTATATTAATAATGTGTAGATGCAGATTCCTTCTGGATCCCCACTTGTTTACAGTTACCTTTATTTTTACCAATTTGCAGGAACCTGAACCCATAGAGGCTTGGTCAGAAACCTGGGAAGCAAACACTCTTCACACGTGCATTCAAGCTGACACTCGTACACCTGGTCAAATGTCTGGTTAGTATAAAGCACTACGTACATAACTTGCTAGAATCAAGATTAATATTGCAACTAGGTTGTTTTATTTTTCATCAGGAGAAGAAGATTGTCTCTACATGAACGTGTACATCCCTGAAGATTCCGTGAATAACACAAAGACACTCGATGTGATAGTATCAATCCATGGTGGTGCCTTTATGGTAGGTGCTGGACACCTGACTTTCAATACACTCCTAGAGAACGACGCTGTGCTTGTATCTTTCAATTACCGTCTTAGTATTCTAGGTAAACGCTTCCTTCAGCCTTTGTCATGATTCAAACAGCCTTAACGTTCCAGGATTCCTCAGCACGGAAGACGACGTCATACCTGGCAACTACGGAATGAAAGACCAAGTCTTGGCACTCAAGTGGGTCAGGGACAACATCGCTTCGTTCGGGGGAAACCCCGACTCCGTCACCTTAGTCGGTCTATCAGCGGGCGCAGCCAGCGTCCACCTCCACTATTTCTCCCCCCTCTCAGAAGGATTGTTCGTCAGGGGGATTTCGCAGAGTGGTTCGGCTGTAGGACCGTGGGTGATCAGGAAGAACGCCTTGAAACGTGCCGAGAAGCTCGGCGTTTTACTGGGCTGCCCTGACAGTTCCACAGAAGAACTGAAGAGTTGTTTTAAAGAGAAACCAGCGGACACGTTGCTGGCACAATTGGTACATTTCGGTACTTCCGACAACTTCGCGCCACTAGCACCTTTTTCTCCAGTTGTGGAAAAAACATCAGCAAACGCTTTCTTAGACGCAGAACCCTACCAGCTCCTGAAGGAAGGTAAAGTTCTTGATGTGCCTTGGATCACTTCCTTTACTGTTGACGAGGGACTGCTTATTACGGGATGTAAGTAGGATGATACAATCAAGGTTTATCTTTTGCACGCAAAATTGCCGAAGATAAATCAAAATATGAAATTTTCTAGATTACTGGCAACTCTTGGATGAGATAAACGAGAGATGGGTAGAAATATTTCCCGATCTGCTGGATTATAGTGACACTCTAGATGCATCACAAGTGGAGACAGTATCGAGGGAAGTTTTGGACTACTATTTCGGAGCAGGAGGAGAGATTAATAATACGAACTTCAAACAATTTACCAAGGTACACTTTTCCTCCCAGAAAAACAAAATTCGTGTTCTTTAAATTCCACGAAATTATTTCCTTTTAGATTTTCACCGACAGGTTCTTTGCTGTCCCTGCAGAACAGTCAGCTAAACTGCAAGCCAGTGTAAACAAATCTCTTGTATATGTTTACATATTCAACTACACTGAGGGTGAAAATAAATTTACCGACTTTTTACCAGATTCTCAAGAGGTAGAAGGTGAGAAGTGACTGTTAATATAAGCAGTTGTTTAGTGGAGATCTGGATTCAATTCAAGGTCAAAGCATCAGGAGCTGGAACCAGGTGTCCAGCAGTCAAGGAAGGTCAGAGGAAGATATTCTTGAAAGTGGTCACCATCGGCAATTACCAGAGGTGGTACAGAAAAAGAGACGGACACTGTCGACAATGACCTTTAAGAACTTTTTCCTCTGATTTTGCTGGACATCTTCGTCATGGCTACCGGATGCCAATGTTAGCTCCTGATGGTGTGACCTCGAAGTGAGCGCAAATCCCCACTAAACAACTACCAACGTGTAACCAGATTAAGGGTTAACTAATACAAATTGCGAGCAAAGCAAAATCTTCCATCCAATTCTGTCCACAGGTGTGGCTCATGGCGATGACGGAATCTACTTCTATGGGATGTTGCATATATTCCCGTTATCAGAAAAGGACAAACGCTTGATTACTGCTTGTCATAACGTGTTGTACTCGTACGCCACCACCGGGTAAATACTACATAAATCAATAATTGTTTAAATGACTTATTTCCTTCATTATTATCGTGTTAATAATTTCGCTAAAGTTTCCGAGATTTCACTGTACAGTCTTGGTAGTATTCTAAGTTGTGAAAGGCTTTTGTATGATAATTACGTTAAAATCTATATTTGCATCTCTTTAAATACTGTTCGCTAGTTGTTGATTGTTTAATATTGAACTGTGTATTTTTACTCATTTCTCTGCATTAGTGTACTTACTTTATTCTAGATCTTATACGTTTAATTATTTCAATTTTACATTTTACTCATACCAATTATTTCTGCTAACGTCATGTAATTGGATTTGTTCCTGTCGGACTAATAGCAAATAAATAAAATTTTCATTTTTTAGTAATCCTTCTTTCGATGGTACAGACACTTGGCAACCAACGGGATCTGAGGAGCTGACTTACTTGGTTGTAAATGGACCAGAAGACTTGAAGCTGCACAGGAGTGAGGGATTAACTCCTGTTGACTTTTGGACCAACCTCGGACTCTCGGAATATGAAAATGAAGTTGTAAGAGACGACTTATGTATTTTATAGACAATTTTAAATGATTCTTATCTATAAAGTGCATGCGAGAAAAAAATAAAAAAAAACAATTCATTAGATTTTATTCTTTTTTAACTGTTATTTCTATTACATCACTAAATGGTCTTTATAAAATGCATGTAAAATATTTGCTGTGCATATTGTAAGAGATACTATTCCAATTAAAATTACAACTTATAAAATCAGATTATACAGTGATTCACCATTTATCCAAAAAAATTGGGAAAGGATGCGTCATGAAAAATGTAGTCAATATCTTTAAAAAAATTGTAAAATCCTTATAATTTCCAAGCAAAAATAATCGAAGTTGTAGTATTTATAGCGCTTGCTTCGCTGGGCTACGCAATACCCTCTCTCTCCGTACCAAGGCGATACCGAATACTGAAATCCAATCTTAGTATTTTAACTTTTTGCGATAGTGTTTACATTAATTTTTCAAGTGTTAAAAATGGCTTAGCGACTTGGAGTAGATGGATATCATTTTAATTTATGGTGAAGAAAGACAACAATTGTGATAGTTCGTAGAAGCTGGGCAAGACCAAATGAGTTTACACGTCGGTGGAAAAAGTTTTGAACTGTTGTTGTAATATCAGGTATGTCAAATTATTTTATTAATTAAAACCACAAATTAATTTTATTAATTAATAATAACAATAGCGGCAAACGCAGTTGAATTTGCTGTTATAAAATTTTCTTTCTTTCTTTCGTTGGCAAAGAAATTCTTTCAATTGTTTGTCCGTCATTTTTTATTACACTTTGCGCCGTGCTGGTCGCTGACTGTATGCTTTGCTTTGCNCGACTTATGTATTTTATAGACAATTTTAAATGATTCTTATCTATAAAGTGCATGCGAGAAAAAAATAAAAAAAAACAATTCATTAGATTTTATTCTTTTTTAACTGTTATTTCTATTACATCACTAAATGGTCTTTATAAAATGCATGTAAAATATTTGCTGTGCATATTGTAAGAGATACTATTCCAATTAAAATTACAACTTATAAAATCAGATTATACAGTGATTCACCATTTATCCAAAAAAATTGGGAAAGGATGCGTCATGAAAAATGTAGTCAATATCTTTAAAAAAATTGTAAAATCCTTATAATTTCCAAGCAAAAATAATCGAAGTTGTAGTATTTATAGCGCTTGCTTCGCTGGGCTACGCAATACCCTCTCTCTCCGTACCAAGGCGATACCGAATACTGAAATCCAATCTTAGTATTTTAACTTTTTGCGATAGTGTTTACATTAATTTTTCAAGTGTTAAAAATGGCTTAGCGACTTGGAGTAGATGGATATCATTTTAATTTATGGTGAAGAAAGACAACAATTGTGATAGTTCGTAGAAGCTGGGCAAGACCAAATGAGTTTACACGTCGGTGGAAAAAGTTTTGAACTGTTGTTGTAATATCAGGTATGTCAAATTATTTTATTAATTAAAACCACAAATTAATTTTATTAATTAATAATAACAATAGCGGCAAACGCAGTTGAATTTGCTGTTATAAAATTTTCTTTCTTTCTTTCGTTGGCAAAGAAATTCTTTCAATTGTTTGTCCGTCATTTTTTATTACACTTTGCCGCCATGCCGTTCGCCGACTGTATGTTTTGCCTTGTGCATAGTCAGTTGGACCAGTTTAAATCATTTTCGAACTGCCCTTTTCGAACTTTTTTTACAAAATTGTATTTGTAAGAGTCCCCTCTATATTGAAAAAAATTTTTTTATGAGTTCCGAATCACCCTGCATACATATATGTATTAGTTTTATTTTTCCCTTTTTAAGTTTATTAGATAAGTAGTTATGTGGAATTATTTAATTTTGTTTAATTGGGTACTATTTTATATATTTCACTCCAATGAAGCCAATCTCACCCTGGCTATTGTAAAGAACAAGTGATAATATAATTATTATTATTGTAGTTACATCCACAATATTCCATATCAGATCAAAATATATTTAAACATGTGTTGTGAAATGTTTAAGCTGGTTTATCTGTTGTTTATTGCTACTACGGGAACAATTGTAAGTATATTTATTTGTTATATTTAGGTAGACTACAAAGAAAGTAGTAAGAGTTTACAAACATTAACTCATAGTGATCTAGACACAGCATCCGCTCTCTCTCTCTCTCTCTCTAAAATCATAAGGGTAATACAGATAAAGATTGTAATCTGATCATGATTTTATTAAATAATATAATAAATTAATTTGAATTAATATCGAGAACAAACCGGTTAAAGATACAAAATTTTTGTGATATACGACTTTGATTTAGTTTTTGATATTCAGAATTACATCACACATACGATTAATTTGTCAACATTAATTTATTTCAGTGGAACAATTTTTATATGAAGTTAAAAATATAAAACGGGACGTTTCTATATTATTTGAAAAGAATATCATATATTGCAATATAATAATGAAAAAAATATTTTTTTTTATTTCCATTTGTGAAATTTAACTATTATTTCAAGCTATCGAATTATAATAAACAATTTTCGCAGTTTATAGTGCTGAAAAGACACATTTTGACGATGGATTTGGATTTGTCATTATACAAAGTTCACTTATTACAAAAAAAATTTTTGGCTGGCTAAAGCAAGAAAATTCATGAAAATTTCAGATTCTATCAACTTTGACAAGGTGACTTGAAGGTCAAATCATAAAAATTCGTTACAATGATAACTTTCCCAAAATCTACAATACCTAAGTTTTCACTTGACTCCTGGTTAATTTTTCTACCTCAACTCTAAGTCGAGATATTTGATTTTGACACACCCCCTCTCAAAATAGTACAGGTTGCGCCCTTAGGAAGAGTTCGAGGATATTGGAAGACAATAGATGGCATAACCTATGCTGCTTTTGAGGGAATTCCATTAGATTAGAAGTGAGCGAAAATATCATCTCTGTCTTACATTCATTCTCTCATTATACAGCACAATCTAGAAATCTAGCATACGAGGCCTCTGAAAAAGCTTGTTTTTGCTGTACACTAGCTTTATTTTACTATTTTCTCTGGCTTTGGCTGTGTAGCGGTTCATATAAGTTTAAGACATCAAATTAACAGGTAAAGCTATTTTCTACAGTTTAGAATAGACTTTACCCTATAAATAATCCTTTCTCCTTCATATATTTATTTTTTTAGTATTCCTTCTGTCGATAGGACAGACACATGTCAACCAAAGGGATCTGAAGATCTGTCTTACTTGGTTGTCAATGGACCAGAAGACATGAAGCTGCAAAGGAGCGAAAGCGTAACTCCTATTGTTCGCTTTCCGTATTTTCTTTATTTTATATGCAAAAGGTATGTACTTTTGTTCTGTTTTACAATCAAGCCAATCCTATCCTGGCGATTATAATTAACAAAACAACGAACTAAATAATAATAGTAACGTGATATCAGTACATTGGTTTGTCTATTACTACTTATCCTCCATTTTGTGACCAATTGTAAGTGACTGAACTATTTGTGATAGACAGTTTCTTAAATTGTTTTGAATAAGATGCGCGCATTACAAGAAATTGACACAAAATTATATTTCTAGGCAAAGTACTCAAGTAATATTTGTATATAAAAAAGTCTTGCTAGCGAATGATAACCATTTTTTCAAGGACCAATTTTTTTTTATTCAAGGGGATAAAGATGTTCTTTAAGTGAAATGATACGAGTGTTTTGGAGAGATCCGAAAGGTTTCTACTCGAGATGAGGAATTTTTGTTGTCCGGAAATGCCATATAGTAAAAACACTGACAGATTCTTTTAAGGATTAGATTAGATTAGATTATATCCACTTGTATAATTATTATCTTCCTAATTTATTTCATAACATCGTGAAATTTGTAAACTCCAATGCTAACCAAAATAAGATTTTGTTGGGTAGAGTATTTTTCTATATAGAGTAGTACTAATTTTGGTTATGCTATTTCAAGACTTATACCACTCCATAATTTTTTAAATGAATATTTGATCAGTAGGTACAGTGCCGGCCCTTTGAAAGTGGACGACTCTTATAAGCAAATTGTCTATAATTGGCCTTTGTGAAGCTGACTGGAAAATATGAGGTTCAAATCGGCTGTCATCATTATGTCAAATTTAATGTGTGTCTGTCATATTAGTTCTAGTGAGCAAAACAAATCCAAATTAGGTAGCAAATTATTTATTTTTCCAATACTAAAATATATTATACATTCTAACGACCATTCATTCGCCGTCAACGAGATCTAAAAATGAAACACTTTCCGTCGTCAAAAAAACGCGATTCGTAAAGTTGGTACTTTGTCCAAGCACCATTTTTGTCTATAACACTGCAATCTACATGGCATTGATAAAATTAATGTTCTTGTTAGAATCCTCAGTGATGTTATCCCATGCGTTTTCAATTGCCTCCCAAAGTTCTTCGAAGTTAACTGGACGAAAGTTTCTGTCGTAAATTTTCTTCACCATATATCCCCAGGACTTTGTGAGGGCCAAGGTAAAACATCGATGTTGTTACCAATGAACCATTCTGACGACAATTATCCTGCTTGAAAGTGAAATTCTGAGGATGCAGCATAGTCACAACAAACATTAGGACATTGGCAGCTTATCCAAGCTCGTAGGTTAATGGAGAATCCATCGCTGCGCTGTGTGGGTTTCACATAAGGCTCCGGATACCTTATAGTCTTTGGTGGGTAGACACGGACAGAAGCATCGGAGCAAGACTGAAAACTTTTTTCGTCCGAAAATATAATATTCTCCCAGAAGTTGTCTGGGCTTCCTACAAATTGTCTTGCAAACTCTAACCTCTGTTAATAAAATGAAAAATAAATCGTCCACTTTCAATAGTTCAAAGCTCAGAAATTCAGTGTCATTATTGAAATTCAAGGTATTTTGGTCTAAGTTATTGCCTTTAATTTCTAAATGTCGATCATTCAGCGTTAACATTCCAGGAATCTTTAACATGGAAGATGCCGTTATACCCGGCAACAGTGGCGTGACAGATAAACTCTTAGCACTCGAGTAGGCAAGGACAGCCCATCAGCAGGTGACGCTAGCGTCCACCTCCACTATTGCACTCCGATCACGACAGTTCTACTATCGTGACTCTGATAAACAACATAAGTGGTAGACAGATATATATAGGTCAGATTTTTGTCTAAGGATAGTCCATTTCGAAATGTTGTCTAAATTGGGTTGTCTGCTGCTTGTTCTCTCGTTTGGGAACAGCTGTAAGTAACTACACTTCTTTGCCTAACCTAGATCTTTAACATTTATTAAATTATATATTTTCCTGTATTTATTGTTATACCTATTTTTTAACAATCAAGTATATTTTTAAAATAATAATTATGGGAGTGACTAAAACAAAATTTATTTGCAAAACAGTTCGCTTTACATAAAATTATACAGTGTTCCGTTAACAAGCGCTAAAATTTTAATCGCATATACTGGGCGTTCTGAATGTCTGTCACAGGTGGTTCTAGGGATTAATGTAATGGCAGTAGAGCTTGTCAAATTTTTTTTGTTTTTCTTTTTAAATAACTTATTTAATTCAGGTTCGATTTCTCTCTCATTTGCACACCCACTAAGTAGATAAAGCTCTATTGGACCGGTCAGAAAAAAGTTTCATTATGCACCGTTAGAGGGCATTTTACCTAGAATTCAAAATTTGTTTTATTCATAACTTTTTCCCTTGCTAAATATCACAGAAATTTAAATATTGTTGAAAATAGATACAATATCAGAAAAAAATATGTGCTCTTAGTTCAAGTCGATAACTGTTTAGCATAAAATCGTTATTAAAGTATTATTAAACATACATTCGTTCTATAATTAATCATGTAGTCACGCTTTAACAGTCCTGTAATTACCTGCCGTAAATTACCTTTAGCTGGAAAATTATGCGGAAGTTTTGATATTATTTAATTCTACGTATTGTGAGTTACTCATTTCAAATTTCTCGTTACACCGATCAGTTGTTGGTCTTGATGACTTAAATTTATGATTGTCATTTTGGTATTTATTTCTAGGACACCCTGTAGATAAAGTTGCATTTTCTGCTCCAGAAAGAATACATTCTTTATTCATTTTCATCTCTCGCTGTAAAATTTTCTTTACAAATAAATATTTATTAATTAAATTGTTACAAGTAGCTGTAATATAATCGTAAGTAATTGGTAAATAAAAATTGTTTCGGATGATTAGTCGTTCAAGGATGACAGTAATGGATATTGTTCACATTAAAAAAATGCTAATGGCCCGCTTTTAAGTATGTTGTTATCTTTGTAGTGTAAATTATTATCAGCCAAAAAGACAGTTTAATTTATATATTTAAATTTAACTCGATGCTAGTTTGTTCAAGCGGGGATGATCTGCCAGAGATAGACACGCCTTTGGGCAGAGTTCGGGGATATTGGAAGACAGTAGAAGGCCTAACTTATGCCGCTTTTGAGGGAATCCCGTACGCAAAACCACCTGTGGGCGATATGAGGTTCGAGGTAAGTCAAAATATTTTCATCTTTAAGAACAATATAATACAGAAATTTAAACATTTATGGTAATAAAAAGAATCAGCAAATTTTTAATATTAAATACTTAAATCAGTCGCCAATTTTTTTCTGACGTGATTTTTTTAAGTAGAAGAGATAATTTGAGGCTAAATCTGAGGAATGTGCAGCTTACTTTATCGGTTCTTGATGTCCGTTTGCCAATTGAAATAACAATTTTATTGAAAGGTACAGGGTGATTCACTATATTTTGACACCTCCCTTTAACTTTTTTGTTTTTAGAGTTATAAAAAAATTTTAAATATAAAAGTTGCACGATTTTTTATGAATTAATCGAAAATGATAGTAGAAAAACAAATGAAGTCCAAACAAACTGGCCACGGATGTTAACTTTGTTAAGTTAAATGGAACATCCTGTATACAGGGTGTCCGGTAAGTACCTCCTAATCTCTCGGGAGTGTATAGGGGAGGTCAAAATAAAACTAGTCCTTCCTATAATTTTTTTTCCTAATGTGCCCCCTAACGGAGTTATGGGGGGGTCAAAGGGGTACCTAGAAATTAACTTTTAGGTTATAACTTTGAAACCACCCTGTATATTTTAATAAAATTTTCGTACGTTGTATTACACATGGAGCTCTACGATTTGATGCTAAAATCAACTTTTTGCTATTATCAGGTGTCCAGAAACGGACTGGCCCTATCACAATTTTTCTCAAAATTTTGACAGAAGTAATTTTATCAAACTGAAAATATTATTATTAGATACTCTGAAGGTTTTTCTTTAAAAATGGTACTCTTTATTTATTTCGAAAAAATGAACGGTTTGCGAGATAAATCGGTTTTGAAAAAAATTGGTAACAAATACAACAACAATTAAAATTTATTTTTTTACAATAAAATCATTCCCGCTAGTGCCAGCCTACAGATTCACCATAAACATTTACTGGTGGTGAATTAAGGGAATGAATAATGCCGTTTCTTGTAAAATCAACATCTATGACCAAAATACATCTACAAATTATTATTGCTCTTGTCTCCATGGAGTTCTTTTCTATTGTTTTCGTTGTTAGACCCTGTTGATTTTAAAGTACTTGTCAAAGGCGCGTGACAGAATAAAAATTCAATTTTATTGTGGTATTCGTTTTAAGCCGTTAGAAATAACATTTAAAAATGGAAGAATATTCCTGTGCAGAATATGCTGATATGCACCTAATTTATGGGGAAGCATTATGCAACTCCGTGGAGGCAAGAAGACTTTATGAGGAAAGGTTTCCGGGTCGACATTTGCCGAGTCCAAAAACTTTTGAAAGAGTTGATCGTAGTTTAAGAGAAACAGGTAAAAAAAAATAGTGAAAAACGTTAGTGAAACTAATTTCTTCCGAATCCTTTATTTAGGAAGCTTTTTGCCACGCCGTGGTGGAGCAGGAGCCCCGAGGAGAGTACGAGACCCTCATGTAGAGGAACAAATATTGGAAGACGTTGCTAATAATCCTTCAAATAGCATAAGGAAGCTTGCGGCGCAAAACAATGTTACAAAATGGGCTGTACATGAAACTCTGAAAGAACAATTGCTTTACCCGTACCACATCCAAAAAGTACATGCTATGTCTCCAGATGATTATCCAAAAAGACTTCAATACGCCAATTGGTTTTTACAGCATCATATTCGGAATCATAATTTTGGTACATCTATTTTGTTCACCGATGAAGCAGGTTTTACAAGAGACGGCATAATTAATTCGCATAATCTACATGTCTGGGATGAAGAAAACCCTCACGCTTTAGTTCAAACTCGCTACCAACAAAGGTTTATGGTGAATGTGTGGGCTGGCATTATCGGGAATCATTTGATTGGTCCATTTATTCTGGAGCAAAGACTTAATGGTGCTCTTTATTTGCAATTTTTAGAGGAAAATCTAAATATTTTGTTAGAAGAAGTGCCCCTTCAAATAAGAACTGAAATGTGGTACATGCATGACGGTGCACCACCCCACTTTGATCGTTTAGTACGTCAACATCTGACGAATGTTTTTGGTGATCGATGGATAGGTCGAGGCGGACCTGTATTATGGCCACCTAGGTCGCCCGACCTAAACCCATTAGACTTTTTTCTGTGGGGTCATTTAAAAAATAACGTTTATTCAACACCCGTAAATAGTAGAGAGGAACTTCTGCTGAGGCTAACACAGAACTGTGACCATCTCCGCAATAATCACGGAATATTATTTCAAGTGCACCGGGAAAACATTCGTAGGATTAGAAAGTGCATTGAAGTACGGGGTGCTCATTTTGAACATCTACCGAAGTAACATTTAGGTACCTTTGTTCATTGTTGAATGTTCTTTGTTGCATGTCTTGTAAGTAAGTTATTTTTCAAATGTTATTTTTAATTGGTCACTACTTGCTCATAAAGTATAGCCAACCCGTTCAAAGATTTCTGGACTTGATAAAGTTAAAGAAATTAAATGCATGAAATAATATGTAAAAAAAATAAATTTTAATTGTTGTTGTATTTGTTACCAATTTTTTTCAAAACCGATTTATCTCGCAAACCGTTCATTTTTTCGAAATAAATAAAGAGTACCATTTTTAAAGAAAAACCTTCAGAGTATCTAATAATAATATTTTCAGTTTGATAAAATTACTTCTGTCAAAATTTTGAGAAAAATTGTGATAGGGCCAGTCCGTTTCTGGACACCTGATAATAGCAAAAAGTTGATTTTAGCATCAAATCGTAGAGCTCCATGTGTAATGCAACGTACGAAAATTTTATTAAAATATACAGGGTGGTTTCAAAGTTATAACCCTAAACGTTAATTTCTAGGTGCCCCTTTGACCCCCCCCATAACTCCGTTAGGGGGCACATTAGGAAAACAAATTATAGGAAGGACTAGTTTTATTTTAACCTCCCCTATACACTCCCGAGAGATTAGGAGGTACTTACCGGACACCCTGTATTTTTTCATGTTTGCATACAACATTCCCTGTAGAGCATAGCCATATAGGGTTTGTTGGGTCCATCTCTAACAATAAGCAAGATACTTTTAAAAAACGAAAAAGAGGTTTATTATTAAGAAAATAATACATCTTGTAATAATTGTTAGACCTCTTTCAGGCATTTCTGCCTTTTTTCCAATTATGTAAGTATTTACAGATTTAATTATTATATATTTTTGCCATTTTGTTTGGACTTCATTTGTTTTTCTACTATCATTTTCGAAAAATTCATAAAAACTCGTGCAACTTTTATTTTTCACATTTTTTTATAACTCTTAAAACAAAAAAGTTAAAGCGGGGTCAAAATATAGTGAATCGCCCTGTACATGTTAATTTAAAAAAATATATAATAACGTCTATTCGGTACACTATATTTTTTACAGAACTTAGATACTTCCTTTGGTTACTGAGATTTGAGGAGTTAATTTTTATTTTACGAGATAGTGATAAAGTGTGCAAACATTTCCCCAAATCCCTACTGGATACTCCACTTGTTTGCAGTTATCTTTATTTTTTACTAATTTGCAGGAACCTGAACCCATAGAGGCTTGGTCAGAAACCTTGGAAGCCAACACTCTTCACACGTGCACTCAAGCTGACACTCGTACTCCTGATCAAGTATCTGGTCAGTATAAAGCACTCCGTGCATAATTTGCTAGAATCAAGATTAATATTGCAACTAAGTTGTTTTATTTTTCTTCAGGAGAAGAAGATTGTCTCTACATAAACGTGTACATCCCTGAGGATTCCGTGAAAAACCCAAAGGCACTCGATGTGATAGTGTCAATCCATGGTGGTGCCTTTATGGTAGGTGCTGGACACATAACTTTCAATACATTGCTAGAGTACGACGCTGTGCTTGTATCTTTCAATTACCGTCTCGGTATTCTAGGTAAATGCTTCCTCCAGCCTTTATTATGATTCAAACAAACTTAACGTTCCAGGATTCCTCAGCACGGAAGACGACGTCATACCCGGCAACAACGGCATGAAAGATCAAGTCTTGGCACTCGAGTGGGTCAGGGACAACATCGCTTCGTTCGGGGGAAACCCCGACTCCGTCACCTTAGTCGGCCTATCAGCGGGCGCAGCCAGCGTCCACCTCCACTATTTCTCCCCCCTCTCAGAAGGATTGTTCGTCAAGGGAATTTCGCAGAGTGGTTCGGCTCTAGCATCGTGGGCGATCAAGAAGAACGCCTTGAAACGTGCCAAGAAGCTCGCGCTATTAGTGGATTGCCCTGACAGTCCCTCAGAAGATCTGAAGAGTTGTCTTAAACAGAAACCAGCGCAAACGTTGCTGGAACAATTGGCATATTTCCAAGGAACCGACAACTTGGGGGAACTAGCACCTTTTGCTCCGGTTGTGGAAAATACATCAGCAACTGCTTTCCTAGATACAAATCCTTTCCAGCTCATGATGGAAGGTAAAGTTCATGATGTGCCTTGGATTACTTCCGTTACTACTGGCGAGGGACTGCTTTCTACGGGATGTAAGTAGGATGATACAATAACGGCTTATCCTTTGCCCAACCTGATGATTTAATCACGCAAAATTGCCGAAGATAAATCAAAATAAGTAATTTTCTAGATTTCTGGCAAATCTTGGAAGAGATAGACGAGAGATGGGTAGAACTATTTCCCGATCTGCTGGATTACACTGACACTCTAGATGTATCACAAGTGGAGAGAGTATCGAAGGAAGTTTTGGACTACTATTTGGGACCAGGAGAAAAGATCAATAAGAAGAACTTCAAAAAATTTACGCAGGTACACGTTCCCTATCAGAATAGCAAAACTCATCTTATTTAAATTTGGCGAAATTATTTCCTTACAGATTTTCACAGACAGGTTGTTTGCTGTCCCTGCAGAACTGTCAGCTAAACTGCAAGCCAGTGTAAACAAATCTCCTGTATATGTTTACATATTCAACTACACTGAGGGTGAAAATAAAATGACCATCTTATTTCCTGATGCTCAAGAAATAGAAGGTAAGAAATGACTGTTAATATAAGCAGTTGTTTAGTGGAGATCTGGATGCAATTCAAGGGCAAAGCATCAGGAGCTGGAACCAGATGTCCAGCTGGTAAGGAAGGTCAGAGGAAGAAATTCTTGAAAGTGGAAGCCATCGGCAATGACCTCCAAGAACTTTTTCCTCTGACCTCTGCTAGACATCGTCGTCATGACTACCGGATGTAGCTCCTGATCGTGTGACCTCGAAGTGAGCGCAAATCCCTACTAAACAAGTACCAACGTGTAACCAGATTAAGCGTTAACTAATAAAAATTGCGAGCAAAACAATATCTTCCATCCAATTCTGTCCACAGGTGTGGCCCATGGTGAAGACGGAATCTACTTCTATGGGATGTTGCATATAAATCCGTTATCAGACAAGGACAAACGCTTGATTGCTGCTTGTCATAACGTGTTGTACTCGTACGCCACCAGCGGGTAAATACTACATAAATTAATAATTATTAAATAGCTTATTTCCTTCATTATTATCTTGTCAAACAATTTCGCTAAAGTTTCCGAGATTTCACTATACAGCCTTGGTTGTATTCTAAATTGTGAAAAGTTTTTGTATGATAACGACGTTAAAATCTATATTTCCATCTCTTTGAATACCGTTCTCTAGTTGTTGATTGTTTTATATTGAACTGTGTATTTTTACTCATTTCTTTGCATTAGTGTACGTACTTTATTCCAGATCTTGTACGTTTAGATATTTTAATTTTACATTTTACTCATACCAATTATTTCTGCTAACGTCCTGTAATTGGATTTGTTCCTGTCGGACTAATAATAAATAAATAAAATTTCCATTTTGTAGTATTCCTTCTTTCGATGGGACAGACACTTGGCAACCAACGGGATCTGAAGAGTTGACTTACTTGGTTGTAAATGGACCAGATGACATTAAGCTGCACAAGAGTGAAAGTTTCACTCCTGTTGACTTTTGGACCAAGATCGGACTCTTGGAATATGAAAATGAAGTTGTAAAAGACGACTTATGTATTTCATAGACAATTTTAAATGATTCTTCTGAAATATTCTGTATATTATATTTATAAAGTGTATGCAAGTAAAAAATTTAAAAAAACAATTCATTAAGTTTTATTCTGTTTTAAGTGTTATTTTTATTGTATCACTAAATGTTCTTTATAAAATACATGTAAAATATATGCTGTGCATATTATAAAAGAAAAAAAAATTAAGCCAAAAGTATTCTAATTAAAATTACGACTTATAAAATCAAATTATACAGGGTGATTCACAACTTATCCAAAAAAAAATTGTGAAATTCGTATAGTTTCCGAGAAAAAAAATTATTGAAGTGGTAGCTAGGGTTTCTGATTTCTCGGCCTACTTTTTTTCTCGGGACTCGAGAATTCTCGACTAGGAATTCCCGGGAATTCTCGAATTCTCGAAAAATTTCTAAAACTTAAAAGTCATAATTTTGATATTGTAATGCGAAATATAAACATGCTATTATACTTAACAATCATCATTAACATTTATTATTTATTCAGTATTTTTATTAATTACTTATGTTTCTACTTTCTACAAAACTAAATTAAACTTTGAGTATCTTCTTCTTAAAAACTTTTAACTTATTTTTTTATTAAACACTTTCAATTATTATGTTTATTTCAATGTTTTTGAATCGTAGTTTTCTTCCAATAATTATTAATAATCATTAATCTTTTTCATTAGTCTTTTAATTAAACAAATAGTAAATAAGGAATTTATCCGAAGGACTCGGAGTAGATGGACATTATTTTAATTTATGGTGAAGCAAGACGGCATTTGTGTTATTATGAAGCATTTATGTTATGGTGAAGAAAGGAACAATTGTGTTAATTCGTAGAAACTGGACAAGACCAAATGTGTTAAAATATCAGGTATGTGAAATTATTTTCGATAGTCTTTACAAAGTCCAGAAGCTTCCTTGCTGACACTTCTCTCAGTTCCAAGTAGGGTCCCCCAAGGAGCGCCATTCTGCTACGTGCAAATCCCGGGCACTCGCCCAGGATATGCAGAGAAGTTTCATCCGCCGATTCACATCCTCTGCAGACCGGACTGTCTACAAGCTTTAGCTTATGTAGATATTTCCTAAAGTGGCAGTGACCCGTTATGAGTCCTGTCACTCCCCTGAGCCGGATTCTGTTCAAGCTCAGTAAATCATTCGCTCTTTCCTTTGAAGGATACTCCATGAGCTGCTTAGAATGTCTATGACCTGGCCTTGAAGTCCAGTATTTCCTATGTTCTGTCTCAGTTCATTTGCCCAGAGCCCGCCTGACCACACTGGGAGATGTGCCACAGAAGGGCTCCGGGCCAATGAACTCAGTTTCGGATCCCTTCCTAGCAAGTTCATCCGCTTTCGCATTTCCACAAATGCCTTTATGCCCTGGCACCCAACACAGTCTGACTGTATTGTTGGTGGCCAGTTCAGTAAGCATTTGTAAACAATCCCACACCAGTTTTGAACTTATCTTGTGTGCGCCCAAAGCTTTAACTTGACTATCAGAGAATATATATGAGTTTACGTTTATAACCGCTACGTACATTCTCTGCCAGGCACGCCATTATCGCGCAAATTTCTGCTTGGAATACGGTGGGGAACTCCCCCAGACTGTAGCTTGCACTCCATCTGGGTCAGAGTCCATATATTCCTGCACCCGTCCCTCTGGTCATTTTGGAGCCATCTATAAACCATACGAGGCTCCACCTTTCCAGGGTATTAAACTTTTCCTCCCATTTGCTTTGATCCTCTATTCGAGTCTCAAAAGGCTTGTGGAAGTGAAACCTTGGAACCATCTTGTCAGGTACCATCCCAAAAGTTGGTTCCGACATAGATGTGTCTATAATCCTGGAATAGGAACTACCCCTCCAGTCGTTGTTATTCCAGAAGGTGGTGTATGGGGGTGGTAACGGGGAAATGGCTAGTTAAATTTTTTTAATGGTCGTATTAGGTTTCAGCGACCCCAAAAACGGAGGGGTGGGTGGGGTGGTCTACCTTCTGGGTCTTGACATTTTTTTTTGTGTGCCTGTGTATTGTTTCAGAATATGTCGTTATTAAATCAAAATTATTTAGTGATGACTGATCTACTTATCCAAAGATATAACGGAAATGCCATACATTAAAAACACTAATAAATAGTGTTTTGAGTATTAGATTATATCCACTTGTACACTTGTATAGTAATCTCTCTCACGATATAGTTTTAACTCTTGAAATGCCTTTTTCAAGACGTAATAACGTAAGCTACTGCTCTAAACAAATTAAAATCGCCCGTCGAAGAATTTCGGAATTAAGAAACGATGAAAAATTTAAAAATATGTTTAATTATGCGAAAAATATTACTGGACTACCAAGTTTGACCCTAAAAATTTAAAAATTTTTGCCTACGGGGCTATTTTTTTCTTTCTTGCCCCTAGTAAAAAAGCCACGGCTTTCTCCTATTCACAATGTCACGAGCCGCCACTGTGTCATACCCGGCAATAGTGGCATGATAGATCAAGAATCAAGTCTTGGCACTCGAATAGGCCAAGGACAATATCGCTTGGGGGAAACCCCCAACCCCACCCCATTGCCATAGTTGGCCCATCAGCAGGTGACGCTAGCGTCCACCTCCACTATTTCACTCCGATAACGCCAGTTCTACCCTTGTAACTGTGATAAACAAGATAAGTGGTAGATATATATATGTATATATATCTGTCGGATTTCCGTCTAAGGATAGTCCAGCTCGAAATGTTGTCTAAACTGGGTTGTCTGTTGTTTGTTCTCTCGTTTGGGAACAGCTGTAAGTAACTACACTTATTTGCCTAGCCTAGATCTTTAACATTTATTATATTACTTATATATTTTTCTGTATTTATTTTTATATTTTTTAAAAATCAAGTATATTTTTGTATGATCAGCATGGGAGTGACTAAAACAAAGATAATTTGCAAAACAGTTCGCTTTACATAAAATTATACAGGGTGTTCCGTTAATAAGCGTTAAAATTTTTATCAGAAAATGTATTAAAACGAATGGAGATCATTACGAAACATTTGTCATGATAAAATAGGATTGAAAGTCTGTTATACTTTGTTAGTTAATATCTGTTTTCTATTATTATTATTATGTGCATTATGGTAATTTGTAATACTCTTGTAAAACCAGTTTTAGTAAATAAAATATTATTAGTAATTTCATTATCCTCATCTTATTTTTGTACAATGCTATTACAAAGACGAAAAAAAATATTACAGTAAAAATAAAGCTTATACTTGCTTTAAACAATTTTCGTTACAATTTGTAAACCATAATTACAAATGTCATTTATTTGAAGCACGGCACCTTGATTAATTACAGAATTATCAAAAATTTTATGTTTAGTAAAACTGTAATAACGATTTCCTGCCAAACGGTTATCGGTTTGAATAAAGAGTACATATTTTTTTCTGATGTTGTTTCTCATTTCAACAATTTTAAATTTATGCGACGTTTAGCAAGGGAAAAGTTATGAACAAAATTAATTTTCAGTTCTAGGTAAAGTGCCCTCTAGCGGTGCATAATGAAAGTTTTCTCTGATAGGTCCAATGGAGCTTGATCTACTTAGTGGTGGTATCAATTTAGAGACTAATCGAATTTGATTAGATAAGTTATTTAAAAAGAAAAATAAAAAAAATTGAACATTGAGAAGTTGTAAGCTGCAAACAGTTGACAAATCGAAAAAAAATTTCATTACATACTGCTATTATTTTAATATCTAGAAACACCTCCCGGAGTTTCCTGACTGGCTTTCTGGACACCCTGATTAAAAGCAACAACTTTAGTTTAATAAATTTTTTCTGACTAGCAGATTCTAGAACTACCTAATTAGCTCTTATTTTTCTGCTTCCTTTTGTTCACTATTCTCCACAACTAGATAGATAGATAGATAGATAGATAGATATATTTATTAGTCCAACTAGAGCATTACAGCTTTGCTATGGGATAAGTCAACTCTACATAATACAATATAATTGCATGTCAAAAAAAGGCATATAGCCCGATCCACATTAATTACAGTACAAACAATAAATAAATAAAATAATAAATACAATATAAACATATGATAATATACAACCTACAACAGATTAAAATTAAAATAAGCTAACAGCTATTGTCAAAAAATTCCTGAACGGAGTATGCACAAATTTTTAATAAATATATTTTAACATTTTTTCTAAATAGATGAAAGTTATTTATGTTTTTCAAATGTTGAGGTAAATGGTTAAATAACCTTAGTCCCAAAACATTGTGAGCTTTTAAAGTCATGCCGAGGCGTTTGAAGGGGACACAAAAATTATGTTTGTTACGAGTATCATGACAGTGGACAGATACATTTGTAGTAAAACGTTCTTTATTTTTATAAATATATAACAATATTTCGAAGATATACAAACTTTTCAACGGGAGAATACCAAATTCAGTGAATAAAGGGCGGCATGACTGGTTCGGAGGTACTCCAGCTATACATCTGACAATACGTTTCTGGGCAATGAAAACGCTATCTGCCCTACATGAACTTCCCCAAATAATAATTCCATATGCTAACCTTGATTGAACTTGTGCAAAATAAAAGGAAATTAACTGAGGTATTTCTAAAACATCCTTCAAAATTCTAGTTTGATAACACTTTGAATTTAATATATTGGTAAGTTTATTACAGTGACTCCCAAATGTCAAAGTTTCATCTAAAATGATGCCTAAAAACGAAACAGTATTACTTTTCTCGATACTGATATTATTAAACTTTATATTTAGGGANTGTTGCGATTGCGACGTCCGAAACACGATTTTCCGGCCCCTAAGGGGTCATTTTCCCGGTCCCAAACGGGGAATTTCAGTTGGCCATAAACTTTTCGACCACAAATCCGGCTTTGGCTTTAGAATGCACCTTCGACCTTGCCTCATCCCGGAATCCATCTTTCAGTCCCTATAGAGGCCATTTTTGGCCCCTGGGGCCAATTCCAGACATGGAGGGCCATTTCTGAGCTCGAAATCGGATTCAGCGTCGAAAAATACATGGGAATACATATGTCCGACCCACAAGTCCGAACACTTTTTTTTTGTGGGGCTGTGTTGCGATTGCGACGTCCGAAACACGATTTTCCGGCCCCTAAGGGGTCATTTTCCCGGTCCCAAACGGGGAATTTCAGTTGGCCATAAACTTTTCGACCACAAATCCGGGTTTGGCTTTAAAATGCACCTTCGACCTCACCATATTTCGGAATCCATCTTTCAGGCCCTATAGAGGCCATTTTTGGCCCCTGGGGCCAATTCCAGACGTGGAGGGCCATTTCTGAGCTCGGGAACGGATACAGCGTCGAAAAATACATGGGAATATATATGTCCGACGCACAAGTCCGAACACTTTTTTTGTGGGGCTGTGTTATCAGTCAAAAACGACAGTTTAATTTATATATTTAAATTTAACTCGATGCTAGATTGTTCAAGTCAGGATGATCTGCCAGAGATAGACACGCCTTTGGGCAGAGTTCGAGGATATTGGAAGACATTAGATAACATAACTTATGCTGCTTTTGAGGGAATTCCATACGCAAAACCACCAGTGGGAGATCTTAGGTTTGAGGTGGGCCAAAATATTCTCATTTGTGTTAAATGTCGAACTTAACCGTCATTGCTTTTTTACATATTTGTAGGCACCTGAACCCATTCCAGCTTGGTCAGGAACTTGGGTGGCCAACGCTCCTCATACATGTGCCCAACGTCAAGTGTTTTCCATTATTGAAGCAACACCTGGTCAGTATAAAGCACCAAGCAACTTAATCTAGTTACGCTTCTCTTAAAAAGTACGGAAAAATATTACTTTTATATAAATTTAAGCATTTACTTCTTACAATATCATCGTCATTGATGAAAGTGTTTGTATTTTTTTAGGAGACGAAGATTGCCTCTATATAAACGTGTACATCCCTGGAGATTCCGTGAAGAACCCCAAGGCCCTTGACGTTATAGTTTCAATTCATGGAGGCGCCTTTATGGGAGGCAGCGGTCACGCGGATTTGAATACGTTCCTAAACAAGGAGGTTGTGCTTGTATCTTTCAATTATCGTCTTGGTATCCTAGGTAGGCTGTGACTTTAACACTGCCTTCGGTTTCCATGTCAGTGTTTATTCAATTACAGGATTCCTTAGCACGGAAGATGACGTCATACCCGGAAACAACGGCATGAAGGACCAAGTCTTAGCACTCAAGTGGGTCCGGGACAACATCGCTTCGTTTGGGGGAAACCCCCAATCCGTTACCATAGAGGGTGTGTCAGCGGGTGCCGGCAGCGTCCACCTCCACTACTTCTCTCCCCTCTCTAAAGGTTTATTCATCAGAGGGATGTCGCACAGCGGCACAGCCCTGGGACCGTGGGCAATAAGGAGGAATCCTTTGCAAGCCGCTAAGAAACTTGCCGTGTTGGTGGGCTGTCCCGACAGCCCCTCGGAAGAACTGAAGAAGTGCCTTAAGCAGAGGCCTGTACAAGATGTGCTGAACCAGTTGCAATATTTCTATGGTTACGACAGCATGCCGTTCTCGCCATTTGCACCAGTGGTGGAAAAAGGATCAACGAACGCTTTTCTAGACGCGGAACCTTACCAGCTGTTGAAGGAAGGTAAAGTCCATGATGTGCCTTGGATTACCTCCTTCACTGCAGATGAAGGATTGCTTCTTACAGGACGTGAGTCTTCTTTCTTTCATTTTTCTTATACCCGGATTCGGTAATACAAAACTGTTTATTATGTAATTCTTCAGTTTATTGGGAAAAGTTGGAAGAGGTAGACGAAAAGTGGTTAGAAATAGCTCCTTATCTGTTAATTGGCAACGAGACTTTACCTGTATCAGAGAGGGACACAATAGCGAAGGAAGTTTTAGATTACTATATGGAACCAGGAGAAAAGATTAATAAAAATAACTACAAAAAATTTACACAGGTATATTCTCTCAATTTGTAAAACAAAATTTATTTACTTTATTTTGTTTTTATTTGCATTTAGATGCTCACTGACAGGTTGTTCGCTGTTTCTGCAGAACTCTCCGCTAAAATGCAAGCCAAGGTAACGAAATCTCCAGTACATTTCTATATATTCAATTACACCGAAGGTGAAAACAAACCTATACAGCTCTTAACGGGATTTGATGAAATAGAAGGTAAGAACTGGAAAAACTAGGAAAAACATCATTGGATAAATATTACAAACGAAATCAAATCTAACATCATCATTTTCATAGGTGTGTGTCACAGTGAAGATAGCGTCTACTTCTATGGTATACTACATTTAAAACCATTATCGGAAAAGGATAAGCGCTTGATTACTGCTTGCTAGAATATGTTGTATTCATATGCCACCAGCGGGTAAAAATAACATAAATTTCCTTGAATTACTTATTTCCTTCATTAATCTCAATTTTTTAGTAATCCTTCTTTCGATGGGACAGACGTTTGGCAAGCAACGGGATCTGAAGAGCTGACTTATTTGCTTATAAATGGACCAGAATACATGAAGCTGCACAGGAGCGAAAGTGTAACCCCTATCGACTTTTGGAGCAAGCTTGGACTCTTGGAATATGAAAACCTCGTTGTAAAACATGAACTGTAGTTTGCTTTCCGTATTTTCTTTATTTTATAAGCACCTTAAGTTTTAATAATAGCTTATACTGGGTGATTCAGTTTGATATTCTAGCTATAATAATAGCTATAACAAACACAATATATTTTTAAATCGCCGCTCTATCAAATGCCATGAAATGGCATAGTATATATTTTTTTATCAATTCTGGAAGACATGTTTTCCGCGCTCAGCTATATAAGGAAGTCTACAGTTTCATTAGAAATATTGCTAGAGAAACAGCAAAAAAGGTGAACCTTACTTTCAGTAGCTTTATTCTGAAAAATGATAGCCAACTGCGGAAACAACTGAATTATGACGTTTCAAAATAATTGACATTTGGTACCTACCTATTCTATCTACATATATAGTTACAGATCCTGTAACTAATAATAAGAATACTTACTGTAACCAAGAAAAACTAGGTATGATTTTAATTTATGAAGAGTGACGAAAGCCAGGTATTTGTACCAACATCGTTTCCATCAGCTAAAATTTTCGGAAAGTTGGCCAAGAATTGGGCAGCAGATTAAATGAAGAAACACTAGAGTGTGTTTGTAGAGGGGGAGTGGTAAACAGAGCTAATTTGTGTCTGGAAGCAAATGGAGGTCATTTTGAACATTTGAAATAAGTATTGTTTTAAGTTGTTATATTATTATCGTATTAAAAATAAAATATGTTACTTTAAAAGACATAGTAACTTGTTTCCGCAACTGGCTATCATTTTTCAGAATAAAGCTACGAAAATAAAGCTTCATCTTTTTTGATGTTTTTCTGGCAACATTTCTAATGAAACTATAGGCTTCCTTAAAAAAATATATAGTGCTATTTGAACCAAAAACAGTTGACTATAGCAATTTTGACAGATGTTACCATGGAGACGATCTAATAATGTCATATGATAGAGTTTGAGCGGCGATTTAAAAATATATAGAGTTTATTAGAGCTATTTGTTAAAGTAAAAGAGAGAAAGGGCTGCGAATACCAAACTGAATTGCCCGGTATACAAAATACTATAAATGGTTTTGTTTCCCAAAATGCTACCTGTTCTATTTTACAATCAAGCCTATCTGGCGATTATAATTAACAAAATAACGAAATAAATAATTATACTAACGCGATATAATTACACTGGTTTGTCTATTGCTTATCCTCCATTTTATGACCAATTTTAAGTGACTGGACTATTTGTGATAAAGGCAAAAGAATTGTTTGAATTTACTAAGCCTAGTTTTTTTATAGCTGATTACAGTAGTTGTGGTGTACACAAACATACTGTGGTCAGTCAAGCGAAACTGAGAACAGGTGTCTCAGGTACAATATCAAAGTTGTCGAACCTACCGAAGCAATAAAATGAATTTACTGAGCATGAAAATCGTTATACAAATTCTATATTTCATACAAATAAAAGTTATGACAGTCAGTCAGCTGTATGTAGGGACAGAGCTGATCAACTCTTGGACTATTATTACAGATAAGAGTAGCATAATTGCAAGTAATTCATAATGTCTCACCATGTTGTTATTAGGTCAAAACTGATCTACTAATCCAAAGATGTACCGGAAATTCCATATGTCAAAGATACTGATTGATAGTTTTTTAAGTATTAGATTATATCCACTTGGATGATTATTATCTCCTTAATTTATCTCATAACAACATGTTTGTAAAGCTGTGTATTTTTCTATAGAGAATTTTGGTTATGCTATTCCAAGATTTGAGCTTAAAAGTTCAAGTATATAATAGGATCAGCCAGAGATAAAGACAACTGACGAACTGTAGGCCATTTTTCGAAGAACACCTTGTCATTTTTATCGGCAGAAATATGCGAATAGACCTAAAACGACAGATGGCGTCCGTTCAAAAATCATATTATAATTTTTCCGCTCTTTAATCTTTGAAATAAATATTTAATCAGTACAAAGCACGATTTAAATTGATACTCTTATCATATCTCTTTCGAACCATAATTCTCGAAATAATTCAAAGCTCAGAAATTCAGTGGCATTATTGAAATTCAAGTGTTAACATTTTCCAGGAATCTTTAACATGAAAGACACCGTCACACCTGACAACAGTGGCATGATAGATTATATCAGCAGGTGACGCTAGCGTCCATCTCCACTATTTTGCTCCAATCACATCACTTCTACCCTTGTGAGTGTGATAAACAAGATAAGTGATAAGTATATATCTGTCAGATTTCCGTCTACGGATAGTCCATCTCGAAATGTTGTCTAAATTGGGGTGTCTGTTGCTTGCTCTCTCGTTTGGGAACAGCTGTAAGTAATTACACTTATTTGCCTAGCCTAAATCTCTAACATTTATTATACAATGTGTCCCAGAAGTAACGCAAAAATAGAAGGCCAACGACAGTGACAGAAAATGTTACTGAAAATCCACACATTGCCATTCGTCGTATCGCCGCAAACGCCAATATATCAGTACATAAAAACGTACCTACAATCAACCAAAACACAAAACATCCCCAAATTTCCATTTTATACTGTGTCACTGTTCTCGCATCAGTTTATGATACCTACTTTTGTTGTTATTTTAAACCATGTCCATTCCAGTCATTGGCTTTTTTTCCGCTCCTGTCAAAGTAAAGTAGGCCAAACCCTATATCGACGTATTTCCCTTCAAAAGGACTATCCATTTATGNCTTTAACATGAAAGACACCGTCACACCTGACAACAGTGGCATGATAGATTATATCAGCAGGTGACGCTAGCGTCCATCTCCACTATTTTGCTCCAATCGCATCACTTCTACCCTTGTGACTGTGATAAACAACATAAGTGGTAGACAGATATATATCTGTCAGATTTCCATCTAAGGATAGTCCATCTCGAAATGTTGTCTAAATTGGGGTGTCTGTTGCTTGCTCTCTCGTTTGGGAACAGCTGTAAGTAATTACACTTATTTGCCTAGCCTAGATCTCTAACATTTATTGTATGTATTATACATAATATATTTTACTGTATTTATTTTTATATTTTTTATAAATTAAGTATATTTTTAAAATAATGATCGTTATGGGAGTGACTCAAACAAAATTAATTTACAGAACGGTACGCTTTACATAAAATTATACAGGGTGTAATCACATTGTATAACTCATTAAAAGCAACAACTATTAATAATTTTTTTCTAAATAGCAAACACTTGAACTACCTAATTAGCTCCTACTTTCCTGCTTCCCTTTGTTCGCTATTATCCAAGAGTTTCGACGATGGTATAGTTGTGTGTAACAAAAATTTAAACTTTAAAAAAACTACAATTATCTCAAAACCAAGAGGATTTCGAAAGTAAGTATCACATAAAAGTTGTTGCTCTTGATGACTTAAATGTATGAATAACATTATGACATTTATTTCTAGGACACCCTGTAGATAAAGTAGCATTTTCTTCTCGAGAAAGAATGCATTTTTTATTCATTTTCATCTCTCGCTGTAAAATTTACTTTAGAAAAAAATACTTATTAATTAAATTATTACAAGTAGCTGTAATATAATCGCAAGTCATTGGGAATCAAAAATTGATTCGTGATAATTTATAATAATTAGTCGTACAATGATAACACTAATGGATATTGTTCACATTAAAAAAAATACTAATACCTCGCTTTTAAGTATGCTGTTGTCTTTGTAGTGTAAATTATTATCAGTCAAAAAAGACAGTTTAATTTATATATTTTGCTTTAACTCGATGCTAGTTTGTTCAGGTCAGGACGATCTGCCAGAAATAGACACGCCTTTGGGCAGAGTTCGGGGATATTGGAAGACATTAGATGGCATAACTTATGCTGCTTTTGAGGGAATCCCGTACGCAAAACCACCAGTGGGCGATCTGAGGTTCGAGGTAAGTCNTTACTTCTGAGACACACTATATTACATAATATATTTTTCTGTATTTATTTTTATATTTTTTTAAAATTAAGTATATTTTTAAAATAATGATCGTTATGGGAGTGACTCAAACATAATTAATTTACAGAACGGTACGCTTTACATAAAATTATACAGGGTGTAATCACATTGTATAACTCATTAAAAGCAACAACTATTAATAATTTTTTTCTAAATAGCAAACACTTGAACTACCTAATTAGCTCCTACTTTCCTGCTTCCCTTTGTTCGCTATTATCCAAGAGTTTCGACGATGGTATAGTTGTGCGTAACAAAAATTTAAACTTTAAAAAAACTACAATTATCTCAAAACCAAGAGGATTTCGAAAGTAAGTATCAGATAAAAGTTGTTACTCTTGATGACTTAAATGTATGAATAACATTATGACATTTATTTCTAGGACACCCTGTAGATAAAGTAGCATTTTCTTCTCGAGAAAGAATGCATTTTTTATTAATTTTTACTTTAGAAAAAAATACTTATTATTTAAATTATTACAAGTAGCTGTAATATAATCGCAAGTCATTGGGAATCAAAAATTGATTCGTGATAATTTATAATAATTAGTCGTACAATGATAACACTAATGGATATTGTTCACATTAAAAAAAATACTAATACCTCGCTTTTAAGTATGCTGTTGTCTTTGTAGTGTAAATTATTATCAGTCAAAAAAGTTTAATTTATATATTTTGCTTTAACTCGATGCTAGTTTGTTCAGGTCAGGACGATCTGCCAGAAATAGACACGCCTTTGGGCAGAGTTCGGGGATATTGGAAGACATTAGATGGCATAACTTATGCTGCTTTTGAGGGAATCCCGTACGCAAAACCACCAGTGGGCGATCTGAGGTTCGAGGTAAGTCAAAATATTTTCATCTTTAAGGACAATATGATACACATATTTAAACATTTATGGTAATAAAAAGAATCAGTAAATTTTTAAAATTAAATCTTTAAATCAGTCCCTAATTTTGCCTGACATGTTGATTTTTTAGTAGAAGAAATAGTATGAGTCTAAATCTGAACAATTTTCCATTACAAATTATTTTTACTACAATTTTAAAAGGAACATATATACGAAAACACATGAGAAGTATAATACCAGATAACTTGCATTACGACATGGGTATTTGAGCCGCATATTTTATTAAATACATATTACGTTTTGGCATATTCGCATCTTTCTTATAATATTGTAATTTGGGGTAGAAGCACTATGATAGACAGAGTTTTTATTCTTCAAAAACGTTTAATTAGGCCAATTTTTAGTATATCTCCGCGTAGCACTTGTAAGGAGTGTTTCACTACTAATAATATTTTGGCAGTGCCCTACATTTATATATAATATAGGAAAATTCACAAGATTCGGTTTGTACAAATTAAAAACTAACGATTGCTACCACGACTATAATACTCGACATGGTGGTATGCTTAGTATTCCTCCACATAGTCATTGCTATTATGAAGTCACCTTATTACTCAGGCATTAAAATATATAATAAATTTACCACGTTATATTAAGGATATAAAAACACATAATCAATTCAAACTTGAACTAAAGAAATTTTTAATTTCTGAATGTTTTTATTCAGTTGAAGAATTTTTAAATTAACATGTCTTCCCCAACTTTTTGTAATTTGTTTTTGTAGTAGAGTCAACTTGTGTCTACTGTTTGTTTTTTACAATGTATTTCTTGCTATCTTAAGTATTTTTCATTGATTTATACTCTTTTGATTTGACGGCTATATCTGTTTTTTGTAACAGCTATAGTGACAAATAAATTATTATTTTTATTATTAGTACATGTTAATTTTAAAGAAATTATTATTCACTACACAATATATTTTTCAGAACTTAAATAGTTCTGATTCCCGAGATATGAGGAGTCAATTTTTAGTTTACGAGATACCGGATACCTCACCCGTTTGAAGTTATCTTTATTTTTACTAATTTGCAGGAACCTCAACCCATAGAGGCTTGGTCAGAAACCTTGGAAGCCAACACTGTTCACACATGCCCTCAAGCTGAGTCTAGTGCTCCTGATCAAATAACTGGTCAGTATAAAGCACTCCGTGCATAACTTGCTAGAATCACGATTAATATTGCGACTAAGTTGTTTTATTTTTCATCAGGGGACGAGGATTGTCTCTACATGAACGTGTACATCCCTGAAGGGTCTGTGAAGAACCCCAAGGCACTCGATGTGATAGTATCAATCCATGGTGGTGCCTTTACGGTAGGTGCTGGACACATTACTTTCAATACATTCATAGAGAACGAAGCTGTGCTCGTATCTTTCAATTACCGTATTGGTATTCTAGGTAAGTGCTTCTTCCTTCACCCTTTGTCATGATTCAAACAGTCTTAACGTTCCAGGATTCCTCAGCACGGAAGACGACGTCATACCCGGCAACTACGGAATGAAAGACCAAGTATTGGCACTCAAGTGGGTCAGGGACAATATCGCTTCGTTCGGAGGAAACCCCGACTCCGTCACCATAGTCGGCCTATCAGCGGGCGCAGCCAGCGTCCACCTCCACTATTTCTCCCCCCTCTCAAAAGGATTGTTCGTCAGGGGGATTTCGCAGAGTGGTTCGGCTGTAGCACCGTTTGGGATTAGGAAAAACGCCTTGAAACGTGCCAAGAAGCTCGCAGTTTTAGTGGATTGCCCTGACAGTCCCTCAGAAGAACTGAAGAGCTGTCTTAAACAGAAACCAGCGCAAACGTTGCTAGAACAGTTGGTACATTTCTATAGTTTCGTCAACATGGTGCCACTAATACCTTTTGCTCCAGTTGTAGAAAAAACATCAGCAAACGCTTTCTTAGACGCAGAACCATACCAGCTCTTGAAGGAAGGTAAAGTTCTTGATGTGCCTTGGATTACTTCCTTTGCTGCTGATGACGGGCTGCTTCCTGCGGGATGTAAGTAGGATAATACAATAAGGGTTTATCCTATGCTGATTTAATCACGCAAAATTGCCAAATCAAAATACATAATTTTCCAGATTTCTCGCAAATCTTGGAAGAGGTAAACGAGAGATGGGTAGAACTATTTCCCGATCTACTGGACTACAGTGACACTCTAGATGCATCACAAGTGGAGGCAGTATCGAAGGAAGTTTTGGACTACTATTTGGGACCAGGAGAAAATATCAATAAGAAGAACTTCAAAAAATTTACGAAGGTACACTTTTCCTAACAGAAAACCAAAATTCGTCTTCTTTAAATCGGGCGAAATTATTTCCTTTCAGATTTTCACCGACAGGTTGTTTGCTGTCCCTGCAGAACTGTCAGCTAAACTGCAAGCCAGTGTAAACAAATCTCCTGTATATGTTTACAAATTCAATTACACTGAAGGTGAAAATAAAATGACCAACTTCATTCCAGGTCTTCAAGGGGTAGAAGGTAAAAAGTGACTGTTAATATAAGCAGTTGTTTAGTGGAGATCTGGATTCAATTCAAGGTCAAAGCATCTGGAGCTGGAACCAGGTGTCCAGCTGTCAAGGAAGGTCAGAGGAAGAAATTCTTGAAGGTGGTCGCCATCGGCAATTACCAGAGGTGGTACAGAAAAAGAGACAGGGACTGTCGACAATGACCTCCAGGAACTTTTTCCTCTGACTTTGCTGGACATCGTCGCCGTGGCTGCTGGATATCAATGATAACTCCTGATGGTCTGACCTCGAAGTGATAGCAAATCCCCACTAAACAACTAGTAACGTATAACCAGATGAAGCGTTAACTAATAAAAATTGGGAACAAAACTAAATTTTCCATCCAATTCTGTCCATAGGTGTGGCCCATGGTGAAGACGGAATCTACTTCTATGGGATGTTGCATATAAATCCGTTATCAGAACAGGATAGACGCTTGATTAATGCGTGTCATAACGTGTTGTACTCGTACGCTACCAGCGGGTAAATACTATATAAATCAATAATTCTTAAATAGCTTATTTCCTTCATTATTATCTTGTCAAACAATTTCGTTAAAGTTTCCGAGATTTTACTGTACAGCCTTGGTAGTATTCTAAATTGTGAAAAGCTTTTGTATGATAACGACGTTAAAATCTATATTTCCATCTCTTTGAATACTGTTCTCTAGTTGTCGATTGTTTAATGTGCATTTTTACTCATTTCCTTGCATTAGTGTACTTACTTTATTCTAGATCCTATACGTTTAATTATTTCAATTTTACATTTTACTCATACCAATTATTTCAGCTAACGTCCTGTAATTGGATTTGTTCCTGTCGGACTAATAGTAGGTAAATAAATAAAATTTTCATTTTTTAGTATTCCTTCTTTCGTTGGGACAGACACTTGGCAACCAACGGGATCTGAGGAGCTGAGTTACTTGGTTGTTAATGGACCGGAAGACTTGAAGCTGTACAAGACTGAAAATTTGACTCCTGTCGACTTTTGGAGCAAGCTCGGACTCCCGGAATATGAAAATGTTATTGTAAAAGACGAACCGTAATTTCCTTTCAGTATCTTATGTATTTTATAGAAAATTTTAACGGATACTTATGAAATATTCTGTCTATTATATTTATAAAGTGTATGGAATTAAAAAATTAAAAAAACAAGTTTTATTCTTTTTTGACTTATTTTTATTATATCACTAAATGGTCTTTATAAAATGCATGTAAAATATTTGCTGTACATATTATAACAGAAAATAAAATTAAGCCAAAAGTTCAAATTAATATTACGACTTATAGAATCAAATTATACAGGGTTATTAACAATTTATCCAAAAAAAATGAGGAATAGATGCGTCATGAAATATGGAGTGGCAGTTTCTTTCAGTGTGTAATTTTACCGGAAACGACGAGAGCGCCCCGTCAAACCAGGGTAGAATAGCGGATTTGCCAAATGCGATTGAACGCCAACAAATATTAACCAAGTATGACCTTGGGCCTCGAAATGTACGAACTTGCAGAATGTAATTCTTCTGAAGCTGTTCGGATTTACGCCAACCGTTTTCCAAATAGAATTTGCATATTTGAAGTGACGAAAATCCCTTTGCTATTATTCAGACAAAACACTGACAAAAATTTATCATTAATGTATGGACGGGAATAATTGGAAACTGCTTAGTGGGACCACATATCATTGATGACACTTTAAATGGGGGATAAATACGTTTATTTACTGCAAGAACACCTTAACCGGTTATTGGAAGATGTCCCTTTAAATATTTGAAATAAAATGTGGCTTATGCCCGATGATACACCACCCCATTTTAGCAGGGCAGTAAGGGCTTATTGCTTATTATCGATCGATAGATCGATCGAAGTACCTAGTCCTTTTCCGTGGCCGCCTTGGCCTTCCGATCTTAATCCTCACGATTTTTTCTTTGGGGTTATCTTGAAAGTCTCGTTTATTCAGAAAATGCATAGAAATTCAAGGTGCACATATTGAACATCTTACTGAACCGTTCTCTTTTTTCTTTTGATTCTATAGAAAGATTTTCACAAAAATGTTAGCATCACATTTTTGATACAATAAATGTATATTGTTAATAAAATTCGATTTTCTCAAAAACGGTACAAGGTATCGACTGATATATGGTAGACCTTTTTTTAACAAAGTGAGAGAAGAATCGAACTATGAAAAAAAATTCAAATTTGGCAACGCTGTCAAAGATATATAAATTTAAATGTATAATTTCGCCTGATCCTGTATAATTCAGGCATATTGAATATCAGTTTAAACTTAGAAATGAACATTATTTTATACCACGAGTTACTTTAATTGCCCAAATTTCGTTGTTGTCATGGACTTATAGTTGGAATTTGTTTTTCAAACTTCTTTCTCTGAAGGCGAATAACTCCACGACGAAGCCTGATATGAAATATTTTTTTATTAAGTGCCACATCTATTTTGACCTTCCCTGTATACCCCTTCATTATTGACATGAGCTTACCGGGCACCCTGTATAGCAGTTCTCGCTCTACAACCTCTTATCTTATCAAAAAAAATCTGAAAAAACATTATAATTATAGAAACAACTACATACAAGTTCATTATTAAAATCGATTCTATGGACGGTTTTTTGCTATCTATTTCCGTCAATGTTAAACGAAACTATTTTTAAAACAATACTATTTGCTGAAAATTCACGATTTTATGAGTTGTTGGCATTAGGAAATGCACTTTCGCTCTAGCAGAATTATACGTGTTCTAATTAGGCCAGTTCTACCCTCACAACTGTTAAGATAATTGATAAAATAGTTGCAACGTAAAACTGCCTGTCGGAAAACAGAGTTCCTTCCGTAATGTTGTGTAAACTAGTTTCTCTAGCTCTTCTTCTCTATTTTGGAGATAATTGTAAGTATCTAGCTATAAATAAGTCTTTAGTATGTCCATGAAAGCACGTATAATAATTATTTTACAGAAAAATTTAATATTTAAGTTATTATAGGTATATTATTATATACTTGCAAGTCATTAATGATGACTTGTTAAATTCGAAAATTCGTTACTATTGACTGATTCATCCAAGGTCGGTAATCGATATACAGTGCATTAAATAACAGTGATACCTCACGTTTTAAGTATTAGTATAAAATTTCTATGAAATTCTCTCCCAACCCAAAATAATGCCAAGAGAAAGACCTTTACAAACTTGGAAATGTTTTTAATGGTATATGAGATGAATTGATTATCAAAATTAATGAAATCATTAATCTTTATTAGTGACCAAATATTTAACTGGCCATTAAATTTTTTGGATTCTTACTTTTGATGGTGTTTTCTTTTTAAGACACACCCTGTGTAACCTTTTTTTCTATGGATTAGTACCCTGTTTTTGGCTTAAAAATAACGCACAGTGTCGTTTAGATTTCTTATTTTAACTTGAAATTAGTTTGTTTAAGTCAGGATGATGTGCCAGAGATAGTCACGCCTTTGGGAAGAGTTCGAGGCTATTGGAAGACATTAAATGATATCAAACGTGCTGCATTTGAGGGAATTCCATACGCAAAACCACCCGTAGGCGATCTTAGATTTGAGGTGTGTCAAAATATTTGCAACTTTCTTTTAAATTCATTACCTTCATTTATAATCAATTTTTTGAAAGTTTCATGATAACTAATGCAAACAATTAAAGGGTTAAAAGAATTTCCGAAATTTTTCCGTGATTTTTGGCAGACTGTATTTAGTAAATTTTGTAAATTTTGCAATTTTTTTTGGGGTTATCTTAATTAAAATGGAAAAAAAATTGTTTTTGAGGTTTTTTCCGCAAATAACGTTTAAATTGATGAAAAAAAACTTTTCCAATTTTTTTTTTGAGAGAAGAAAAAGGGTAGTTTTGAAAAAAAACTGTTTTTTAAGTGATTACAGACTGCACAAAAATTAATTAGAAATTTGTCTCAAAAAAATTGTATGAATCGGGGTCGAAATCTATTTTGGGTATTGGTATTTTTTTTAAACTTTAATTTTGATGAACAGAACCATAGGACGGAAAAGCCGAACCGTGCTGAAAACAATTGGATTGTGTTTTCTTCAATGTCAAATTTTGAAAATTTTTTCAAAAATTTTTCGAAAAAAAAATATTTTTTTCATCAATTAAACGGTATTGGTGGTAAAAATGTGAGAAAACCTCAAAAAACATTTTTTCCATTTTAATTATGGTTAGCCAAAAAAAATTGCTAAAGTTTTTTGTCGCTCTATTTAGATTATTAAGTGTTTAAGCTCAAAAAATGACCCTTTAATTTTTTTCAAAAGGGTTCTTCTGGGATATCGAACTGTAAAAGTCATGCTTAACATTAGTCATTTCGTGAATATTTCTAATTTAGCCGTCAATTTTCTAAAAAACCATAAATTACCCTTTTTTCCTGTTTTGTAAAATTCGTGTAAAATATGAAAAAAAAAAAATTTCCGAAAAGTTGCGGCAGCATGTTATACGAAATTTATTCCAGTTTTGGAAATTGCGCTTCAATTCTCTGTACGACCATTTTTCACCTAAGTACAGACGGTCAAAAATCACGGAAAAATTTCGGAAATTCTTTTGACCTTTTAATTGTTTGCTTTAGTGTAGAACATTGAACATTGAACATTGAAAGTAAGCCCTAAATGAAAAAAGTCATTCTTTATAATCCAGTCACTGAAAGAGAAAATAAAGTAAAATCTCCCAATTTTTCCGGATAGCATGGATTTTCTTGAGAATTTGCATACAAGCTCATATGACCCCCCACTTCAAAAGTTATATTGTCTAGATGTGTGCTTTTTTTATTTGGGGGTGAAAACCACCCCCTTGTATGAAAAAATGCGAAAATCGTAGATTTACGTATTTTAAAGATTCAATTCATGTTCAAATATGTTGGTTGAAGTTCCTTAATGTTTTTTAATATAATTTATGAAATTTAATTACTTTTCAACCCTTAAAAATCCTTAAAACTAACCTTCCATGGCCAAAAAAATAGAAAAAAAAGTTGTTAACAGTTTCAAATATTCTTTTGGTCCATTCACAATGTATTGCATTTTTTTTGTTATTCATTAGAAAGCTTACTTTGATAAGACTTGTAGTTTTTGAGACATTCGCGAAAAGTGGCTCAAAAACATGCATTTTTTTGGGCTAAAAACGAACATGTCAATTGCAGGGCATTTAGTAATAACACTATTAGGAAATACAGGTCCAATATTAAATATAATAATTATTAATTTTTTAATTATTACACAAATTCATTTTTTTTTATCATTATAATAAATTAACCATTTTCTGCAAGAAGTAACATTTCTCCAAGTCACTGTTGGATGTCCCTTATATTTTTTTACAAATTTATAGAATCCTGAACCCGTTCAAGCTTGGGCAGGGACTTGGGAAGCCAACGTTGCTCATACATGTCTCCAAGTTGTATTTCTCACTACTGAAGAAATATCTGGTCAGTATAAAGAACCAAGGAATGACAATTACACTTCTAATAGTAATAGAATACACCTTCAAAATTTATATCATCACCATTATTGAAAGAGTGTATTTTTTATTAGGAAACGAAGATTGCCTTTACTTAAACGTGTACATCCCTGAAAATTCTGTAAAGAACCCAAAGTCACTTGACGTTATAGTTGTCATCCATGGAGGTGCCTTTATGGCAGGCAGCGGACACACGGCTTTGAATACGTTCCTAGACAAGGAGGTCGTGCTTGTATCTATCAATTACCGTGTTGGTATTCTAGGTACGCTGTTTTTTCGGTGTACCATATCAGTGTTTATTCAATTAACGTTCCAGGATTCCTCAGCACGGAAGACAACGTCATACCCGGCAACAACGGCATGAAGGATCAAGTCTTAGCACTCAAGTGGGTCAGGGACAATATCGCTTCGTTTGGGGGGAACCCCCACTCCGTCACCATAGTGGGCGTATCAGCGGGTAGTGCCAGTGTCCACCTCCACTATTTCTCTCTTCTCTCTAAAGGATTATTCATCAGGGGGTTGTCGCACAGCGGCACAGCCCTAGCACCGTGGGCAATAAGGAATAATGCTTTGCAAAGTGCCAAGAAGCTTGCTGTGTTGGTGGGCTGTCCCGACAGCTCCTCGGAAGAACTGAAGAAGTGCCTTAAGCAGAGACCAGCGCACGCTCTGCTAAAGCACTTGAAGTATTTCTATGGTTTCGACATCATGCCATTCTCGCCTTTTGCACCGGTGGTGGAAAAAGGATCATCAAACGCTTTCCTAGAGGCGGAACCTTACCAGCTTCTAAAGGAAGGGAAAGTCCTCGATGTGCCTTGGATTACCTCCTACACTACCGATGAAGGATTGCTTCCTACAGCACGTAAGTGAGGCTATATAATAAACTTTCTTAATGCAAAATTGTCTAAAATAATTCAAATTATGTAATTCTTCAGTTCTTTGGCAAAAGCTGGAAGAAGTAGACGAGAAGTGGATAGAAATAGCTCCCTATCTGCTAGATTGCAACGACACCCTAGATGCATCAAAGAAGGAAGCAGCTGCGAAGAAAGTTTTAGACTACTATTTGGGACCAGGAGAAAAAATCAGTAAAAATAATTTCAAAAAATTTACAAAGGTACATTTTCTCAATTTGTACAAATTTTATTTACTTTATTCAGTTTTTATTTCCATTTAGATTTTTAGTGACAGGTTGATCGCTGTCTCTGCAGAATTATCAGTGAAACTACAAGCCAAGGTAACGAAATCTCCAGTATATCTCTACATATTTAATTACACCGAAGGTGAAAACACAATCAGGCACCTTTTCTCAAAAGAGGAAGAAATACAAGGTAAGAACATTTAACTAGAGAAGAAGTGGTATTGAATAAATATTACAAAAACCAAATCTACCATCACAATTTTCGCAGGTGTGTGTCACGGTGATGATGGAATCTACTTCTATAGTTTATTACAGATAAAACCATTATCGGAACAGGATAAACGCTTGAGTACTGCTTGCCAGAATATGTTGTACTCATATGCCAGCAGCGGGTAAAAATAACATAAATTTCCTTGAATGACCTATTTCCGTCATCAATTCCAATTTTTTTAGTATTCCTTCTTTCGATGGAACAGACACTTGGCAACCAATAGGATCTGAAGAGCTGACTTACTTGGTTGTAAACGGACCAGAAGACATAAAACTACAAAGGAGCGAAAGCCTGGCCCCAACTGACTTTTGGAGTAAGCTTGGACTCCTGGAGAATGAAAACCTTGTTGTAAAAGATGAACTGTAGATTTCTTTATGTGAATTATAAACATATCTCACAAAGTAGAAAATAAATTGATTTAATCGTTCTCCTTTTATTATTTTATTAATATTAATATTCAAAATATTATAAATTACCTAATTTTCCAAGTCCTATCCTGGCGATTGCAATAAATAAAATAAGTGACAATATCATAATTATTGTAGTGTAACATTCCTGGTCGGGTCCACATCTAAAGATAGTCTAACGCGGAATGTTATCTAAACTGCTGTGTCTATTTTTGGTTCTCTCCTTTGAGGGCAACTGTAAGTAACTATATTTATTTCCTATAGATAATTTTTTATTTAATTCTTTCTACAAAACGAGTTTAATAATTTTCTTATCTTATTTACTACTACGGAAAGAAATATCCCTTAAACTATGCTGTAATATTATATGTAAATGAATGTGATGTAACTGCAAATCATTATTATTAATTATAAAACATTATGACATAACTCTTTATCCAATATTCCATTAAAAACTAATAAAAACACTGAAATCGATCATTCTAACCATTATATTTTAATTAATAGTTTCTTTACTACCTCCTTACATCTTTTATAACTCTGTGGGATCTTTAAAACTCCCAATAATATTGGAAATAAGCTTTTAGTTAGTAATTAATTTTGGTAAAGCTGCCCTAAGTGACCGTGATCTGCCAGAAGTAAACACGCCTTTGGGCAGAGTTCGAAGATTTTGGAAGACTTTAGGTGATTAAAAATTGCTGCTTTCGAGGGAATTCCTTACGCAAAACCACCAGTGGGAGAGCCAAATCCTTGTAAAAATAAATTAATTTGAAGTTGTTCCTTTTATAGAATCTATGTGAATAGTACACAAGGGTCAGATTCAGTCTGTACAATTCCAACCATGACAATTTGTTGCGGGTTGCCTACATATGAAGTCACACTAAAAGAGTATTGCGCTAGGCCTACCCTGACCTTTACTATTAACAGAGTAACTGATAGTGATAAAATAAATATACCAACGTAATTATCTGTATCTTAATAATATCTGTAAATAGTTCACTGCGTAATGTTGAAATTAGTTTGTTTCATTTTCATTCTCTGTTTTGGGAACAAGTGTAAGTAATTAAACTGTTTGTAATTGCTTTAACATTTTTACATTAGAAGTGTGCAATAATATTTTTCTATGCTTGATGTAAAAATAAGGATTTTCCCATGGTTCCTCTATAAAGTGTGATATGTATTTAAAATAAATTCATTTATACTTTATGTACACGAGAATTTTAAATTTATGAAGTCACTAATTCATTTTATTTCAATGGAACATTAATTTTTAACAACCCGTGTTTAAAATCAGCTAACTGTGTATTTCTAATGAATTATTTTTTAAACCCTTCCAAAGCAACATATGCATCAATTTCAAAGAGCATTATCTTTATTGTTGCATTTTTATTGCGTATATTTTACTTAAGTTTTTTAAACATTTTTGTAGATTCCTACTTGTGATAAAGAACTTTGTCTTGTTTACTCTCCCAGAAATATAATTTAAATAATTGTAGGTAAGCAACAAAATAGCAAGTCATTAATATTTCGTTGTGATGCACTTGTTGTCATTATATTTTCGGGAAAAAATACTATTAGAATTTTTTTTAGAAACGTGTTATAAACAAAATATCAAAATATCAACTCGAGACTAGTTGGGAAACTTTGTTAAAACAATGGTCAAAGTTATGGAAAAGTGGGTTTTTGACTCGCGTAAAAAAACTGTTATTCATATAGAAAAAAGGTTTATATAAAAAAGGTAGGTATTAGATAAATCTGTAAAATAAGACAAGTCCGATTAAATTCCGATAATTTGTTTATGCGCAAGAGCTCAAAAATGGTCGAAAATGGCCGTTTTTCCAATTGCTAATAATTAATGCAAATTTCATCGCAGACACTTGTAATTCAGCATTTTTGAAGGTCTTTGCACCCTTAATAAGTGGTAAAAATTTCAGCCCGAAAGCTTCATTAGTTTGGCGTTGGAGGAATTGGTTATCTAAGAAGATGCTATTTTTAATTGATTTTTCCCAAGCTCAAAGGCGTTGTAGAGCTTCTATCATTAGTTGTTTTTGCACCTAAATAGTTGTATTGACATATGCATTTACTGAGAATTTAATTTTTCAAATTTAATTCGTTTAAAAATGACTGAAAAAATGTTAATATTTATTAAATTGTTAAGATAGGTAATTATTATAAAATGAAATAGTAACGTCTATAGTTTAGTTAGTACTATTTTTCTTTGAATTTAAAAAAAAATCATTCTAAGTTGATTAGAAGCTCAGACTTTTTTTTTTTAATTAATCGCAATGTCGCTCGCGCCATACGTTCGCTAGACCGAGTAATAGAACGCATCACCGCTATCTTCTTTTTTGCAATTAAATAGTTGAATTCACCTTAATGTTAATGTAGGACATGAAAATATAGCTCTTAATGTATACTCTCTCCAAATTTCGGCTCTTAATATTAATAATTAAGGTCACTGCGATTAAATAAAAAAAAAAATTATCTCAGCTTCTAATCAACTTACAACAACGATTTTTTTTTAAATTCGAAGAAAACTAAAGTAAAGAGGTTACTATTTTATTTTATAATAATTACCTATCTTAACAATTTAATAAATATTAACATTTTTTCAGTCATTTTTAAACAAATTAAATTTGAAAAATTAAATTATCAGTAAATGCATATGTCAATACAACTATTTAGGTACAAAAACAACTAATGATCGAAACCCTACAACGCCTGTGAGCTTGGGAAAAATGAATTGAAAATAGCATCTTCTTAGATAACAAATTCCGCCAACGCCAAACCAATGAAGCTTTCGGGTTGAAATTTTTACCACTTATTAAGGGTGTAAAAAGCCTTAAAAATCCTGAATACAAGTGTCTGAGATAATTGCATTAATTATTAGCAATTGAAAAAACGGCCATTTTCGATCATTTTTGAGCTCTTGCGCATTAACAAATTATCAGAATTTAATCGGACTTGTCTCATTTTATAGGCTTATTTAATACCTACCTTTTTTGTGTACACTTTTTTTGCTATAAATAATAGTTTTTTACGCGAGTCAAAAAACCACTTATCCATAACTGACCATTGTTTAAACAAAGTTTCCCAACTAGCCTCGAGTTGATTTTTTTGATATTTTGTTTATAACACGTTTTCGAACAATATTCCGCGGAGAAACTTCTAATAGTATTTTTTTCCCGAAACATGTTGTTTCATGTCTATAATGACTGGACTATATGTGGAATTTGTAAAATTTCCAATAGCAGTGTCAAAAAAAATCAAGCTGTATTGGCTACAGCATTGTTCTATGGGTTAATATTTAGTTTTTGCTGTTTGAAAGTAGTTTGTTCAAGCGACGATGATCTGCCAGAGATAGACACGCCCTTGGGAAGAGTTCGAGGATTTTGGAAGACTTCAGGTGACCAAAAATATGCTGCTTTTGAGGGAATTCCATACGCGAAACCACCAGTAGGAGATCTCAGGTTTGAGGTGAATCAAAATATTCACACTTATCTTAGGCTCATCATCATTTACTCTTCCATTTCAAATGAATGGCTTTCTAGAATGTCTTAGTTCTTGATTACTTGTTAACTAGCTGTAGTAGTAAATGTGCAAATATTTTACCAAGTTCCTATTGGATGTGGTTATCTTTACTTTCATTAAATTGTAGGAACCTGAACCTATATCAGCCTGGTCAGGAACTTGGGAAGCTAACACTCTTCAAACATGTCTTCAACAAGAAGGATTTCTGGGTCCAGAAGACGTACTTGGTAAGTATAATGCACCACACTCGATATTCTAAATCGAATAGCTTTTAAAAAACTTGCAGTTATCAAAAAATAACCATTGAAACCAAGCTTCTGTATTTTCCATTAGGAGAAGATTGCCTCTACCTGAACGTGTATGTCCCTGCTGATTCTGTGAAGAACCCCAAGACCCTCGACGTAATAGTTTCAATCCATGGCGGTGGCTTTATGATAGGCAATGGTCAGATGGCCATGAATATGTCCCTAGAAAACATTGTACTTGTATCGTTTAACTACCGTGTTGGTGTTCTAGGCAAGTACTTTTGGCATCATCTTCAAATTGTTGTCTTCGACGCCCAGATGTCAGTGTTAATCCAATCACCGTTGACATTTCAGGATTTCTCAGCACGGAAGACAACGTCATACCCGGCAACAACGGCATGAAGGACCAAGTCTTAGCACTCAAGTGGGTCAGGGACAACATCGCTTCATTCGGGGGAGATCCCCACTCCGTCACAATAGTAGGCGGATCAGCGGGCGGAGCCAGCGTCCACCTCCACTATTTCTCACCCCTTTCTAAAGGATTGTTCGTGAAAGGCGTTTCACAAAGTGGCACAGCCCTAGCACCGTGGGTGATCAGAAGAAACGCCTTGCAACGTGCCAAGAAACTTGCGGTGTTGGTAGGCTGTCCCGATAGTCCTTCGGAAGAACTGAAGAAGTGCCTTAAGCAGAGACCAGCGCAAACCTTGATAAACCAATTGGTACATTTCTACGGCGTCGGGATCATGCCCTTCTCACCTTTTGCACCAGTAGTGGAAAAGGGATCAGCAAACGCTTTCCTAGACATGGAACCTTACCAGCTTTTGAAGGAAGGTAAAGTCCACGATGTGCCTTGGATTACCTCCTACACTACCGATGAAGGATTGCTTCCTGCAGGATGTGAGTAAGATGATATAATTATGCTTTCGTTATTCATTTCTGTACTGATTTATCAGTGCACAATTGTCTAAGGTAATTCAGATCATATACTTTTCCAGTTTACTATAAAAATTTGGAAGAAGTGGACAAGACCTGGGTAGATATAGCTCCATATCTGTTAGATTGCAATGATACCCTACCTGCATTAAAGAAGGGGACAGTAGCGAAGGAAGTGTTGGATTACTATTTGGGACCAGGTGAAAAAATCAACAAAAAGAATTTCAAAAAATTTACACAGGTAGATTTCCTCAACCAGAAAGACAAAACTTACTAGCTTTTTACTATTCCATTTAGATTTTCACTGACAGGCTGTTTGCTGTTCCTGCAGAAGTATCAGCTAAAATGCAAGCCAAGGTAAATAAATCTCCAGTTTACGTCTACCATTTCAACTACAGCGAAGGTGAAAATAATGCAGCACAGTCCTATATAGGATCAGAAATAGAAGGTGAGACTGGTGATCAAAGCAGCAACATATAAGAAAAATTACCTACCGTCCATATTTTTTCGCAGGTGTAGGCCATGGTGAAGATTGCATATACTTCTATGGGATCATGCAAGTAAAACCACTATCGGAAGAGGATAAACGTTTGACTAATGCTTGCCGCAATATGTTGTACTCATATGCCAGCAGCGGGTAAAATGAAAATTCATAAATATGTACGTAAATGACGTTTTCCTTTAATAATTTTTATTTTTAGTAATCCCTCTTTCGATGGGACAGACACCTGGAAAGCAACAGGACCTAAAGAGCTGACTTACTTGCTTATAAACGGACCAGACGACATGAAGCTGCAAAGGAGTGAAAGGGTGACTCCTATTGACTTTTGGAGCAAGCTAGGACTCTTGGAATATGACAATTTTGCTGTCAGGGATGAACTGTAGTTTTCTTTTTTAACAAATAATTTTGTTTGTTCGTGAAATTTTCTCAATTTTCACAAATTCACTGAAAACGTTCACTATTGATGGCTGTCAAACAAATACTAAACAATATGGTGTCTTCAAACTTGACACATATGCTTTATAAATTGTGTAATTTCTAATACAGTGATATTTTTCAAACAACTACCGCCATCTCTAGGTCAGGCCGGGTACTTTTGGGACCACCCTCGTACATATAAAATGGTTTACTTTTATTTATAAGTACGTGAAAATAATTCTTAAAATGTGGGATTAGGATAACAGCAAACGCATGTTTTACAAACGATTTTTTTTAAGTTATTATTTTATTTGAGTAAATTTAAATAGTAACAATGAATAAACAGAACATCAAGGAATTTATTTTTGTGCTTACTTTTGTTCTACACGTTTTACTTTTCAAGATTTCAGTACCTAAAAACGCCAGAAATTTGACTATTTCTCGACCAGGGATATGGTCACCTTTGTTTATGATGACTGATCTACTTATCCAAAGATGTAACGGAAATTCTATATATAAAAATACTGATATATAGTCTTTTAAGTACTATTAGATTATATCCACATGTATAATTATTATCTCCCTAATTTATTTCATAACAACGTAAACATTTGTGAAACTCCTAAAAGTAATGGTAACAAAATCAGATTTCGTTGGGCATAGTATTTTTCTATTTCTATTTTTCCTTGATCTTGGTTATGCTATTCCAAGATTTAGGCTTGAAAGTTCAAGCAACAGGATCAGTCAGAGATAGAGACAACTGACAGATACCTTCTCATTTTTATCGGCAGAAATATGCCAGTAGACCTAAAACGATAGATGGCGCCCGTTCAGAACTCATCAGAGCGTTTATGATTTTTCCACTCCTTAATCTTTGAAATGAATATTTGGTCAGTACAAAACACGATTTAAGTTGATACTCTATCCTGATCTTAAAGCTCAGAAATTCAGTGTCATTATTGAAATTCAATGTTTTTATATTGGTTATTGTCTTTAGTTTCTAAATGTCAATGAATCAATCAGCGTTAACATTCCTAGGAATCTTTAACATGGAAGACGCTGTCATACCCAGCAACAGTGGCATGATAGATCAAGTCTTAGCATTCGAGCAGGTCACGCTAGCGTCCACCTCCATTATTTCAATCCGATCATACCAGTTCTACCCTTGTGACTGTGATAAACAAGATAAGTGGTAAGTATATATCTGTCAGATTTGTATCTAAGGATACGAGTAGTCCAAATCGAAATGTTGTCTAAATTGGGTTGTCTGTTGTTTGTTCTCTCGTTTGGGAATAGCTGTAAGTAACTACACTTACTTGCCTAGCCTAGATCTTTAACATTTATTATATTATATATTTTTCTGTATTTATTTTTATATTTTTTAACAGTCAAATATATTTTTAAAATAATGATCGTTATCGTAGTGACAAAACAAAAATTAATGTTCAAAACTGTTCGTTTTAGATAAAACTGTACAGGGTGTTCCGTTAATAACGTGAAACAATATCGGTCTTTTTAATCCTGTCAGACTGTCATTTTTAAAACGGACCAGAAAATGTATTGAAGCGAATGGAGGTCATTGCGAATATTTGTTAAGATAAGATATGATTGAAAATCTGTTATACTTTGTTAGTTAATATCTGTTTCCTATTATTATTATGATTATTATGTGCATTACGGTCATTTGTAATACCATATCTTGTAAAACCAGCTTTAGTAAACAAAATATTATTAGTAAATTCATTGCCCTCATGTTCTTTTTCCACAATGTTATTACAGAGCCGAAAAAAAATTATTGTAGTGAAAAAATGAAGCTTATACTTGATTTAAACAATTTTCGTTACAATTCGTAACACCATAATTACTACCTAATGACATTTATTTAAAACGTGGCAACTTGATTAATTACAGAATGAATTATCAAAAATTTGATGTCTAATAAAACTTTAATAGCGATTTCCAGCTAAACGGTTATATTTGTCGGCTTGATAAACATAATTTTTTCTGATGGTTTCTCTTTTCAACAATGTTTAAATTTCTGTGATGTTTAGCTAAGGAAAAAAGTTAACAAAACAAATTTTGAGTTTTAGGTAAAGTGCCCTCTAGCGGTGCATAATGAAAGTTTTCTCTGACCGCCCAATGGTGCTTGATCTACTTAGTGGGTGTATTAAATGAGAGACTAATATAATTTGAATTAAATAAGTTATTTAAAAAGAAAAATGAAAAAAATACTTTGATAGGCTGTAACTTGCAAACAACTGACAATTCGAAAAAAAATTTCATTACACTTATTAAAAACTTTAGTTTAATATATTTTTTTAAATAGCAAATACTTAATTAGCTCCTATTTTTCTGCTTCTTTTTGTTCACTATTATCCACAACTAAGTTTCGACGTATGGTATAGTTGTGGGTAACAAAAATTTAAACTTTAAAAAAACTACATTTTGTCAAAACCAAGATGTTTTCGAAAGTAAGTATCATATAAAAGTTGTTGCTTCTGGTGACTGAAATGCATGATTAACATTTTGGCATTTATTTCTAGAACACCCTGTAGATAAAGTCATTGGTAAAGAGAAATTGTTTCGTGATAATTGATATAGTTAAATTATTACAAGTAGCTGTGATATAATCGCATGTCATTGGGAATCAGAAATTGATTCGTGATAACTGATAATAATAATTAGTCGTTCAAGGACAACACTAATGGATATTGTTCACATTAAAAAAATGCTAATGCCTCGCTTTTAAGTATGTTGTTGTCTTTGTAGTGTATATTATTATCCGTCAAAAAAAAAGGCAGTTTAATTAATATATTTAATTTTAACCCGATGCCAGTTTGTACAAGTCAGGATGATCTGCCAGAGATAGACACGCCTTTGGGCAGAGTTCGGGGATATTGGAAGACATTAGAAGGCATAACTTATGCTGCTTTTGAGGGAATCCCGTACGCAAAACCACCAGTGGGCGATTTGAGGTTCGAGGTGAGTCAAAATAGTTTGATCTTTAAGGAATACACGTATTGAAACATTTATGGCAATAAAAAGAATCAGTAAATTTTTTAAATTAAATCTTTAAATCAGTCCCCAATTTTATCTGACATGTTGATTTTTTTTAAGTTGAAGAACTAATATGAGGCTAAATCTGAGGAATGTGCAGTTTACTTTATTGGTTCTTTTATACCCGTCCATAGACATTTGAAGCAACAATTGTATCTGACGGAGAAAATTAAATAGAACATCGAAAGATTTTACATCAAAAATAATTTTTGCTATAATTTTAAATATATACAAAAAAATGAGATGTACATGTTAATTTTAAAGAAATTATTATCTGATTTGGAATTGACGAACAAATATTCATAAAAAAATTAATATAAGCTTATTAATATGAGGAAAATCCTCAAAAAAAATTATGACTAGTTTGGATATCTAAGAGACGAGATATTAATAAAATAATTTTTCACGATTTAGTACAGAGCCTTATGAGAATGCAGATTCTTTTGGTCTTTCCACTTAGAATGCGCAGCAATTGACAAACAGTTTTTACAGCAACTTGTATAAATAGGAAACCGATATCTGAGGAACCGTATGAGAGCTCATAGAAATCGATTAGGTACTTGTAAGATACATAATTTATAATAATTCTCCTTCAAACTGCTGTTGTTGATTAACTTAACGTCCATATGCGTGATAGCGGCAACGCCGAGGTTCTCGACGTAGCGTATTATTTGAAATTCGCAGGTGTGATATATGGTGTATATTTCAAGCTTAGGCATCCAAACAAAGCCAGCTAAGTGCAACGTTGCCAAATCTAAATGCTTACTACTTTAGTCACTAGCGAATCTACAGAAACTCTCGTTAGACTTTTAGACGTACCTCAGTACCCGATAAACCTCCTTAAGACATGTCTATTCAATACGCAATATTTTTTACAGAACTTACATAGTACTTTTGGTTTCCGAGATATGAATAGTTAATTTTTAATTTGCGAGATAGTAATAATGCGTGCACACATTTTCCCAAATTCCTACTGGATAACTCACTTTATTTTTATTAATTTGCAGGAACCTGAACCCATAGTGGCTTGGTCAGAAACCTTGGAAGCAAACACTCTTCACACATGCATTCAAGCTGGGCTGCGTGCTCCTGAAACAATATCTGGTCAGTATAAAGCACTACGTACATACATAACTTGCTAGAATCAAGATTCTCTAATATTGCAACTAAGTTGTTTTATTTTTTATCAGGAGAAGAAGATTGCCTCTACATAAACGTGTACATCCCTGAAGGGTCTGTGAAGAACCCCAAGGCACTCGATGTGATAGTGTCAATCCATGGTGGTGCCTTTGTGGCGGGTGCTGGACATAAGGCTTTTAATACATTCCTAGAGAACGACGCTGTGCTCGTATCTTTCAATTACCGTCTTGGTATTCTAGGTAAATGCTTCCTCCAGCCTTTGTCATGATTGAAACAGCCTTAACGTTCCAGGATTTCTAAGCACGGAAGACGACGTCATACCCGGCAACAACGGACTGAAAGACCAAGTCTTGGCACTCAAGTGGGTCAGGGACAATATCGCTTCGTTCGGGGGAAACCCCCACTCCGTCACCATAGTCGGCCTATCAGCGGGCGGAGCCAGCGTCCACCTCCACTATTTCTCCCCCCTCTCAGAAGGATTGTTCGTCAAGGGGATTTCGCAGAGTGGTTCGGCTCTAGCACCGTGGGTGATCAAGAAAAACGCCTTACAACGTGCCAAGAAGCTCGCAGTTTTAGTCAGCTGCCCTGACAGTCCCTCAGAAGAACTGAGGAGCTGTCTCAAACAGAAACCAGCGCAAGCGTTGCTGAAACAATTGGTAAATTTCCAAGGTTCCGACAACTTGGCGCCAATAATACCTTTTGCCCCAGTTGTGGAAAATAAATCAGCAAACGCTTTCTTAGACGCAGATCCTTACCAGCTCTTGAAGGAAGGTAAAGTTCATGATGTGCCTTGGATAACTTCCTTTACTAATGATGAGGGACTGTTTGTTACGGGATGTAAGTAGGATGATACAATAAAGGTTTATCCTTTGCACTATCTGACGATTTAATCACGCAAAATTGCTGAAGATAAATCAAAATACGTAATTTTCCAGATTTCTGGCAAATCTTGGAAGAGGTAGACGAGAGATGGGTAGAACTATTTCCGGATCTGCTGGTATACAATGACACTCTAGATGCATCACAAATGGAGACAGTACCGAAGGAAGTTTTGGACTACTATTTGGGAGCAGGAGAAAATATCAATAAGAAGAACTTCAAAAAATTTACGAAGGTACACTTTTCCTAACAGAAAACCAAAATTCGTCTTCTTTAAATTCGGCGAAATTATTTCCTTTCAGATATTAACCGACAGGTTGTTTGCTGTCCCTGCAGAACTGTCAGCTAAACTGCACGCCAATGTAACCAAATCTCCTGTATATTTTTACAAATTCAACTACACTGAGGGTGAAAATAAATTCACCGACTTCTTACCAGATGCTCAAGGGGTAGAAGGTAAAAAGTGACTGTTAATATAAGCAGTTGTTTAATGGAGATGTGGATTCAATTCAAGGTTAAAGCATCAGGAGCTGGAACCAGGTGTCCAGCTGTCAAGGAAGGTCAGAGGAAGAAATTCTTGAAGGTGGTCGCCATCGGCAATGACCAGAGGGAGTACAGAAAAGGAGACAGCACCAGGGTGGGGACCGTTGATAATGACCTCCAAGAACTTTTTCCTCTGACCTTACTGGACATCGTCGCTATTGTTACTGGATATCAATGATAACTCTTATGGTGTGACCTCGAAATAAGCGCAAATCGCCACTAAACAACTACTAACGTTTAACCAGATTAAGCGTTAACTAATAAAAATTGCGAACAAAACAAAATCTTCCATCTTATTCTGTCTACAGGTGTGGCCCATGGCGACGACGGAATCTACTTCTATGGGGTGAAGCATATAAATTCGTTATCAGAACAGGATAAACGCATGATTACTGCTTGTCATAACGTGTTGTACTCGTACGCCACCAGCGGGTAAATACCACATAAATCAATAATTCTTAAATGAAATATTTCCTTCATTATTATCATGTTAAATAATTTCACTAAAGTTTCCGAGATTTCGCTATACAGCCTACCAAATGTTCTATTGTATGATAGCGACGTTAAAATCTATATTTCCATCTCTTTGAATACTGTTCTCTGGTCGATTCTTTAATATTTAACTGTGTATTTTCATTAATTTCTTTGCATTACTGTACTTCTTTATTCTAGATATTGTACGTTTAACTATTTTAATTTTACATTTTACTCATACCAATTATTTCCGCTAACGTCCTGTAATTGGAATTGTTCCTGTCGGACTAATAATAAATAAATAAAATTTCCATATTTTAGTATTCCTTCTTTCGATGGGACAGACACTTGGCAAGCAACGGGATCTGAAGAGCTGACTTACTTGCTTGTAAATGGACCAGAAGACATGAAGCTGCACAAGAGTGAAAGCCTGACTCCTGTTGACTTTTGGACCAAACTCGGATTCCCGGAATTTGAAAATGATGTTGTAAAAGACAAACCGTAGTTTCCCTCCAGTATCTTATTTCATAGACAATTTTAAATTATTCTTACGAAATATTCTCTATATTATATTTATAAAGCGTATGCAAGAAAAAAATTAAAAAAAAACAAATCATTAAGTTTTATTCTCTTTTTAACAGTTATCATTATATCTCTAAATGGTCTTTATAAAATGCATGTAAAATGTTTAAAATTACGACTTATAAAATCAATTTATATGTATAGGGTTATTCACAATTTATCAAATAAAAAAAAATAGATGCGTAATGAAAAATTTAGCCAATATCGTAAAAAAAAATTTTTGTAAAATCTTTATAGTTTCCGAGAAAAAATTATTGAAGTTGTTCGCTGTAATCTCCACATGGCCCGAGGCGATTCCGAATACTGAAATCCGATATTAGTATTAACTATTCGCGATAGTGTTTACATTAGTTTTTCAAGTGTTAAAAATGGTTTACGTGTATAGCGACTCGGAATAGATGGATATCATTTTAATTTATAGTGAAGCAAGGCAACATTTGTGTTATGGTGAAATATTTGTGTTATGGTGAAAAAAGACAACAATTGTGTTAGTTCGTAGAAACTGGGTAAGATGGGCCTAAATGTGTTTACACGTAGGTGGAAAAAGTTTTGAGCAGTTGTTGTAATATCAGGTATTTCAAATTGGTTTATTAATTAAAACCGCAAATTAATTTTATTAATTAATAATAACAATAGCGGCAAAAGCAGTTGAATTTGCTGTTATAAAGTTTTATTTACTCCTTTCATTGACAAGGAAATTCTTTCAATTTTCTGTCTGTTCATTTTTTCATATAGCAATTGGTCAGGTTTTACAGAGGACCAGTTTCCAGTGCCCTTTTGTATTTGTAACAGTCCCATCTACAATAAAAATTTTTTTTTTATAAGTTCTGAATCACCCTGTATAAATATATGCATTGGTTTAATCTTTCCTTTTTTAAGCCTGTTAGATAAATTACGTCGAATAATTTTATTTTGTTTAATTAATTACCTGTTTTATATATTTGACTCCAATCGAGCCAGTCCGATCCTGGCGATTATAAACAACAAGATAAGTGATAATATAATTATTATTGTAGTAACGTCCGCTATATTCGCTATCACATCCAAATATATCTGAACATCCATCCGTTGCGAAATGTTGTTTAAACTGGTTTGTTTGTTTTTTATTCTCTACTACGGGAACAACTGTAAGTATACTTATTTGTTATACTAGTAGGTTATGAAAATTAACTCGTAGTGATTTAGACACAGCATCCTTTCTCTCTAAAATTATAAGAGTAACAAGGATAAAGATTGTAATTTGGGCACCCGTAGCGAATTTTCATAAGCGCAAAAGTAATATCATGACTGTTAAATAAAGTAACAAATTAATTTTAATTAATGTCGTGAATAAATCGGTAGCAATAAAAGATACATATTTGTGAGATAAGACTTTTATTCACAATCAGTTTTCGATATTCCGACTCGCATCTCACCTAGGCTTCACTTGTCAATAACAATTTATTTCAGTGAAACATTTTTTATATATCCCATATTACAATATAATTACTCTTATAGAAAAAAAACACTTCTTACAATTTTGTATTATTACAGTTTGGTGAAATATAATCATAAGTCTTCGTTGAACCGAAATTTAAGTTTCTAAGATTTTCTAGTTTAACTTGATGTCAGTTTGTTTAAGCAAGGATAACCTGCCAGAGATAGACACGCCCTTAGGAAGAGTTCGAGGATATTGGAAGACATTAAATGGCATAACATATGCTGCTTTTGAGGGAATCCCATACGCAAAACCACCCATCGGTTCTCTTAGATTCGAAGTGAGTGAAAGTATCATCTCCGTCTTACATTCATTCTCTCATTATTGTAGACTCTGAAACTCTAGTTAATATGTGAATTCTATTTGTAATTTCATTATCTGATTTTGCATTTTCTTCATTTTTTAAAACAATCGTAAATATATTTTAAAACTGTATTATTTTAGAGCACATAAATAAATTATGACAACGACTACAAACTACAACCAAATGATTGTAGTTATTGTCAAGTGTTGAACCATTTTGACTGTCACAAGGTCATCAGGTTGCTATAAGGGTATCGCTGTAACTGTTAAAGTCTAAATGGCAATAAGTGGAGGTCACTTTTCTTGGATGTAGTCATTTTTAATTTGCAGGAAGCTCAGCCCATTCCAGCCTGGTCAGGAACATGGGAGGCAAACGCTCTTCACAAATGTCTTCAGGCTGAACTTATTGCTTTTGACAACATATCTGGTCAGTACAAAGCAGCACCTCTTGATACTCAACAACATTAATCATATATTTTAATAAGTCCAATAACCATTCCAATCCCAAAAAGTTGCCTTTACCATCTTGTTTATTTTTTGCGTTAGGAGAAGAAGATTGTCTCTACATAAACGTGTACATCCCTGAAGGGTCTGTGGAGAACCCCAAGGCACTCGATGTGATAGTGTCAATCCACGGTGGTGCCTTTATGTTAGGTTCTGGAGAATTGACTTTCAATACATTCCTAGAGAACGATGCTGTGCTTGTATCTTTCAATTACCGTCTTGGTATTCTAGGTAAATGCTTCCTTGCAACCTTTGTCATGATTCAAACAGTCTTAACGTTCCAGGATTCCTCAGCACTGAAGACGACGTCATACCCGGCAACAACGGCATGAAAGACCAAGTCTTAGCACTCAAATGGGTCAGGGACAACATTGCTTCGTTCGGGGGAAACCCCCAATCCGTCACCATAGTCGGTTTGTCAGCAGGTGGAGCCAGCGTCCACCTCCAATATTTCTCTCCGCTTTCTAAAGGATTATTCGTCAGGGGGCTGGCGCATAGTGGCACAGCCCTAGCACCATGGGCTATAAGGAGAAACGCGTTGCAACGTGCTAAGAAGCTTGCCTCATTGGTGGGTTGTCCTGATAGTCCAACAGAAGAACTGAAGAAGTGTCTTAAGCAGAGACCAGCGAACACTTTGATGAAGCAATTGGTACATTTCTATGACTACCAGTTTATGCCTTTCTCGCCTTTTGCGCCAGTGGTAGAAAAGGGATCATCGAATCCTTTCCTTGACGCAGAACCTTATCAACTTTTGAGGCAAGGTAAAGTTCACGACGTGCCTTGGATTAATACGTACACTGCTAATGAAGGACTGCTCCCTACAGCACGTAAGTGAAATTTATTTCCTCTTCAATATCCTCTAATGATTTAGCTATTGCCCAATGTAACCTTAAATACATAATTTTCCAGTTTTGTGGCACACTTTGGAGGAAATTGACGAAAAGTGGGGAGATATGTTCCCTTACCTGCTAGACTGCAATGAGACTCTACCTGTATCTAAGAAAGAGATTGTAGGGAAGAAAATTCTGGAGTACTATTTGGGATCAGGGGAGAAAATCAACAAGGAGAACTTCCAAAAACTCACTCAGGTACACTTTTTCAATTAGAAAATTTAAAATTATTCCCTGTTCTAAATTCACCAAAATTATTTCTTTTTAGCTATTTACTGACAGGTTATTCGCTATTCCTGCCGAGATATCAGCTAAACTGCAAGCCAAGGCAACGAAATCTCCAGTTTACGTCTACCTGTTCAATTATCGTAAAGGTGAAAACAAATTCGCACAGTACTTTGCAAGAACTCCAGAAGTGGATGGTAAGAACTGTAACTAGATCAAGCAGTATAAAACATCCACCATCCAAATTTTTCTTCACAGGTGTAGCTCATGGCGATGACGGCATCTATTTCTACGGGATGTTACCTATGAATCCATATTCGGAAAAAGATAAGCGCTTGATTTCCGCTTGTCATAACGTGTTGTACTCGTACATCAGCAGCGGGTAAAGGAAAAACTAATCCATAAATAACTTATTTTCCTCATTAACGTTTACTTTCTAGTATTCCTTCTTTCGATGGGACAGACACCTGGCAACCAACGGGATCTGAAGAGCTGACTTACTTGATTGTAAATGGACCTGACGACATAGAACTGAAGAAGACTGAAGAGCTGGCTCCAGTCGACTTTTGGAGCAAGCTTGGACTTTTGGAATATGAAAACATTAACGTGAAGGATGAACTGTAGTTTCCTTTCAGTATTATGTTTATTTTGCAACGAATTATAAACAATACTCTTTATAAAAGAAAAGGGTTTCATTTCGATCATCTTCCTTACATTAATGTTAATGATTTTTCCTTATTTCTCGGGAAAATCTCCTCGCGGATTTTTTCTGCGGGGCAAAATGTTTAAGGCCGATCCTGCTCACACACAAACCTAATTTGAATACAACGCTGTGATTTAGTTAAACAAGACAGGCGCACACTAAACGTTGATTTGGCCATGAACATCTCTTTTAAGGAATGGAATTTGGTTAAAATAGTACGCTTACATTTAAATTTGATATTAGTTTCACTTAAATGTGTATTAAACTAAACAAATGCTAGTTCTTATTAACCTTGGAAGCGTTTCAAATAATAGTAATTTGGTGGCTCCTTGATTACACAAGTCACCGACTCCCATTTTGATCCTACTTGCATAGTAGGATTAAGTATTATTTCTCAATGATTTTTTTCATTAGTTCAAGAGAATGTAAACCTCAAGGTCAAAAATAACCATTAACTGACATAATTGTGACACGTTCTTATTAGTTTATCAATACGTACCAATCGCCTTGTGTTAAGTGTAATTGCGCTTGAATACAAAGTATGCCATTATTAAATTATGTACTTTTGACGGTATTCTGTTGCTGTGGTAAGTATTTGTGTTAGTTACTTACTATTTCTTTTTATTGTTGCTAAATAAATGTTTCCAATTACATGAGATGAAATTTACATGTTGGTTAAATATACTATTATACTGGTCTTCTTAATATTATTGTTTATTTGTTGGTAATTAAACAATAACAAAAACTAGCTCTTAAGTAGTTTGTTCAAGCCAAAATGGTTCACCAGAAGTAGACACACCTTTGGGAAGGGTACGAGGTTCTTGGAAAACTTCCCTAGATGGAAGAAAATACGCCGCCTTCGAGGGATTACCCTACGCAAAACCCCCTGTGAGAGAGCTCAGATTTGAGGTAAATTTTCACTTGTTATATGGATAGATTTGAGAATACAGTATTATGGAACTTAACTTAAGGAAAACGCCATCAATACTTAGTATGTAAGCTACTTACCTGAAACGCTTCAGTAATGGCCCTAGAATAGAGCCTTGAGGAACGTTTTTTTTCAATATCAGATCAAGCGGTAAAGCAAATGTTAAAAAAATGCCTCAACCTTGAAATCACCCTGTTATTCTATCCCTATAGGAACCTCAACCGGTTCAACCTTGGTCAGGTGTTTGGATAGCCAATAGCACCTTTACATGTCTTCAACTTGGCATGTTTTCTCCTGATATACAAGGTCAGTCAGAAACAGATGTAACACACCTAAAGGTAATCTCGTTCATTTAATTCCAGGACAAGAAGACTGTCTTTACCTAAACCTCTATCTCCCAGCGGAACAACAAGAACCTGGAAGTTGTAGTAGTCATCCATGGTGGTGGGTTCATGGTGGGCGATGCACACACCATGACGCGTTCAGACTTTTTGAAGGAGCNGAACAACAAGAACCTGGAAGTTGTAGTAGTCATCCATGGTGGTGGGTTCATGGTGGGCGATGCACACACCATGACGCGTTCAGACTTTTTCATGGACGAAGACATTGTTCTTGTCACCATTAACTACAGAGTCGGACTGTTGGGTAAGCAATGGCACCAAACAATATTTACTTACTTTTGCTTCAACCACCGTGAACCACAGGTTTCCTCAGCACTGAAGACGACGCCATACCCGGCAACAACGGCCTGAAGGACCAAGCCGTAGCCTTGAAGTGGGTCAAGGACAACATCGCTTCTTTTGGGGGAAACCCCCACTCCGTCACTATAGCCGGCTTATCAGCGGGTGGGGCTAGCGTCCACTTCCACTATTTCTCCCCTCTATCTAAAGGTTTATTCCACAGAGGAATATCTCAAAGTGGGACTGTCCTCGCGCCTTGGGTTATCAAAGAACACCCTTTAGAAAACGCTAAGAGGCTTGCGGTACTCGTTGGTTGTCCTGATAGGTCCACGGGGGTTCTAAAGAGGTGTCTCAAAGAAAAGCCAGGTTTAAGTTTGGTTAAGCAAACGGTACACTTCTACGGTTATGATAAGATGCCTTTCGCGCCCTTTGCTCCTGTAGTAGAGAAAGGCTCGAATAAGCCTTTCTTGGGTAAAGAACCCTTTTGGTTGTTGAGAGAAGGTAAGGTACTAGATGTCCCTTGGATCACCTCCCACGCTGCTGACGACGGGTTACTAACGACTGCAAGTAAGTGAATAATAATATTTAGTTGTCATCAAGCATTATGCGTGATTTTTAGTTTATTGGGAGAGACTGGAAGAAATTGATGCAAACTGGCCCATACTATCACCTTACCTGTTGGATTGCAACTATACTTTACCAGAATCAAAAAGGATAATGGTGTCGTTGCAAATTTTGGACTACTATTTAGAACCTGGCGCAATAATCAGCAAGGAGCATTTCAAAAAGTTCACTCAAGTAAGTAAGTTTAATGTAAAATTGATTTAATAATTTTACTAGATGCTAAACCATATAATTTCCTCACCTTAGCATTGTAGATGCACCAAACTGAAAATTAGTAGTCGTTAGAGTGTATTCCACTAACGTTTTATTCTTTAGATATTCACAGATAGATACTTTGGAGTTCCTGGAGAAACAGCAGCCAAAATGCAAGCGAAAGTAACAAAATCAGCAGTATATTACTACTTTTTCAATTATAAGGAAGGAGAAAACAAAGGGGTGAAGTTATTCTCAAGTTCCCCAGAAATAGAAGGTAAAAATCTTCAGTTAAAAACATTGTAAGTCATTCGCTTTTTTTAGGAGTAGCTCATGGCGAGGATAGTATCTACTTCCACGGATTCCTAACAGGAAAACCGTTTTCAGAACAGGATAAGCGTTTGAAAAACGCTTTTCACAGGATGTTATATACATTTGCCGCCACGGGGTAGAAAAATTGCACTACTTCAAGTGTATAACATCTAATCGTACCAATTTTAGAAAACCTTCTTTTGATGGGACAGACATTTGGCAGCCTACTGGATATTCAGAGCTAACATACCTAAATGTGACTGGACCAGACAACATGAAGCTTCAGAAGACTCAGAATTTGACTCCAAGTGAGTTTTGGAGCGGACTGGGTGTTTTGGAGAATGAGAACGTGGTACTAACAAAAGAAGAATTGTAGATGTGTTTTATCTACATATTTTAATTTATATAATAAATTTATATTGAGGATATGCTAATGTTTTATTAAAACCTTGACAAATGTTACATAAAACGTTAGCTTTGTTAAAGTTTCGAGGCTGTTTTAATAATATAATTAAGCAGAAGTTGAATAACCTTTATAGATAGTTGTTTCATAAGACAGCGACTATATTTGTGAAGGTCGACTGTAACCGGATTTAACCCAAATTTTTATTATTCAAATAATGCTACATTCATTTAAATGATAGTGTTTTGAGTGGACGGTGTGAGATCTTGTTGCAAACTATGAGTTATGGATTCTTACGGCTTCAAGCAGCGACCGACCCTGGCGTAGTTTATCGTTGTTTGGGTTAAGCTGGAATCCGCTGACTCAATTCGAGGACCATCATGTGGGGCTATTCGATTCAGATACATTCGTAGTTTTGCTCGCAAAGGAGCGTTACCTTTTGTACCCGGTGTATTCAACTAATTGTAAAATAAAATCATTGTAAAATTTGAGTTTGTGATTTGTTTACAACATCAGAAGTGGGATATTTGCAGTGGTGTTTTGTGTAAATTCAAAATGCCAAAAAGCAGGGAACTACGCCATAGACGGAGACATGAGAAATTTTCAAGGGAACGGAAGCGAGTCAGGACAGAGGCTAGGTCTGTTGACGCCGCCGATTCCCGTGACCAAAGATTATCACAACAGACACCAGGATCTCCCCAGGCTGGAACTTTACATGTAATCCACGAACACTCCTCAACACCCCCAGTGGCTCGAGTGAACCTGGGTTCTGACGGAACGCGTTTGGGTAGTGAGTCTGATGTTTCTATATTAAGTCAAACATTTTTAGATGGCATTAATAAATAGTCAAATGATTCTAGATTGTTAGGTCTTACCGTACATTCTAATAGTATCAGTGAATTCGATCCAATTAATGATAATGTTGAGGAATGGCTTAAAACTGTTAATAAGAATACGGGCATGTATTATTGGCCCGATACTGTAATTTGTAATTGGCTTTAGGCAAGCTGAGAGGTCCGGCGGAAACTTGGTATAGGAGTTTGCCGACCCGTCTTTTTATTTGGCAAGAATGGCAAAAATTATTGACAGAACATTTTGAACCAAAGCGGGATTTGCATAATTTAATGTATTCAATGTTTGCTCGTATATCTCAACCCGGNGTGTTTGTTTTCTTTAGGTAGTTAGATACCTAACTACTTACTTATTAATTAAAATTGATAGTCCTGAACATAGGTACTTTAATTTAATTCGTTTTGTTTTCACATTGTTGGTAGTTACCTATATTGTTTTAAATTTAAAGGTTTTGCATTTTTAGTTTTGAGTTCGTTTGTTGTCTTTAGGTATATAGATATATCGTGAATTATTTTAAAATTAATATTAGGGTCGCATTAGATGAAAGATGATTGATTTTTTGTTTGTTACGATTTAACTCAAAAACTACTCAACCAATTTTACCGAAAGCTACATCTCCTCGGAGTAACATAGGCTATTTTATATTTGTCCGTGCGAAGCCGGGGCGGGTTGCTAGTTTATAAATAAATTTTCTCTTTAAGTTAAAATAGAAAATAAAAGCAATTAAATTCATCCTATGTCAAGAAGTTTGTTCAAGTAACGATGCATTACCGGAAATAGACACGCCCTTAGGAAGGGTACGAGGTTTATGGAAGGAGTCACTGGATGGGAGAAAATTCGCTGCCTTTGAGGGAGTCCCATATGCGAAGCCTCCAGTGGGAGATCTCAGATTCGAGGTACTCTAAGATCAGTATTTAACACCACACAACAATATTTAGATATCAATTTCAGTTATTCCAATATCAAACTTTGAATAACTGTTACCATCTTCACTAGCAATGAATCATCCAAATTCAAACGAGTTTTTAGGAACCCCATGCTGCCACACCATGGACAGGAACTTGGCTGGCTGACAACCCTCAAACGTGCACCCAAATTTGGATATTTACTGGCGATGTAATAGGTCGGTATGAACTTTTACCTAGCAGTACCAAACACTTTCGTTCATTCCTCTGAATTCAGGTGAAGAAGACTGTCTCTACCTGAACGTCTACGTACCAGCTGATTACGTGAACAACCCAAAAAAATTGGAAGTGGTCGTCTCAATCCATGGCGGTGCGTTCTTATTGGGCCAAGCACACTCAGCTCTCCCAGAGTTTTTCATGGATAAGGACTTTGTCCTTGTCACCATTAACTATCGACTTGGGATATTCGGTAGCTAGCAATCACATCAAATATATTCATTTCGTAACATTTTAAATATTTTAGGGTTCCTCAGCACAGAAGATGGCGTCATACCCGGAAACAATGGCATGAGAGATCAAGTACAGGCCTTCAAATGGATCAAGGATAACATCGCCTCCTTTGGGGGCAATCCAAACTCTGTTACGATACAGGGCATGTCAGCTGGAGGAACCAGCGTACACTTTCACTATTTCTCGCCCCTTTCCAAAGGTTTATTCCACAGGGGATTCTCTCAGAGTGGAACGGTTCTGGCCCCTTGGACGATCACGAAGAATCCTTTAGAGAACGCTAAGAAACTTGCCGTATTGGTTGGTTGTCCTGACGGACCCTCCAAAGATCTAAAGAAATGCCTTAAACAGAGACCGGCGCAGAGTTTAGTGAAGCAAATGCATCACTTTTTTGGTTACCGTACGATGCCAATTTCCCCCTTTGCCCCTGTAGTGGAGAAAGGCTCAAAGGAACCTTTCTTGGACAAAGAACCCTTTTGGTTACTCCAACAAGGAAAGGTACTAGATGTTCCTTGGGTTACCTCTCACACAGCTGATGATGGGTTAATGGTATCACCATGTAAGTATATATCAGAAGTGGGATATGAAGTTTTTTGAGTGCCATTAGTGTTGTGTTTTAAATATATGATTTTTTAGTCTACTGGGATGAATTGGACCATATAGATCAAAACTGGGATCAGTTGTCCCCCTATTTTTTGGATTACAACAACACGCTACCGGAATCAAGAAGGGTAGGAGTGTCCAGGGAAATTTTGGTACATTATTTTGGACCTGGGGGAAAAATCAACAAGGAGACCTTCTCAAAGTTTACTCAGGTAGGAACATGAAGTGCTAAGATTCAATTTGATGTACTAACCAATATCCAGATATGATACATATTATGGTTGTTTTTTTAGATGCTCACGGATAGGTATTTTGCTATTCCTGGAGAAATGGCGGCTAAAATGCAAGCAAACGTCTCAAAATCTTCGGTGTACTATTATATTTTCAGTTATAAGGAAGGTGTAAACAAAGCTGTGGAATTTTTCACCAACTCTACAGAGATTAAAGGTATGAATAATTTCGTCCTAAATTAGCGTAATGTAAATACTATATTTTTTTCCACAGGTGTGGGCCATGGTGACGATTGTATTTATTTACAAGGGTTATTTTACAAAAAACCATTTTCTGAGCAAGATAAACGACTGAAAAATGCATTTCAAAACATGTTATACGAATTTGCATCTACAGGGTAAGAATAACATTGATATAAAACGTCACTAGAAACGCATAGTGATGCAATATTAACTTCTAATTTATGAATTTTAGGATACCCTCTTTTGATGGAACCAATAAGTGGCAGCCAACAGGACCTGAAGAATTGACCTTCTTAAACGTGACTGGTCCGGAGAAAATGAAGTTGCAAAAGACCAAAAGCTTGATTCGTAGTGACTTCTGGAGCAAACTGGGTCTTTTAGAGAACCAAAATGCAATCAACGTGAATTTATAGAGAAATTCTTTATTATGTATTTTGAATTTATACAATCAATGTAGTTTTAATAAAGATACCAATGATAATTGTACGAGACCAAGTAAACATGCCAACTCATTTCACTACATATTTATGTTATTAGAATAACCAAAAGATGACAACGAGCCAATATTTGTAATCAGGAAATCATACATTTAAGTTGCATTTACATTATAACGATATTTCGAGTTCCCAGAAACAATCTATGTATTTGTGAAATTCGAATATACATTATTTACATTAAAAATATAAAGGATAACCTTTAACCCCCTACAGAGTTTGTGATTATTAAACGAATAGATTCTTCAACTATCTTCATTTCAAAACTATGTCTTCAATGAACAATATTGCAATATTCACTCTAACAGTTTATTCTGTTGTGTTAACCAGAGGTGATCCTCTAGTGGAGCTGCCTCTAGGAAAAATCGTGGGCAGCATTAAAGAAAGTGTTAGTGGTAGGAAATTCTATTCATTTGAGGGTGTCCCGTACGCAAAACCACCCGTGGGCGCCAATAGATTTGAGGTAAGATCTTTTTGGTTTATAAGAAAAGAGAAATATAGCCTAAACATCAAAAACAAGCATTAAAAAATGTACTTACTACTGATTGTACTGTTTTGTTATTATTATTACGCCTTAGTAAGGTTAGAACACGTAAAGATCTCAGGAAGGGTCCTAAATAGGTGCCTTGAGGTACTCTAAAGCTACAGCTAAGATTTCTTACACTTATTATAGGCACCTTTACCAATAGACCCCTGGAATGGCACCTGGACAGCTAATGTAATCCACAAGTGCTTGCAATATAGACATTTATCTCAATCAAAGGAGGATCCTGTCACAGGTAGTCATTGTTTTTATTTGTTCGACAATTAACAACAAAATAAAGCTATTATTGTTAGCTGATTACCTTTTGATGAAATCGAAAATATAACACATTGATAAAAACCACAAAAAAGTATTTTTTGCCCTTGCTTACCAACTGTAAATGTGGCAACTCCCAAACTTATCTGTAAACTCACGCCAAATTAAAAACTCGTCACCATTCATTGATTTACAACAACTAACAAGGTCATTCCTATCTACTGAACTGATAAATTTGTGACTTGTGTAATTCACAACGCAAAAAAACTATTTTTCAGGGTTAGAAGATTGTTTATACCTAAATATCTATACGCCATCTCTAGACGTCCGTGAAAACCTAGATGTAATAGTTTTCATACATGGAGGAGCCTTTATGTTCAACTATGGCGCGTTTCAAGGTCCACAAATACTGTTAGACAAAGATATAGTTTACGTAAACCTCAATTACCGACTGGGACCCCTGGGTAAGTAACAGTAGACAAAATTGAATTTAGCGCACCTCAGGGACCAACACTGGGGCCACAGAGAGTTGAGTATTGATTAAGTTATTTTTAAGGTTTCCTAAGCACCGAAGATGATGTGGTTCCCGGAAATAACGGTATAAAAGACCAAATCGTTGCTCTACAATTTATCCAGAAGTATATACGGTATTTTGGAGGGAACCCGAATTCAGTCACGATAACTGGAAATTCGGCGGGAGGGGGGAGCGTCCATTTTCACTACATGATAAGCAAAAGCAAAGGTAAGTGCAGGAAGCTCCCGTTCCGAGCTTCATACAGTGGTAAACCAGATACGAGAGGCTGTGTTCTCAAATTTAATTATTCCAGGATTATTCCACAAGGGTTTCTCACAAAGTGGAACGACCTTGAACCCGTGGGTCATTGCTGAAAACCCCTTAGAGAAAACAAAGCAAATAGCAAGCTTATTAGGATGCTCCTCTCAGTCTACGAAGGAAATGGTCGACTGTTTGAAAGAACGCCCAGGGAAGCAAATCGTGGAAACCATAACCACATTCCAGGTAGGTACTGAACCGTCTAGACAATTTTTCAAATATTTTCATGACTTTCCATACCGTAGCCTTGGCTTTTCAACCCCTTTTCCCCATTCGCTGTGGTGGTAGACAAATGGGCTGAAGATCCACTGATACCGGATCATCCCTACCAGTTGCTGAAGAAGAAACTAGTCCATAGTGTGCCATGGATAGCGTCCCACGTAAATTCTGAAGGATTATACCCAGCAGCAGGTAAAATCCTTCTTTAGAAGTTCAAAAACGTTTATTCCACCCAATTTGTAGAATTTTTTTCCGATGAAAAGTACTTGGACGACATCGATAAGAGGTGGGACGATATCCTGCCTCACATATTACACTACAACGAAACAGTAAACAGTGAAGACATCCATGCTGTTAATACTAAAATCAGAGACTACTATCTTGGTGATGCTAACGTCAACAAACACACATTTGGGGACTTGGTACAAGTAAGTACAAGTGACTGAACTGATTGAAACAATGAAAGATGTATTTCTTGTTCCAGATAATAGGAGACAGACTGTTCGTGACAGATATACACAAAGCTGTAAAGCTTCACGCTGAAGCTAGTGCAGCGCCTACTTATCTATACTATTTTACATACAGAGGAGAACACAGCAGGTCTGAAGGCAGGTCGAAAAGTAGGAAGAATTTCGGTAAGCTTGTACTTTTGTCTAAATCAACGTAAAAGTTTTGTAATACATATTGTAGGCGCTGCTCACGGCGACGACGCCAGTTACATCCTCAGCATGGCTCTGGACACTCGTTCGAACGAAAGAGATAAGGCTATGTCGGATATGATGGTAGAAATGTGGCTGTCAGTAGCCAGAACTGGGTAAGAGTTAAAAGTTTCCAATGTTTCGTTATAAACAGAACCGTTGTCTTCCAGAAAGCCTAATGTGACTCAATTGGAATGGACGCCAGTTCCTAAAGACTCCAAAAGGATCAAATACTTGAGGATTTCTTCTCCAGATAACCTTCTCATTGAGGAAAATGAGAATTTAGGGAACAAAGAGTTTTGGGAATCGTTGCCCATTAGGGAAAACGAAAAGCTGTTCGAAAGAACAAGAGATAAGAACGAACTGTAAACCGTCGATTTTTTTTTTATTGTAAACAGTATTTTTGTTACGTGTTATTTATTGTTATTTAATAAAAATCGGGCCTATGAAAACAAAAGACGAACATTTTTCTCCCTCTAAAATCAGCATGTGTGGACTAGATCAACGTCCGAGTTAAAGGAGACTGAGATAAAATAAAGTAATATATACTTAAATTCAAGTTCAAAAGTTAAAGGCGTTGTTTTTGATGCTCCAACTTTATCATTCGTAACGTTATTAAACGGAGGTCAGCAGATATATTGACTTGTTCTTGCATAAGATTGATACGTAAAATGAAAAATATTATTAAATCTATACAGACATCAGTTGAAGTAGGAGGCTTTCCTGGTCGAGGATCATCTTCAATTGACTGACGACCACAAGTAAATCGCATGATTGTTCCAGAAAATTGCACAAGTTGCACTCAAATAACAATATCATGAAAAGTAAATGAGATATCATCCACAAAATATATAATACAATCAACAATCTAAGATCATGTGGATACAGAAGAGGTATGCTCAACCCAATTGCTGCCAACAGCATATCACTAAATATCTCCATTAGCGGGTAATTTAAAAAGTTGTAAAAGTATTTGATGTAAATACGTCTCTAAACCTTTATCTGTCCCTTAAGGGCCCCATATTCTTTAAATAGTGTTTTCCGCAAAGACAAATAATTTCAAACATTTAATAACTGAATAATCTAAAGCTTATCAAATAATAGGAATGTTATGTCATGCCATCTGGGTATTTTCAAAGACGCCGCAGTAAAACGAATAAACAGGTGCAAAAAACGATCAAACCATCAAGGTTTTAGGTACTGAAATCTNCATAAACATGACACTACCCCCGGGGTTTACACAGACGAGCCGGCGAAGCAAGAAGAGCGCCAGAAGAAAGGGCCCTAGCCGGCGGGGCCCAGCCAGGACAAAAGGAGGTCCCACAAAGCGCCTACACCGGCCGCATTTGCGGTCGGGGTAGACGACGGATGGGGCCCACCTACGAAGGCTGTCCAGGCCTACACGAGATGAGGCAGGATAAAGAGGGATAATCCCCCTCGATCCCAAATCATTGAGGCCAATTTCTAGCCATAGAATAATGGCGGTTACAGAAGAGATATGCTCAACCCAATGCTGCCAACAGCATATCACTAAACATCTCCATTAGCGGGTAATTTAAAAAGTTGTAAAAGTATTTGATGTAATTACGTCTCTAAACCTTTAGCTGTCCTTTAAGCATTCTGTTAGGTGTTTTTAATAAAAATATTAACTCTTTAAATAAGTACATATATCACTGTTGTCTTTGTATACACCTTAGTATTTGTTTAATGAAAAAAAAATGTGTTCCCCTGGATTGTATTTAATTGTAAGTAAAACACCTTTCAACAAACATTAGCAGCGCTGTATAAAAATATTATTTATTTGCATATTCGAGTTCGACGGCAGATATTACCACGTGCTGAATGCTAAACAGAGTCGGGATTGCGTAAATGCAATCTACCATACCATTTAAAAGAAACACGATAATATGCCGCATCTGTTGTATCTTATACCGTTTTTATCTGTTGTTATATATATAAATAAATTACTAAAATCACGCTCTTATCTAAAGCGGCGTATATATACCCGTTTATCATCCTATTCAAGTTGGTGCGGTCCAACCAACCATGTATACGGCTGTTCTGTTCATTGTAACTATCAACGCTGGTAAGTAAAATAATGATTATAAGCACAGAAAATTCGATATAACTCACTCCTGACAGGAATACGATTTAAACAATGTAAACAGTGTTTTAATTCACGAAAACGTCGGTCTTTAACCTTGGTACACCGCAAGGATCAGTACCGGGGCCGCTCTAATTCGGCGATTACTTAAATGTTTCCCAAAAAAACGTCGTTTGAACAGACATACGCAATTTGTGGTGTTTTTTTGCAGTTGTATTTGGTGAAGTTACCTCATCAAGGGTGACTATATCTTTGGGGGAGGTAGAAGGGTTTACAGCTAATACAGTCAACGGACGAACATTCTCCGCTTTTGAAGGAATACCATACGCCAGACCTCCAGTGGGTAAACACAGATTTAAGGTAATGTTCAAAGTGGGATAAATTCAAGGAGTTTTGATTACAATGATCGTTTTAGGAATCTGTACCACCAAAACCGTGGGTAGGAGTATGGCAGGCCAAGACTATGTTCAAGTGCATGCAGTACGACCATTTCACACCATCTGGTCAAGACATGGTGTCGGGTAAATTAATTTTTTCATAGAAATAATGTCAACATTGTAAATCATTTTTTAATCTGGTGGCCTATTTACGTTGAAAAGATTTTAACGTCGCACAAACACAGCTGCACTGAGCCACTGTGCAATAAATCTCAGTTGTTGACAAATTGCCTAGCAGTGCAGTGCAGCAATACGGAATTTGGTGTGATTTATTTTCAATACCCACCAGAGTATCGATGAATATTTCTCATTTTGTAGCTTGACTGACTTTGCAGGAGACGAGGACTGTCTATACGTAAACGTATACACACCAAACCTGAACCCTAGAAAAAAGCTCGACGTCCTGGTATTCATACATGGCGGCGCGTTCATGTTCAACTACGGGGGCATGTACGGACCCCACATTGTTTTAGACAGGGATGTCATCTACGTTAACTTCAACTATCGATTGGGTCCGCTAGGTAAGCAGGTTTATGCAATTTATCAACATTTACCGAAAATTCCATGAGGCTTAAATCGGGTGAATGAAATGGCCACTCTATTTTAATTTGATTTGTGTTGCAGGATTTTTAAGTACAGAGGACGAAGTGGTACCGGGCAATAACGGACTGAAGGACCAAATTTTGGCGCTGAAATGGATCAAGGACAACGTGGAGTACTTTGGGGGTAACCCGGATTCGATTACCATATTCGGGATGTCGGCAGGGGGCGCTAGCGTCGAACTGCACCATTTACTCCCGCAATCACAAGGTAGGCGTCGGTATAAAGTCGAATTAGAAGTGTGGTGGAGGGGACGGTATTCTATTACCTCTGAAACTACTTTTTTCAGGTTTATTTCACAAGGGATTCTCTCAGAGCGGTACAGTCCTCAACCCTTGGGTTTTGGTGGAACGCCCGTTGCAAAAAGCAAAGAAGTTGTGCTCTATAATCGGTTGTCCCACAGCTGATTCCAAATATATGGTGGAATGCCTTCGGCACAAGCCAGCGAGGCAGATCACCCACACCGTTAAACATTTTCAGGTGAGTTTTAAAGCAACATTGTAGAGAAAATCATATAATACCACTTCCAATTGTAGCCATGGCTATACAACCCCTTTTCTCCGTTCGGTGTGGTCGTGGATACCTGGGCTCTAAAGCCGGTACTTCCCCAGCATCCCTACAAGCTGTTAAAAGCCAAGAAAGTCCATGACTTGCCTTGGATCGCGTCGTACACGTCTGCCGAAGGCTTATACCCAGCTTCAGGTACAAAGACGCTTTGGTAGAGTGTCGAACGAAAAAAATCGTTGTGATTATTACAGACTTCCACCACGACCACCACTTGGAGTACCTGGACCGCAACTGGAACGAAATAATGCCTTACATTTTGCACTACGACGGTGCCGTAGATCCCGAGTTGCTGGACAGCGTCAGCGAGAAGATTCGGGAGTATTTCTTCCATGGAAAACCGGTTAATAAGGACACTTACCCCGCTTTGGTCCAAGTAAGACTAAAAATATTAATATAATCGTGGGTGGTTCGAAATGAATCTTATTTTAGCTGATGAGCGAACGCCTCTTTGTCTACGACATCGAAAAGGCGGGTAGACTGCACTCCGCTGCCGTACAATCTCCAGTGTACAGCTATTTCTTCAACTACAGAGGAACCCACAGCAAATCGGAGTTCAGAGCTGACACGGACAAAAATCTAGGTAAAAACTTGTACCATCCACGAATTTTCTTAGTTGTTTAATTTCCAAATAGGTGTCTCTCACGGAGACGACACCAGTTACGTGTTAAAGACCAATATGGACACGTCATCAACGGAAGATGACCGCCAAATGAGCGAAATCATGCTGGACTTGGTGATTTCATTCATGAAAACAGGGTAAGTGTTCGTCGATCGATTTTTGTTTCCGCTTATAAATGTATTGGGGCGTGGGGCCAAATTATGACCTCTGAGGTACACCACAAGAATTTTTCGTTAAAAATATGTTGTTTCTAGGAAACCAAACATCACTTCCGCTTGGACGCCTTTGTCGAAAGACCCGTCGGATCCTTGGAAGCAGCTGCACATCGCGGGCCCCCAGAACATGTTCGTGGAGGAAAAGGACGAGTTGGGTAACAGACATTTCTGGGAGACCCTGCCGTTCAAGGAGAACGAAAACCTCTTCCCCGCGAGGGACGAGTTGTAAAGGAAACAAATCTTCCTCACGTTTTATTAAAAATATCTTTTAAACAACTTAACAGCATAATAACATTTGTGTGTCTCTACTTATAGTTTACTTATTTTAATAAATACTAGTTAAAGCAAGGTATTCGTTAGAAGCGTTAGACCGTGACGCCTACCTCTCCGAGAATGTCGGACAGCCTCTCTAAGTGAACGGACACCAGTCCCAACTCTTTGCCGGACTTACTCCTATTGAGGAGTTGGAAGGCGTTCATGTATTCGAGCTCCGAAAATTCGGGGCCCTTGTCTACGATCCCATTCAGTATTTCCTACAACAGACACTTGATGATTGCAACTTTCTTGTGAGCAACAGTTCGTGATCAATGAAATGAACGACAGGTGGATATAACAGATTTGCTTATCGCGTGATACTTTTTAAGACCCTTCAAAATACAAAAAGTGGAAATAAGAATTAGTCCAATCGATTTACAAAAAATACCACCTGGAAACAAAAATTCTAAGAAAAATAGTGTTTTTTTCTTGTGGCGCATAAACAGCAAAGTTAACCTAAAAAATTCATACAAGTCATAAAAAAAAAACGGTTTTGTGCTAAAAAAAAAAAAACTTGAATTCCAATCGAAAAAAGTTAAATAAGAAAGTTGTAGCTATTAAAAAAACCTATCGATTCGTATTTGTAAATATATCGATTGCTATATTACTTTTCGAGATATATCGGAAAAACCGTCAAAAATCGGCATTTTTTTGTTTTTGCTGTATCTCTTGCAAATTAAGGTTTTGAAACTTGTTACTTGCTGTAAATGTAGCCCTTGACAAGCAAAAAAGTGTCTCTTTTTTAAATTAAAAAATATTAAAAATTTTTCGAGTTATATCGATTTTTCGAAAAAAAGGTCATTTCGAAAATCGGCTCTTCTTGTTCGACGAATAGTTGTAGAGACACGAATCAGGGCTCATTTTTTTCCTTAAGGGTTGTACTTTCATGGTAAAAAAGAGTGATAACGATTTTATTCATTTCAAGTGTCCAAAAATGACTGAAAATAGTAAACATTTTTTGGTCGCGTTTTTCTTGAATATCTTTTTCTATTTACATTTCTCGATAACGTCTATTACAGAAATCGATTGCTGGCATTTTTACGCGAATTTAAAAAAAAACGTTCACCTACGACCTTTTGGAGCCGAGATTTTTTTTCAAAAAATCTGCGGTTGTAAAATTTTTTTTGAAATGTGCAAATTTTGAAACTCCAAGCATCCAATTAGACGATGATTCTTTTGACGCGTTTGAATCACTTATTGTTGAAGCGAATTATGTGGAAAATGAAGTTGATTGTGTGGAAAATATAGGAAAGTAAACCACGGAAGAAGAAGAAAATGAATCACAATCGAGTGATTTGAAGAGAATATACATAAGATGTGAAAGTAAAAAATGTAATCGACGAATATTTTTATACCACGTAATTTTCTGTACGATAATTAAATAAATATTTTGTAATACTTCTATAATAAAAATATATAATTACCATAAAACGTTGTACTTACTTTATTCCATAAACAATTATTAAATAATTATTGAAATGTTAAGAGGAGGTGAGAAAATTTTAGACTAAAGGAAAATTACATTTTTCAAAGGTAATGGTAAAGGTATGCTTTTGAGGCCGTCGTAAAGGTCATATTTTGGTTTATCTCGTCGAGATACCCAAATTAAGTACAAAAGGATTTTTGTACGTGGTCCAGAGTGGCTAAAATGAGCCACAGTATTTTTTTTAATGAAAATATACATAAACAGCGGCCTGTGGAAATTTTTGAAAAAAAAAAAAAAATTTTCTCGGCTACAGAATGTGGTAGAGCAATTTTTTTTTTAATTCGCGTAAAATGTCAGCAATCGAATCCTGTAATAGACAATATCGAGAAACGAAAATCGAAGAAAATATTGAAGAAAAACGTGAGCAAAAAATTTATACGTTCTTGAAAGTCATTTTTGTTCACTTGAAATGAATAAAATCCTTATCACTCTTTTTTACCATGAAAGTACAATTGTTAAGGAAAAAAATGAGCCCTGATTCGTTTCTCTATAACTATTCGTCGAGCAAGAAGAGCCGATTTTCGAAATAACCTCTTTTTTTTAGAAAAATCGGTATAACTCGAAAATTCTTTAATATTTTTTAATTTAAAAAAGAGACAATTTTTTGCTTGTCGAGGGCTACATTTACAGCAAGTAACAAGTTCCAAAGCCTTAATTTGCGAGAAATACAGCAAAAACAAAAAAATGCCGATTTTTGACGGTTTTTCCGATATATCTCGAAAAGTAATATAGCAATCGATATATTTACAAATACGAATCCATAGGTTTTTTTAATAGCTACAACTTTCTCATTTAACTTTTTTCGATTGGAGTGCAAGTTTTTTTTCAATGTGAAAAACAAGTCAAGTACAAAATGTTATAAGTACAAACTTTTAATTCTTTCAAAGCCTTTGATCTCTGGAACAGAAAACCGGTTTGATGCATCAACTTGTCAATTTACAGGGTTATTGTGGGTATTTTGAACTGTAAAAATTTCTCTCAACATTAGTCTTTTCATCAATATTTGTAAATTAGCGGTAGATTTTCTAAGAAGTTGTAAAAAGTCATTTTTTGCAATTTTTTCAAATGGAAAAAAAATTTTTTCTTCGAAAACCCTGACAGGTCCTTGTAGAGGATTTATTCAAGTTTTCAAAACTGCACTTGGATTTACTGCGCAATAATTTCTTGCAGAGATATCGGCGATTAAAGACAAAAGTGTTATCTTTCATTCAACCAGCGATATCTCGACAACCAATAGTCGCACGGAGACCTTTCAAAAATTAAATTGAAGCTGAATAAATAAGCTAATTGACCTCTGTACTGATTGAGTTAGAAAAAATTTTCCTGAGTCCGTAGTTCCAAAAAAAAAAAAAAATTCGAAATTTTTCTTTTCGACGTTTTACTGTTGATTGCTCGATAACCACATCTCAAAAAAATTTTTTGTCTAAAGATATTGAAACTAGAGACTTAAAGCTTCAAAATGCTTTTTTGTTTATCTCGACACGACCGTTTTTCACGGAGATACAGTCTTTCGAATATTACTAAAAATTTAATGAAAATATTTTGTTCCTTTAGCAATATTTAAAACAAAAGACTACCTTTAGTATATTAGTCGCAGGATACTCAAATAATGATTAAAACTTTCTAAAACAATGAAATAAATATAGAAATTTATGCCACCTTTCCAGCAAATTGTGATAAATTAAATTATTCGATATACAGGGCGTAACAGAAATAAGGTTACAAACTTTGCCAGCAGATAGAACAATTAAAATTAATAGGGGTATTTCATGTAAAATGTTTGCCTTAAGTGGTTCCTTGGTGAGATACAGGGTGTTGAAGTACAAAAAAAAAACATTTTCTTTAATATATTTCGCCTACTTCGAGCTAATTTCGTGAAATTTCGTATGCGGTGGTTTTTTGAGATGAAAAATTCGAATTTATCGACGATCGACTCTGTATTTATAAAAATAATCAAGCACCACGACGCCATTTTCTGGCGAACTACCCTCCTGACGGCAAATTTAAATTTTCGATAGTAATATTTTTGGAAAAAATAACCTTTAGTATATTAGACACCACAGGTTACTCAAATAATAAACGAAACTTTCCGAAACACAAAGAAATGAATATAGACATGTCAAACATAAAACTTTACAAATTAAGAGGGCTCTACAGCAAATAGCCCATACATTTTTATAGATTTTATTACACAGTTTGTTTAAATATGAATTAATGCACAAATAACAGACTTTCCTCCGTTCTAACGCAGATTTTCTATAAAATGGAGTTGGTTTGAAACTCAAATAACTTTTTGTTGTAAAGAAATTTGCAATTTTGAACAAACGACATCTTAAATTACAAATTTCTTGACACCAAAAAGTTATTTGAGTTTCAAACCAACTCCATTTTGTAGAAAATCTGCGTTAGAATGGGGGAAAGTCTGTTATTCGTGCATTAATTCATATTTAGACAAACTGTGTAATAAAATCTGTAAAAATGTATTGCTTGTTGGCTATTTGCTATCGAGCCCTCTTAAGCCGCCATTTCTCGGTAAAATTTCTTCACGTAAACAAGCAAAATCTACTGGAGTTTTAAACAACCGTATTTCCAGTAAATATCATCGAATATTCCGCATATCTAGCACGTTAATATTTGAAAATAAAAAACACACAGTACCTCTGGGGTCAAGAAGAACAGCTCAAAGTAGTGCCTGGCATGGTCCAAAGCCACCTCCCTGGTCATCGTGATGTTCGTCAGGGTCTGCTGAAGGGCGAATATATTCCTGCACATCCTCTGAATCCCCGCCTCGTCTATAACGTTCATGTACTGCGCCGAACTGATCAGTATCTTCGCTATCAGGTGTCCGAGACCCTCGAAAATATACTGAAAGAAATATACACGTCACACCGAACTACGACATTGTTTTTTTGGCTCACCTTGCACTTCCTGGGGTGCAGACTGGAGGTCATCGCCTCGTCGACGTTCGCCAGCACCCTGCTTAGCTCCAACACTTTCGGATCGGGCTCGTGCGTCTCCTTGTTGTAGTATGTCTGCGCCAAGAGGTAGTGGAAGCACTGTACCCGCACTTCCAGGTGCAGCAGCAGAAGGCACGTGTTGGCCAGCTCGTCGAATTCCTGGGCGATGCCGGTGAGGTGTTGCAACGTGGCGGCCGATATGGGCGGGGCGCAGTCCTTGTGGTTATTGTCTTGCTTGGGCGGGGAGAGGCTCGAGGGCTCCTGTCTGAAGTCGCTGGTGAACTGGAACATCCTCACCGAGAACCACTCCTGAAGACGAGGTTAGCGATTCGAATACAAACGACAACGACGACGCTACTCACCATGCTCTCCTGCAGCTGCGCCAGCTCTTTCAGCAGGCTCATATCGGAGAGTATCTCCCCCGCGGAGACGCCGCCCTCCCCCAAGTTACTGGCCAATATTTCGGCCTCCCGTCTGTTCCTCATGCGGACGTCCTCCGGGCTTTCCTCCTCGGAAGGGTGGTCCCGCCTCAGGGCCCGCCGGCTACGCTCGCTGCGGGCCTGGAACTCCTGCTGGGCCTTCAGGTTCAGCCAGTTCGGTAACGACCTGCGTTTACGTTAAAAATAAGAGACGAGAAATCGACCGGGCCCTGGAAACTCACTTTAAAAACCTGCTGATGTCGTCGTCCTTTAGCCATGCCGCGCTGCAGATCCGACGGTCCTCGGAATGGGGCTGGACTATGCCCCTGTAAGCGGCGTAGCAGGTGTCTTTGTACTCTCGCAAGGCCTTGTAGGAATACTCCGCGATTTTCTCGCTGTACAACGGCAACGCTTGCAATACGGCCTTCCACTCCCGTATGCAACGTTCCACCGTCACGGTACTCTGGAAAAAAATTTAATCTATGTATGCGAAGGACGAGAAGCGAGTTTGAAGACTCACCACTAGCAAAGGCTTGTAGTCGGCGGTTAAGTCCAGCAAGACAGTGGCTTTCCAGGCGTCCGACGCCCTTACCGCGGCCTCTATTTGATCAATAACCTCCTCGGACTTGCGTTTGAGGTAGATGTTCGAGACGTGTTGCGTTATGAACTGGTAGAGATTGCAGGACCTTAAAAGACGGTGATTGTGAAAGAACTACGTTAGTTTTTTTTTGTAAAAATTTGTTACCCGTGCGAGACGTTCGTGATTTGTTCGATTTCCTCGATAAAGCACATGACCGGGATGAACACTATCAATATGTTGTTCGGGTGCGAGGGGCATATAAGTACTTTGTCCTTTTTGGTGGATTTCAGGGTACTGCTCAGCGTAAGGGCGCTCGACGAGCCGTCGAATTTGAACAAAGCCTTCTTTTTGCTAAAATAGTAGTTATTTATGTAACGAATACGCAAAATAATCCTTCCGTCAAGAAATTTTTGGTGTCGGTTCGATCCACCTGATGAGATATGACAATCAGACTATTAGTAGAGTCATTGAAGCTTTTCACCTCCAAATTCTTTGGAACTGAACCGATCGGCTTGAAATTTGGCAGATAGTTAGAGAAAAGGTCAATGAACGTTAGTGACATAGCGCCGATTGACGCTTCCACCCTGTTGGGGGTTGAAACCCCTTCTCGGGGGTGGAAATTTTATTTTCAAAATAACGCTGGAAATCGATAGAGAATCAAATTTTGAGTAAAAAAGATTTTTTTCGAGAAATCAATAGTTTTTTGGTTATTCACGATTGAAAACTTGGAATTTTGAGTGAAAAAACACTTTTTCAAAGTATTTTTCGCGAATAACTAAAAAATTACGTATTTTATTAAAAAAAGTGTAATGAACAAAAATGTAGCTTATAAATAAACAAAGAAAATCGTTTTTTAAAAAGTGTTGTACGACCTATACAAAGCGAAATATGGTTAGTGGAAGGGGACTTGTTTTGGGGGGAATACTCGAATCGATGTATTAAACGTCAAATAACGGGAAAAAGGATTAACTTTACGTGTATAACGCTCCTGGAGTTTTTTGTAGTACTCAAAAAGACCTTCAAAATGAGCACTTATAAAAGTTAATTAGAGCAAAATTGAAGGAGTTATCGTCAAAAACAGATGGGTTGCCCATATTTTTTAAGGAAAAATGAGTAGTAAACGCTGTACAATTTCCATCAGAATTAAAATTTATGGTAGACCCTTTACAATTAGTTTTGTTTTAGTGTTTTTCATACGATCCTGAAGTTAGACCGGTTTAGAATGCATATTTTTTTAATAATGTACGGTAAAAGTTGAATACGTATTTTTCATTATTCAAAAAAAATTTTTCGAGCAAAATGTTGGTAAAAGGGTAGTTTATAAGAGTTAAAAATGGCAAAAGTAAAATATTCATTCATAAACAATATAAGGGAATTTTTATTTTAAATTATTGCACAATTATAGCTTTCCAAGATTTAAAACGTAATTTTTTATAATTTTTTTAGCACAGGGGTGATTTATAAGGGTTGAAAAGCGTTATAAGATACAAATTCTTTCATAAGCAATGAGGGAATTTTTATTTTAAATAATTGCACCGTGAAAGCATTCCAAGCTTTTAAAAAGTAATTTTTTATCATTTTTGTCAATACAGGGGTGGTTTTTAGGGGTTGAAAGGGAAAAATTCTTTTATTAGCTATAAGGTAACTTTTATTTTAAATAATTGCACGACTTAATTATTCCAAATCTTTAAAAACTAATTTTTTATCATTATTTTTTGCATAGGGGTAGTTTTTAAGGGTTAAATAAAGGGTCGAAAAGATCAAATATATCATAAAACGTGTTCGAGAACATGGAACATTATTTAATCTTTGTGCTTGAACAAGATCTTTATCGATAAAGTGCTTAAAACTTCATTTTTTAAATTTTTTTCACTTAGGGGTAGTTTTTACCCCTAAAAAACAAAAAGCGTCAATCGGGCTNAATCGTAGACCCTTTACAATTAGTTTTGTTTTAGTGTTTTTCATACGATCCTGAAGTTAGACCGGTTTAGAATGCGTATTTTTTTAATAATGTACGGTAAAAGTTGAAAACGTATTTTTCATTATTCAAAAAAAAAAATGCCTTACCTATTTATGTAATAACTCTGAAACTATGAAAGATACGTAATAAATGATAGACAACAAAAATGTAGCTTTTTTCAACAAATATTTTGCTTTTTTTTATTCCTTTAAAAAATAAAGGAGATATCGCCGCTTAAAGTATCCAAAGTGAAAAAACGACCTGTCTCGAGCCCTTCGATCCTTTCCCTTTAAAAACGAAGGACTTAAAAGGTTTTATATGCAAACGATCTTACAGCTCTCGAAATTATCTTTAAAATGCTTTTTTGTAGGATACTAGAGCTTCAAAATTAACCGAGTTATGGTAAAAAAACAATTACATTTTTCCGGAGCAAAATAGGCTTTCTCATTTTTGGAGCAAAATGTCAGGCGTCAGCATGTATAAAAGTTTATATGCAGGGTAGCAATTTTTTTTATGATTGATTATATTTAAAAATCGATTATAATAAAAATATTTTACATTAATATTGGTAAAAGGGTAGTTTATAAAAGTTGAAAATGGCAAAGGTAAAATCATTCCAGGATTTAAAACGTTTTTTTCATATTTTTTTAGCACAGGGGTGATTTATAAGGGTTGAAAAGTGTTATGAGATACAAATTCTTTCATAAATAATGAGGGAATTTTTATTTTAAATTTTTGCACAATTATAACAATCGAAGATTTAAAACGTAATTTTTTATAATTTTTTTAGCACAGGGGTGATTTATAAGGGTTGAAAAGCGTTATGAGATACAAATTCTTTCATAAGCAATGAGGGAATTTTTATTTTAAATAATTGCACCGTGAAAGCTTTTAAAAAGTAGTTTTTTTTATAATTTTTGTCAATACAGTGGTGGTTTTTAGGGGTTAAAAGGGAAAAATTCTTTTATTAGCTATAAGAACTTTTATTTTAAATAATTGCACGATTTAATCATTCCAAATCTTTAAAAACTAATTTTTTATCATTATTTTTTGCATAGGGGTAGTTTTTAAGGGTTAAATAAAGGGTCGAAAAGATCAAATATATCATAAAACATGTTCGAGAACATGGNTTTTTAGGGGTTAAAAGGGAAAAATTCTTTTATTAGCTATAAGGTAACTTTTATTTTAAATAATTGCACGATTTAATCATTCCAAATCTTTAAAAAGTAATTTTTTATCATTATTTTTTGGATAGGGGTAGTTTTTAAGGGTTAAATAAAGGGTCGAAAAGATCAAATATATCATAAAACGTATTCGAGAACATGGGACATTATTTAATCTTTGTACTTGAACAAGATTTTTATCAATAAAATGCTTAAAACTTAATTTTTTCAATTTTTTTCACTTAGGGGTAGTTCTTACCCCTAAAAAACAAAAAGCATCAATCGGGCTTATGTCACTTTTGAATTTGAGCCTAAGATGAGCCTTATTCTAAATTTTCATGCAAATCCATGCAATTTCAAAGAATTCGGAGGTTCCAGCTGATATTCAGCTTCAACGACTGTACTATATTGCAGTGTTGTGTTTAATGTCGCAAGCGTTTCTTTTAACAAAATGTAAACCTCACAAAAATAGGTCATTTTATTAAAAATTTACCTTACAGAAAATAGCGAATATATATTTACGGAGAGTGTGAACAAAATGCAGCCACAGCATCTCATTCATACACGGAAAGATTTCCCATTAAAAAATCACCTGACATGGCAAATCTTTGTCAACTCAGTTCAAAGGTGCAGTTTTAGAAAAGGTCGACGACAATCCAACAATGATGGAGACACGTAAACAAATGGGGACCGCAGCAAGAGAAATTATGTCGATATTCGTTATTTTGCAACTTTTTGGAAAATTTACCTTTTTTTAAGAACAGTACTTGTTAAAAAAATGCCTCGACCTTAAGAAAACTTCTTGAAACTTTATTTCGAGTAATTTATGCTGAAAATAAACTTAGGAATATCGAAAACAACTTACGTTGGCTGTTTCCTCCTCGAGAAATACATGGAAATATCGTTTGTATCCACAATATCACTGATCTGCATGTCGCTAGACATGTTCTGGATATCCAAGTAATCGGTGAGGAAAGACTGAAGCTGAAAGAGACCGAGATCACGAAAATAGCGAGAAAAAGACCCGTTACTTACCACAAACTGAACTTGAGACCAATAATACTGGACGCTGTACAACTTAATTTCGATTTTATGGGCTCTACTGGCCTTCTCTATAAATCTCAGCAACAAAAAGTGAGCGTCCGCCACTTCCTTGAACTGATCGAAGACGATTTGTACCAACTCTTTCAGCGCGAGCTTCGAGTCGATCCCGTCCGCGTAATCCTTAACGTGCTGCGTGGATTTCTCTATAATACCCAAAAGCGACAGCTGCATCTCCTGAACGATAATCTAAAAAAGACAAACGTTTCTAATCGCTGTGCGTTAATAAAATCTAAGACTTACGTTGACGGCGAAAGGCAACTTTTCAAGTAAACACAAGCTCTTCACTAAAATAGCGACGAAATTCCTGGGATCATCTTCGGGATTTGGCTTGTCGAGATCCTCCTCTATTTCGAAGCTATCGTTGACGACGTCCCGTTTTTCGCCCCTGCAAAACAATTATCAAACCGGATGTCGACGGGAGACGATTAAATACCTGTTGATGTCGTTTAGAAGATTCCTCGAGGCGGTCGATCGATTCCTACCAGACCTCCTCATTTCCGTGCTTCTCTGCAAGGGAGAATTAATCAGAAACCCGTCTCGACCCGACCCCTGCCTGCGCAGCGCTAAAATGTGTTGGTAAGGCTTCGTATACAAGTGGTTTTTCAGCTCGGATAACAGTTGCAGGTGTAGTTGCTGCAAAATCACGATATCAAGTGTTTTAAATTGAATTGAAATTAATTACAGTATTACAGTACCTCTTTCTTCTGCTCGAGCTCCTGACTGAGCTCCTTCAGGCTCTCCACCCCTTCTAAAGTACCTTTCCCCAAATTTACAGCCTCCACCAGAAGGTTCGTAGCGTGTAAATACTGTTTCCTGGACATGTGATTCGCCAGACGGTTAGGAACTTCATTCATTTTTTCTCTACGACAGAAAAAACATATCAACCACCGTCAAAGATAAATCAGCTGACTCACATCTCGTCCAACAGCTTCAGCATGTATTTGTACTCCAAGCCTTCCAACCACAAGCTCTTCAATTCATCTCTTCGACACCTCAACTTTTTCTTGCAGTCTTGAAGGTTTTCCTTGACTCTCTTAATTTTTTCTCTGTTAGACGACACGATTTGTGAAATGGTGCTAAACAGTTGCATGACCTACCAAACAGGACTAGAATAAACAGTTTTAAATCAGAAACAACTCCCTTACCTTGGTAAGATCATTTTCGTGCTTGGAGACTAGCTCGTCTAGTTTCTGGTCGCAGATTTTGTAATCGGTTTCTAGCTTGGCCTTCTCCCTGTCCCTTTGTTCGTTGGTTTCGCTCGCTGATAAGGTGCGAATTACTGACATCAGCAGACCGCTCTATCGAATATAAACAAATTGGGTTTTAATATAACCTCAAAAACAAACGGATTGTAATGGGGGGTATAATTACCGTTTCTTTTATGGGTTTCACCCCCCTGGGCGGTTTAATAGGGGGCGACTGGTCCATCTCTTCGTTAAACTAACTCTGCTTATCATTAAAAATTCCTCCCACTGGATATCACATAACCTTTAGATTGACGAATATTTGACAGCGGTTGACAAGTCATATTTTTTGTTTTGACACCTGACCAAAACAGTACCGGCCGAAGGTAGGAGGAACAGGAGCGGATTCGGTTATTTTAGAGCCCAATTTAAAATCCAATTGCACTTACACCTTTTTGGGAAATTTCTAGTCTTGGTATGTAATTATTGTGGGAAAGTGATACAGATCTAGAAGACATTGGTGCTTTATGTCGTTACCACAGATACGTTCAAAACATTGGAAATTTTTAGTTTGACAATTTTCAAAATTAACTATTTGACAAACTTAAAATTCAAAAATTGTGGCGGAATAAAAATTTCCGTGGCAGTCCTTTCGTGGTAGATATACACCTCTAAATTCCAGTTTTTCACCGGCAAAATGGTGAGTTGATGATTTTTAAGAACCTTTCAAAACAATTCCAAAAAAATGTATTATGTACAAAACAAAGAAGAAGTTAAAGTGGGGTCTTGATTTTGAGATAAAATAAGAATTAAATGTTGTAGTTATCAAAATAAATTGACTAACTTTCTAGAGGGAATGTATATCCGTTCATATTGGCCAAGCTGGGGTCCAAATAGGTAATTCCACGTGGGAACTATACTGCCTGGAACATGGAATACAACCAGATGGTACTATCAGCGTACAGAAGGAAGTTGCGTCTGACAATTGCTATGGAACATTCTTTTCTGAAGTAGAAAATGGGAAGTTAGTACCTAGAGCTGTGATGGTAGACCTAGAACCTACCGTAGTCGGTACATAAATGTTCTTTAGCTCTCTATAACATATCTGAACATTGTTTTTATATTTCAGATGAAGTACGTACGGGCTACTACAAGAAACTCTACCATCCAGAACAACTCATAACGGGCAAGGAAGACGCAGCTAACAACTACGCCAGAGGCCACTACAGCATTGGTAAGGAAATGCTGAACATTGTTATGGAACGACTGTACAAGCTAGCGGAAAATTGTCACGGATTGCAAGGCTTCTTCGTTTTCCATTCCTTTGGAGGCGGTACTGGCTCTGGATTCTCATCTCTGTTGATGGAAAAGTTGTCGCAGGACTTTGGGAAGAAGAGCAAACTGGAATTCGTGGTCTATCCAGCTCCCCAGGTACATTAACACGATAAATATGCCCAATGCAGATATAAAAAAAATACGTTTCAGGTGTGCACGGCTGTAGTGGAGCCTTACAACTCGATACTTACCACCCATTCTACCTTGAGCCACTCAGACTGTGCCTTTATGGTAGACAATGAGGCCATCTACGATATATGTAGACGAAAGTTAGGCATAGAACGACCCGATTATATCAATTTGAATAGGCTCATCAGCCAAGTGGTGTCATCGATTACAGCGTCTTTAAGGTTCGACGGTGCCCTTAATGTAGACCTAACGGAATTCCAGACCAATTTGGTGCCTTATCCGAGGATACACTTCCCTCTGGCCTCCTACGCGCCTGTCGTGTCTTCTGAAAAGGCCTATCACGAAGGAATGTCGGTGGCAGAGATAACCGCCGAGCTTTTCGAACCGACGAACCAGATGGTGAAATGCGATCCCAGAGAAGGTAAGTCTCGTTAAAACCCGTGGTGTGCTCGCCAACCGGCTCAGTTTCGTCCTATGACGCATGACGTCAGTAACGAGATTTCGAGTTGTCACAAAGTGTATAGTATATTAAATATAAACAAAATATTGAAGTTGATCGTGATACGTAAGACAACAAACGTGTAATTTCCACATTTACATATAGCATGAATCTCGTTTAAAAAGTCAGTTTCAGTATGTAAAATCTAAACGTAAACATAACCTTAAATTTAACATCAAAATTGAAATTTGAAGCTTTAGTTGCTTTGCACAACAAAATGAATGATGTGGAGTTGTTTATGTTGCAACAGTTCTGAAAATGTGGCATTTATTAGAAAAACTACAGAAAATTATTACATTTTCATGTCAATATAATATGCTTTGATTTCCTCAGGGTCTCGTTTGTGACGTCACACATTGCGCGTAGGCACACCACACTAGTTTTTCTTCAGTTATACACGTGTTTGTTTACATTTTATCTGCTTTCTTTAAGAAGAAATTAGTTTGGCCAGAGGGGCGTATGAAATACCTTAATTAAATACCCTCAATATTTAAAATTAAATAAAGTGATCAGCTGCTTGAAAAAACAGCGCCATCTTTTCGTTTATTTCCGCAGTTTCTATACATTTCTTGAATAAAAAGATTTCAGATCTGCATCTATAAGATCAGTGATCGCATTCTCCCCTCCACAATTGAAATTTAATACCAACCTGTTAAACTTAAACAGCTAAATGTAACCAAACATTCAAATCATCGTGAAATCATATGAAATACCTTAATTAAATACCCTCAATATTTAAAATTAAATAAAGTGATCAGCTGCTTGAAAAAACAGCGCCATCTTTTCGTTTATTTCCGCAGTTTCTATACATTTCTTGAATAAAAAGATTTCAGATCTGCATCTATAAGATCAGTGATCGCATTCTCCCCTCCACAATTGAAATTTAATACCAACCTGTTAAACTTAAACAGCTAAATGTAACCAAACATTCAAATCATCGTGTTTGTAATTTCGAACTGCAATTCGATTATTTTTAGGCAAATACATGGCGTGTTGCCTTCTCTACCGGGGCGACGTCGTGCCAAAAGACGTAAACGCGTCCATAGCCCAGATGAAGGCGAAGAGCAACGTAAGGTTCGTCGACTGGTGCCCCACGGGCTTCAAGGTGGGAATAAACTACCAGCCGCCCACAGTGGTGGAAGGCGGCGACCTGGCAGGCGTCCAAAGGGCAGTCTGCATGCTCTCCAACACCACAGCCATAGAATCGGCATGGAAGAAACTGAACAAGAAGTTCGACTTGATGTACGCCAAACGTGCCTTCGTTCACTGGTACATCGGCGAGGGAATGGAGGAAGGCGAGTTTGGAGAGGCGAGGGAGAACCTGGCGACGCTGGAGAAGGATTACCAGGAAGTGGCGGCGGAAACTATGGATTTTGCCAGTTCGGAAGAACCCGAGGCGAAAACGGATTGACGGGATTGGAAATTCGTTTTATTTCAGAAGTGAAGGGCTGCGTACGAGTTTTCAAGGTTTGGGAAGAAAAAATTTGGTAATATTTGGTAGGATTTATTTGAGATTACAATAAAAAAAATAAAAATGCTAACGGGTTTCACTGTTGCTTAGTGTTAATCGCTGAAAGTAAGTTTTTAAATTAACTTTGGGGGATTTCTTTCGCCGAGTTGGCAGTTTGGACAATTTTTTGCTTTTCTTACAATTCATTTCGAGAAACTACCAAATACTTGGTACGGCAATGACTAGTCGACTTAAACGATATTAAAATTCCTTGTAACGTCTCTTTTTCAGATACTCTTCAATTACATAATATTTTTACAATAACAATTAAATTACTGAGATCATAAACATTAAGAAATACTTTTATACACGGATTAATACTTATTTATTTTTTTCTACAGCGGGATCGTAGAACAGCTTCATGATTTTAGCAGTTTTGTTAACCTGTCGATCTCGGAACCTAGAGTATCTACATTTTCCTGAAAAAAAAGTCACGGTTTTTAGTTTTCCTTCGACGTCCAAGCACCGAAACGCATTTCGCCCTAAAAATCCTACCTTTAAAGTGATATTTTTAAGCAGTGCGTCCTCGAGTACAGCCTGTAGCTTCCTGTTGATGTCCAACGACAATTCGAGCGTGAGACTGTCGTCCACGACTCGGGAGCTGTACATTGAGGCCATCACACCGTTCAGTTTGGCTAGCTTCGCCTGTGAAAACGCATTTTCACGTTATCGTTCAACCATTATGTCCAATTCGTACAAAAAAAAAACAATAATGCGAGGAGGTTCCTATTAAAATTTTGAAAATTCTAAAATGTTTTTTCATAATTTTCTTCAAAAAATTATTTTGCGAAAACTATCGAACCGATTTTAATGAAATTTGGTGTGTTGTTTTATTATACTCTAAAGTTTTTTTTGCCAAAATTAGAATGCCCTTGGAGCAATTAAAATATTTTAAAAAAATTATCCAAAAAACTTGATTTTGCCTTTTTTGACGAGAACAATTAATTGCGGCATTCGATCAGTCGTTTCGAATAAATAAAAAAAACAAACCAAAAGAAACTAAAAACGTCGAAAAATAAACCTGACGGAAACATTACTCCGACGTTACCGCCAAAACTTTGTGCAATTCCGTAGGGACGAAGGTGCAAGAAAAAAAAACAAGAATCAAATGACAGACAAGCGATACACTTACCAAAATTTCGACGTCTGAAACGTTGTAGTAGAAACAGAAAAATAAAAATTTACCACCACCAAAATAGCACGAGACGTCCGAGAGCTCCGAAATAATTTCCCCGAGCGAAACGATAGCAATAAAAATATTCCCCAAGCTCTCGAACGTGCTTATAACGAACGACGTGACTTAAAAAATTCCGAACTAACCTTGTTGCTGTCCATCGAATTGGAAGTGAGGGTCCCGGCCTGCTCCCGCAATATGTAATTCTGCAACAGCTTGGATTTCCTCTGGAGCTCCGCCACCAGGGTGTTGACGTGCTCCTCGAGAAAGTCCAGCTTCTCCGACTTCTTGGCGCTGATCCTCTGCAGCTTCACGATGTGCTCTATGAGCGCCTGTTTGTCTATCTGGGCATCGGGTTGGATCACCTTAAAGAGAAAAATCAGAAAATTTACAAATACGAGTATATTACAATTTTTCTATAAAAAACCGCACCTTCACTTGTTCCGGTTCTACCGACCGTTCGGCTCCGTTCAAGGACGAATTCGAACTGCTCCTGCTCGTGTTCTCCATACTCTCGAAGTACTCCAGCTTCTTACGGCACTGCTGCAGCTCCTTGTTCACTTCCTGCGACATTTAAATCGTAAAAATCAATCACAAAACGACGATAAAACAAACCGACCCTTAAGGACATCTCGAACTTCCGTTTCATCAACACGTTCTCCCCCTTCTGATCCACGGCCTCCTGCTTGCACTGCTCAAACGACTTTGTCTTCTCCTCCAAGTTTCTCGTGAGCGATTCAACTTCCTCGCCGTACTTCAGCCTCTCCTCGGACAACTTGGCGGACAACATACTGGCTTTGGTCTCCTGTTCCTTGATCTGTCTCTTTAGCAGGGTCTGCTCGCAAGTCAACTGCTGCACTTTAGTCTCCATGGAGGTAAATTCCGACTGCAGCCTCACGTTCTTGTCGGTGAGCTGTTGCGTGAACAAAAGCAGCTCCGCCTCGCGGACCCGGCACGACTCCATGTCAGATTCCAACTCGGAGTTCCTCTGTTTGAGTAGGTTCACTTGTTCCTTGCAGGCTGCCAACTGATCCTGCTCGCTAAATAAAAACAAAGCTAGTTTTAAAAAAAGTAGGTCAAATGTACCGTAGGCATCGATTTTAAAACAGTGGACATGTACTCACTGTTTCAACTGCAGTTTTAACTGTTCCAGTTGCACGGTCTTGGCCTGTAGGTCTGCGAAGTCTTGCCGTTGTTGATCGGCGCAGCCTCTCAGTTCGCTCAGTTTTTGTTCGGTTTCCAGACGTTCCCTCTCCAACTGTTGAACCTTCAGCGACAAGTCGTTGTTCTCCTGCAGCATGTCCTTCTGTTTGGTTTGCAATCGTTGCAGGTCACTCTGCAGGGCTTTTACCTGCTGTTCTCTATCCTTCTTTTCATGCTTGAGGAGTATCAGTGACGCTTGTTGCTCTTTTACTTGCTGATCTGTAACGATATACGATTATCGAACGTAACTTACGAGTTTTCGAGCTGTCGCTACCTAATACGAACGCTCTGTTTTCTTGGGAGTGTTGGAATGATTTGATGGAGTCCTCTGCGTCACGTTTGGCCTGTTCAATTTGATCTTGCACCTCTTGCAGCTTCGAATTTAATGATTCTACCTTACCCTGACATTCCTAAAAGAGAACGGTATGATTTGTTGGAAGGTAAAGGAGATTCAGTACCTTGTGCGCCTCGATCTCCGATTTCAAGCTATTCTGAGACCATTTCAGTTTGGTTTCTAGCGCCGACAAGTCCGCTTTGGTTCGTTCTAATTCCTGCTGGACGGTTTTGTGTTCGTAACACTTGTTGTCTAGCATCTGGCAAATCCTCGCTTTCTCCGATACCATGGTCTGCACCTTGTGCTGGAATATCTCGTTGTCACGCGTAGCCTCTTTGTACTTTTTCTCGGCGAGTTCCCTTTGTTGCTTCTCCTTCAGGACGTTTTTCTCGCCGACGGCGTATCGCATCACCATTACCTCTTTTTCTTTTATTGCGGCATCTTTTTGTTTCACAGCCTTACAAAAATGTTTACTTTTACAAAGGCTGGTTCATTTTAAAATGAAATCCGCAGTTTTTATATGAAAAAAGATAGCGGGTATGATTTTGCGAAAAAATTTAAATAATTTCAACCTTTCCACGAATTTCATTGGTTTGTGACAAAATTGACAGATAGTTGATATATTATAGCGAGAGTCCAACATGAAAATAAAGAATAGTTCCAAAAACTGTCGAATTTGCAATTCAAATTAACAATAAGTTAAAATAAAACATTGTTTAAAACAAAACTTAAAAAACAAAACGTAAAAAACTAAGAAAGAACAAGATTTTAGAAATCCGAGAATTTCCTATTTCTAAAAATATTCGAGTTGTTTCAAGACGAATAATGATTTTATATTAATACATTTGAAGTGATTTAGAATGCAGGGAAAAACAGAATGACAACGAAAAATCAAATTCGGTAAAGATATACTTCGTTGTATCACACACTAAGCTTTAGAAAGTATAGCAAAAAACAGTTACCTGCTCCAATTGAGATATCAACTCCTTCCTCTGCTGTTCCAAATACGTGCATTTCTCCTCGAACCCCTTAATTTTATCAGTGTTTTGCTCAATAATCTTTTGCTGATATGCTATAGTTTCAGTCAGTTTATTATCAAAATCAGTCTCAACTTTCGTCCTACCTGTACTTTCTAATACGTCAACAGTCAGATCTTGGTTACTACCATTTTCATCTTCCACAAGTTTGTCTGTTCCCTGATTAATAAATACCACCGCTTTATAAATTTTGTTGTGTTCCAAGTTTTCATTATGGTCAGTTTTCACTTCTGGAATGTTAACTTCTAACATATGGGTCTCATTTTCGCAATTTAAATCCAATTTTTCGCTCATTTTGGGAAGATTAATTACAAGCTAGCTCACCAAATTATTTGCTCATAATCAAGGTTCTATAAATCATTTATCAGCCGTAAAAATAAACATTATCTACTTTGACAATTTACTGACACAGATTTAGGTTAGGTTAAGAGAAGACATCAATCTGCATTGCCAACTTTTACAAATTTTTTGTGATTGATTTTGTCGGACATTTTGAAAGTTGTAAGGCCTGAAAAAATCGATGATGTGACCTACTTCCAAGGCCACTATAATAGTAGAGGTTGTATCAAGAAGAGCATGGCCAACTCGGTAAAGTTGGAACGACTTCGAGACTGGGCAGTTTTTTTTTTAAATTAAGAAGACGTGGAACGTTAATACATGTTTTATTTAAAAAAGAATAGGTATCAATGGAATTTACATCTTTTAAAGCTGCGTACATGTTATTGTGCTTGTATAAGAAAAGTATATTATTTCATATATAAAAAAGTACTATAAACACGATATTAAAGCTTAACACAAATTATTCACTATTTTTTCTTCGCTCACATAATATACCAAATAATTACGAAGATACAACTATAAAATAATAAATAAATAGAAATAAAAATAAAAATTGATGTTAGACAAAAAAATTATGTTGCAGATAACAGGATCATACGAGATAAATTTGAGTTATTTAACTAGAACGTTTTCCGATGTATAGCCCTTTGGCCTTCCTCGTCAAATTCGCGTTTCGACACCCACATCTTCTTGAAGGTGTCCAGAGATGCCAGGATCGAGCCCCCGATCCAGGTCGAGTACAGCCTCTCTTGTGGGGCTGATATCTGAAAATTTAAAAATGTTTTACACTATTTAACACGCCGTACACCTCCTCCCACCTTTATTTGAGTCTCCTTTGGCGACATTTTCTTTATTTCCGACAGAAGCCTGTCCCCGAAGCCCTTGAATAAAGTAGAACCGCCCGACAACACGATGTTTTTGAATAGCACCTTCCTAAGGTCCAGATCGGACTTTTGAATTGAGTACATCAGGACTTCGTGCAATCCCTCGCACTCCTCTCCTATCAGGTCGGGCTTGAACAGTATCTCGGGGGCCCTGAATCTAGCCGGACCTACTTTAATAACGCTGCCGTCGGGTAAGGTGTAGTTTATCTGCTCCGTCTCTACCGATTCCTCCTTGATGGGATTGTTGGCCAGATAGCACGCCTTTTCCTTGAGGGTCCTCACGGATTCGAACTCGGCTGTCGTTCGGAAGATTATGCCCTCTTTTCGAAGCAACAACCTGCCAATCGCAAAGCAATACAGTTTTCTTTCAATAAAGAATAGGCTGCCATGACGATAATAAAACAATTGCACTGACGGCATTGCGATTGTTATTTTATTGGCCATGGTTTACTTGATTCAAAAGTACGTACCTTAAGTATCTGGAAACGTCACGTCCGGCGATATCAGACCGCATAATACTGTGTGGCAGAGCGAATCCTTCGTAAATAGGCACCGAATGTGTAACGCCATCACCTGAGTCAAGCACTACTCCCGTAGTTCTTCCTGTGGAATATCTGAAATAAAAAATTTATACCGGCTGACATACAGAGACGCAAACACATAAAACATACTTACAAACTAAGTACAGCTTGCATTGAGATAAACAGGGCTGGAACGTTGAAAGTTTCGAATAGGATTTCAGCTGCCTTTTCCCTGTTCGGTCTTGGATTTAAAGGTGCCTCAGTCAGTAACACGGGATGCTCTTCGGAGAAAGTGGACAACTGGTCTTTGCTGTAGATGTAGCTCCAAATCTTCTCCATATCGTTCCAGTCTGTGACGATACCGTGTTCCATTGGGTATTTAATTGAAAGTAAACCCCGATGTTCCTCAGCCTTAGGTCCTATGAATAAATCTCCTTCTAGGGCACCCGCCATTACACGGGTATGTTTTGGTCTACCAACACTACGGATGTTATGTGTAAAATTTATGTGGGTTTATTAGAAGGTACTTACTAGTTTGGAAACCTGCATTTCGGGATCTGATCTCCGGCAAAGCCTGCCTTTATCACGCCAGTGCCCTGAAAATAGTTTTGTAAACAATGAACAAAGTTACAGATCGAAATATGGTCCCCTTACGTTATCTATCACAACCGGTTGATTTACAATTACATCGTAGGCTTCCATTTTATACAAAAATATTTATTTTACACACCTTTTTCTACTTAACTACTGACAAATGTCAATCAAATTTTGAAACGTCAAACGAGTGAATCATAAAGGCAAAAAATAAGACGAAAAATCCCTAAGTATAGAACTGTTACATATCGCGTTCGGAATCACCAAGACGATAGATATTCCAGTACAATTTGGATTGTACGCACAACGAATTCATTCATCATTCACTCATTTATTTATTTATATTTCAATAATCAATAATTAAAAATCTAAAATACCTCTGAAATATTTTTAAGTCTATTTCATTATTAATAAATTACCAATATCTTCTAAATATGCTCTGTTAACATATTTAAATGTTTGTTTATATGTAGTGAGTTAATTGGTACTGACTTCTTATGACTAATAAATGTCCAGATTACAGAACTTTCAGTAATTTTGTACTTCATGATTACATCAAGTCTTTTTCGAAAATTTCAGAACCTACCAACCGGTAATTTATTACGTGTGACTTCAACATGCTGATATGTCAGTTAATGCATTTCGAAGCTGATAAACAAATACGTTTTAGCATAATTGGGGTTTCGTTAATAAGAGAGTTTTAAAAAAATTCGTTTGTGGTTTTCGCATTATGAGATTTCTTCCTTTGTAGCTACCGGTAAGCTCATTAAAAATGGACAGCCTTGAAAAAAAGCTCCTAATCCTAGAATGTAACTTAGCTAACACTAACAATATTAATATTAACAAGCTATAAATTTGTTTATTACTTTAGGGGTTGTTTTTAATATAAGTACGTTTGGGGTCTTTGGATCCAAAACTAAAACAATGCTTAGACGACATTTTAACAACTACTTTATTTGGGAGTGTACAATGCACCCAATTTCAGGGCTACCAATGTAAATGAGGTTATAAATATTAACAAATCGTGGATTAAAGGGTTTTTATTTGCAGATTTATGACATTTTAGACGAAGAAGTGGATTTTATATCTATATTAATCAAAGACAGGAGCGAGTTTGTTTTATTAACCGATAAATTGTCAAGGTGTGATTGTTTATAAACTTTGTTGGGTTGGCAACATGGCGACGCCAAACAGCAAAGGATTATGGGATAATCATGTACGTCTGTGACAAGTGAAATTGTACTCAATTGCGAAGAAAAATAAACACGGTATGTATGTGATTTGTGCCAAAATTACCTTAAAACAGTAACTAATACCGTCAGCGTGTAAAAATTAAAATCTTGTGACTGGTTGTTGATCTCCGAAACTGCTGATTTTGGGGGTCTGTAACTAGAAAAATCAGATGATTTTTTCTCAGATTGTAGTTGTTAAAGCAACAATAAAGTTCTACACTGAGTTGCCTCGCAAAGTGAAACAATTATTTTGACAATTATTTTACGTCGTGAGTGTATGATTTCTAGGTGTAAACATTGATGAAGCTGTGAAACCAGCAAAAATGAATGAAGAGACCAGAGAAAGTTATGACAGTGGAGAGGTTGTCTGGGTGAAACTGGGATCTAGTTGGTGGCCTGGTGAGGTTAAAAACGCAGAAGAATTGCCCAGTGAAGTACTGGATTTTAAAAAGCCCCCACTCGTTATCGTCAAATTTTTCGATGAGGACTCTTAGTAAGTAATCGAACACTCTAATTTTTATTTTAAAGTTTTCAATACCTAGCTTCCGTGTGTTAAAAATTTTGTTCAGGTTGTACCGTTGTTGCTGAGTCTAAACATTTTTAAAGATAAAATTATCTACCTTGTGAGCTGTCGAACAAAACATTAGCGAGGAATGCGGCTATAAAGCACATCGTTTGATAAAATATGTTTATATTTTGTAGTAATAAAAATCATTGTCATATCGACTGTGAATAAATTGTATTTATATTTAAATAAATGCGTGTCCCTAGCTTGATTTCTTAAAAATTTTCTCTTCCAGTGAGTATGTGAAGACTTGGACCAACATCTACCCTTATAACTGCGATAAGAAGAATGAGTTTATCAAAAAGGGAATGGGTACGTACAAAATTTTGCTTTTTGTCTTGATGCTAAAATCTAAAATTATAATCCATTCGTTATCACAAATTTATTTTTTTTGAACCAATTTGTTTTAATGGAAACATCTTTTGGTAAGAAGTGTTTTGAATTTTTTAAATGGTAATCAATTTAATCAATAACTTTTTTTTTTATAATTTTAATAAAAAAAATCTGAACATGTTTACTTTTGTAATTATTAACTTTTTGGAATTTTTTATATGAAATTTATGTAACACAAATATTTCACTGCAATTTATGAGGATTATTTTATATGTATAAATTTTTTTTTATAATTTATTCTTCTGTTCCAATTAATAATATTTCTAGCGCAATTTGTTACGGAATTCTATCCTTTTTAGCTGCTTATCGAGCTAAACTCCCCCACATGGAGAAATTTCCCAAAGACGTCCTAAAGGCGGAGGAAAAGGTGGGTGGAAACCCCAACATCTTGAGCAATCCGATGTTTTTGCCCGAGAAGAAGCGAAACTATGCCGCCGAGATCTTCGGGACTCCTAGTCCGAAAAACAGCTCCTCCAAGAGCAAGAAACGTTCCAACACAAACAGTAAGTAACCGTTTTACAAGCGGCAACACTTGCTTTGCTTTTTTCCGTTAAATTACCGACTATTTTGTGGGTTTTCCAGAATCGAGCGGCAAGAAAGACACGTCGCACATCACGCACAGGAGATTCCTGGGAGTGGATGATTACCGGGCGTATATCTGCATCCAGTACCCCGGGAAAGACAGAATACCCGGCGATAGGGAAGACGAAGAGGTCATCCGCATCAACAGGGAGCTGGAGCAAGACTTTAACTGCCACTCGTGCAGCTTCAGCACGAAACGACTGGAAGTCATGATCCTCCACACGAAATCGCACATCCAGGGCGTCTACCTGTCCTCGGCCCGGAAAAATAAGCAGACCGTCAGACGGCGCAAGGAGAAGTCGAAGAAGTCCAGGGGCTCCAATTCCGACACCAGCACCAGCGATTCCGAGCCGGTGCGACAGAAGAAGAGGAAGCCCAAGTCCCAGGGCGCCAAGAAGACCAAAATAAAGAAAGCGGAAGAGGAGGCGCCCAAGAAGGACATCCGCAGCGAGTTGTTGGAGGCGTGGGAGGACAGCGAGGACGAGGACATGGATTTTGGCCTCGATAAAATGAACGAGTCGGAGCCGACAGAGGATAAATCCAACAAATTGATGGACTATTCTTCTATACCGCAACTTACATTGGACGATTCGCTGAAAGCATCGGACACGCTGGATAAAACTGCCGGGCCGGATCAAAGCGAAACGGAAACTGCCGACGAGACGAGTAAGCCAATACGCCCGTTGGACGAGCCAAGATCGCCTTCCCAAACCATCGAGGAGGTTCTGAACGACGTATCGGGTGAACTGGACGAGGCGAATGCACAGAATGAACCTGTAAAACCCGTCGAGGAACATTTATCCACCGAGAAGCTTCTCAGCACCCTCGAAGACGATTCTACCGACGTCGACGACAAAGCAAGCGAGAAGAAAGACGAAGAAGAGGTCGATAAAGTGGACGGAGAACAAGAAAACGTTAAAAAAGACGACGAAGAGAATGCGGCCTCCCAAAAATCCGACACGGACGAAGACACGTCCAAGCAGACGATGAATAGGGACATGCACGAAGCCATCAAGTCATGCTTCGATTTCGATGAAGACGACGAGGAAGACACGATCGTCGGCAATGCTACCTCGGGAAGGAAGATCCCGCGGGTCATCCCCAAAGTGACGAGGAAGAAGTCGTCTGAAACCGCGGATCCCGAACCGATAAAAGAAACCCCCAAAGACAAGGGGGAGGACATGAGCGCCGCCTTCCACGAACTGATGGAGATAACTTCGGTGCCGGATCTGCCCGACGTCCAGAACACTCTCAAGTGCGAGCAAAATTTTCACAATATCAAGACCATAAAGTTTCCGGATAAGGCAGAAGAGGCGGGCTCCCCGCCCAAGCCCGAGAGAAAGGACTCGACGGAGGTCGCCACGAAACTGACGAACCCCAAGAAGCGGTTCGTCAAGTCCTTCGAGGATTTCGAGCTGATGCAGAACGAGATAAGACGCAGGGAGGAGGAGCAGCTGGAGACGTCTAAGAACGAGAAGTACGACAGCGGTTTCGACTTTGAGGAAGCCAGGACGGAATTCACCGGCGGCTCCTCGAAAAATTACGATTCGGATAACTCGGACGAGCGGGATTCGCCCGATTCCACCATCCAGCTATCCAAGCTGAAGAGCAAGATAATGTCGAAGATCATCGAGGAGGCCAGGATAAACGCCGTGTCCAAGAACAAGATAATGTCAAAGATAAAGGACGCGAAACCTAAACCGGCCGAGACGGAAGTTAATCCGGCAACTGCGGAACCGGAAGCGAAATCGTCGGTTAACAGTTTGGAGAAGACGAAAACCGAGAGGGTTACCAGTCACAGGACGCCGCGTAGCAAAATACTGGAATCGTACAGGAAAGATGCCAGCAAGCACAAAGTCGAGCAAAAATCGGAAACGCCACAATCGAATAACGAAGATAGACTGAGAGATAGCCAGTCGGTCAAAGAAGTGGTGCCACCGAAGAAGAACAAGTGGTCCAGGAGGGGAAGCCACCCCAAGAAGGACAGGAACTTGTTTGTGCTCCAAGACGCCGCCCCGGAGGATCCGGTCACTACAGAAATTGAAAAGCAGACGGTGGACGAATCCACAAACAACCAAACAAACGTAGAGTTGGAATTGATAGATGACGCGCGCAAAATTAACGATATTATCTTGGGCGAATCCAGTTCGACGCTTTCCGACATTTTGACGCCATCCGATGACGTTCCGACGTCACGCGACGACGTTCCTACGCCACGCGATGACGTTCCCACGCCACCCGACGACGTTTCGATACCACACGATGATGTTCCGACACCATGCGATGACGTTTCTATACAATACGAAGATGTATCGACACCACGCGATGACGTCCTTACACCAAGCGATGATGTTCCTATATCACGCGATGACGTTCCACAACCACGCGATGACGTTCCGCAACCACACGATGACGTTCCGCAATCGGGCGATGATGTTCCGCAACCGCGCGATGATGTTCCGCTACCGCGCGATGACGTTCCGCCAAAAGGCGATGACGTTCCGCAACCACGCGATGATGTTTCGCAAAAAGACGATGATGTTTCGCAAAAAGACGATGACGTTCCGCAAAAAGGCGATGACGTTCCCCAACCACGCGATGACGTTCCGCAACCACACGAGGTTTTGGAAGTAGCAGAAACGACGGCAAAGGAAGCGGAAAGCACCGAACCGCAACTGACTGAACTCTTACCCCTGCAAGTCGATGAGAATGATACCGCTTCAAAGAAAGACGAGATAATCGAGGAGTCGCAGATGTTGGTTAACGAGGAAGTCGAAGTGGTGGATATTTTGCCGTCGGCCTATACCGAAGCGACCGAAGTTAAAGAAACTCCTCAAGAAACTCCTCAAGAAACAGAGTTTTCCGTAGAAACGAACGAGGTTCGTCGAGAGGAAGTCGTAGAGGAAGCAACTCTTGAAGAAGTTCCTCAGAAAATGGAACTCGGAGCTGTGCAAGAAGAGAACGAAAGAGTAATTGAAGAAGTTACGGACTTGCATCCGCAAGATGCTTCTTCCGTCGTAGAAGAAAGCCCTGTTACGGACGATCCCTCGGCAAATATCGAAGAAACGTCCGTCGTGCCATCAACCGAGAGTGAGACCGTCGCCTCTAATAAAGTCGGACCGGAAGCGGTCCCGATCACAGAGGAACATATCGAAGTGGAGGATTCTCTAGTTATATCGCCAATTAATGAAGCGGAAGCCAGTCTGCCTCAAGATGCCATCGTAACGCCTCCCAAGAAGAGCAAAAAGAGGAAAATATCGGAAGGTGGCGTCCCCCTCAGCCCTACGAAAAGCGGTACCGTGGCGGAACCGCAACCTGAAGACTTTGCGCCTTTAGAAAAGAAACTAAAAGAGGGAGAATATGCTGAGGAAGAAGTAAAAGTTACCTCGCCCGCTTTGGAGACGTTCGATAAAGTCGGTTCCGAAGTAGATGTAGAAAACGAAGAGGTTAAGGATGAAGGACAAGGCGGAAAAGTTGAAATAATGGAAACGGAACCGGCAGCGGTGGAAACTGATAAGAGCGTCAAAGAAAAGAAAAATACTGGGGAGTTTGAGAGATACGACGAAGAAATTAAAATGGAGAGCGAACTCGTCGTCGATATCGCAGAGACGGACGTTATCGGCAAAGAAATCGAAGAAAAAGCGGGGAAAAGCACGGAACCCGACGCTGCCCGGGAAAAACCCGAAGACGTCGATAGTAACGAGGACCTGGACAAAGACAAAGACCACCACAACGAGGTGGAGATCCAGTGCGCCAGCAGCTCGGTGGAGAGCTTCAAGTTCTCCATCCAGACCAACCTGTCGATCCTCTCCAGCAGGGAGGAGATGTCCGCCCTGGCCCTCGCGACGCTGTCCGAGATCAAAGCGGACCTGGAGAGCAACGAAGACCTGATGCCCAAGGAGAAGGAAGCCAAGCCGTCGCCCCCCGTGCTGCCGGAATCGGAGATGGTGCCGATCGAGGGCAACCTGACGGTCGTCTCGGAGAAGGATCTGGCCGACGGGCAGGTCGAGATCACCTCCGAGCAGGTGATCAGCCCCAAGAGGCCGGCGACGCTGTCCAACTTCTCCATGGACTTTTCCGATTCGCTCAGCGACAGCAACAGCAACAGCACGACGGACACCTCGTGCGACCTAGGCAAGGCGGATTTCAACTCGAAAGGGACGGAATTCACTGCGAAGGCCCTGACGAAGCAGATGAAACGCTTCGACCAGAAGAAGGAGAGCACTTACGGGCGCCTCGAGCTGATAAATATACTCGAGGGGAATTCCGACACGGAAAAGAAACCGAAAGAGTTCACTCACCCACCGAAGAAGACGACTATGGTGGACGATATATGCGATTTCGAGGAGCACATCCCGTCTCAGATCGTCTGCGCCAAAAACTTGAAGAAAGACGTTCCCGCGGAATTCGAGCAGGACTACAAGGAGTTCAGGGAGAAGGAGAAAACTTCCAAGACGTCTGTCAAGTCTACGACTTCTAAACTGTTGGAGAGGCTCACGACAGAGTCCAAGGCGAAAGCTTCGGCAGCCAAAAGCATGATCGCGAGCGTCCACCCCGTTCCCGAACTACTCAGCAAATTGCCAGTCAAGGCGCAAGCCGTCCCGCCTTCCAAAACCACCAAATATTCGTCAAAATCCAAGTTGGGCGTCGGCAAACCGATAATACTGTCTGAGCAGATCGTTAAACCGGCCACCGACACGTCAAAATTAAAACTGCGGAAGCCGATGGAGGACTTCGAAAACGTCGAGGCGTTCGTTATCCACAAGGACCCTAGCAAATCCAACTTGGAAGAGGAAGAAACCAAATCAAAAGTCACTTCCGCCAAAGCCCCGGGCAAGGCGAAAATATTACAGCAAACCATCATAACCCCGGCGGGGGAGATTATCCAACCTAACGTTACCGAGGCGCAGCCCGACGACAACATTTTCGATATAAACTCGATGCCCATCGTGCTCTCGGACGAGATCCTCACCCCGGAGAGCATAGAAAAGATGCCGATAGTGATCGGGAGCGACGCCAAGGTCACCGTCGCGGAGAAAGCGCCGAAACGACCCGCCCCGAGCAGAATCGTAACGACCGTAACGAGCCAAGTCGCTACTAACAAAACCGTCACCATCACCAAGCACAAACCGCCCAGGATCCTGCAAACTTTCAGCGGCAAAGTCGCCAAGAACTCGCCCTTGCACCCGAACACCGCCAAACCCGGGAAATACATAATCGTGCCGCAGAGCAGCATACCGCCGACGAAATACCTCTCGAAGAAGCCGACGATCGTTAAGAAAGCTCCGGTTCCTACGGGGCTCGTTCAGAAAGTGCCGAACATCGCCCCGGAGCCCAGCGGCAACAAGATAATGATCGTTACTAACCAGCAGGGCCAGCAACAACGCCTGTTACTCACTCCGGCGCAGCAGAAGATGCTCGGGTACCAGAACCAGAAAGTTACCAAGACCATCGTCAAAAGCAACGTGATGCAGAAGAGCATCCTTGCGTCCAAGGGTGTGTCGGTAGCGGAAGCGAGCACGAGCGGGGTCGTATCTAAAACACCCACTATAATAGGCCAGAAGGTCCTGGTAGGGCCGAACACCGCCCAAGGATTGATCACCACGACCGGTCAGCAAGTTATAGGCATCCAAGGGAGGACCGCTAAGACCGTGACGAAAAGAACGACCGCTGCAGCGCCGAAACTAGGAGCGCCCGCCGGCAAACCTCAGAAAACCATCCTAATAAAGAACCAACACGGGCAGACCGTGAGAAAGATCCAAGGAACCGACGACGAACTACTCGACAAGCAGGTGGCGGAACAGCTGAAAGCTATCAAAGCGAGTAGCGGGATGAAGTTCAGCTCGCAACAAAAAGCGGTGGACATAGAGAAAACGGCGCCTAAGGGAACTTTGAGACGTTCGTACTCGAAACGGGTGGAGGTGAAGCCCAGAGGGCCACCGCCGCTAACCGGTATCCACCACTCGCCCAAACAGGAAACGGTGGTCAGCGTATCGACAACCGCAGCGAAGAAAACCGAAGCGAGTGAAGCGAAAGCCGCGTCTAGCCTGCTGTCGGAAGAAACTAAAGCGCAACAAACCGAAAGGCCTTTGAACCAACTGGTGATCCAGGACGCGGTCGGCAACCAAACGACCATCACCGAAGGTCAGATCCTGGCTCTGCCTAGCGAGACGGTAGACGGTCAGCCGCAGTCTTACATGCTCGTGACCCTAGACGAATCGGGCAATCTTACGCCGCTCAACAGCGAGGCGTTGATGTCTCTCGATCCGAACCTCGGACTAGGAGGCGACCTGAGCAACATGGTCCTACAATTCGACCAAAGCGGGTCGAGCGAACAACCCCAAGCGGCCATTATAAAACCACCCGAGCTCCCGGAACCCGTCAAGTCGGTGGAAGTAGAACCTGCACCGCAACCTGTACCGGTAACCGTACCAGAGCCTTCCGTCACGACGGAAATATCCGACACGGCAGAACAAAAAATTGTACCGACAACGGAGCAAGTCGCTGCGAGCACCAACGGCGACTCGGGCCAACAGTTGATCGTAACCGGCGATCCGATAGCCACGCAGAAGTTCTTGGAATCCCTGACAGAGGGCACCACGGACCTAGCGAATATCCTCGCTAACGCCGAGGGCAACAGCATACTGATACAGGCCGACGGCCAACAGATCCTCATCAACACCAACACCGACAACCAGATGTTGTTGTCGATGAACAACGACAGCGCGAACGTAACGGAGAATACCGAGGGTGGCGGCAATCCGATCTTCGCCACGCAACCAAGCAAGAACCAAGATATCCTCGCCGCGGCGCTGGCCGATACCGACGTGTTCCAACAGGAGCACCCGAGCAGCACCCAGAGCAAGATCGTTTCCCAGCTGAGCCCGACCAACGCTTTGTATCCCATGAATGTGGGAAACGTGCTGGAAACCAGCTTAACGTTGAGCTCGCCCATCATGACGCCCCTAGAGGTGCCCAGCACCAACAACAAGAAGATACCCGACGACGAGGCGGACATTTTAACCCAAGTACCAAAGAACGTCGACCTTCCCATCACCATAACCGACCCGAACATCTCTCAGACCGTCGCCAACCAGCAGGTGTCGCAGATGATCGCCAACGAGCTGCAGACTAACCTGGATCTGGCCCTGCCCATATCCGAGACGACCATATCGGCGGTATCGACGGACGTGAACAGTCCCTCTTACGTTTATTCCCTTCCGACGTTGGACGACTCGGTGGAGATGTCACAGAAGCCATTCAACGGCAGCATGCCTCTTCTCACCGAGGACGTCGTGGAGGAAACGGCGGGTAAAAAGACCGAGGAGGAACAGAAGGAGGACCCCCCGAAAGACAAGGACAAGGAGTCGGAAGGTTTCCTGGGGGAGGAGGAGGGCCGGTTCACGCTGGGCGGCGAGATGTGCAGTTCGCTGAGCGAACCGCCGCCCGAAATGTTCGACCTGCCGGAGGTCAGCCAGAATTTCACGGGGAAGGGCGGCGCCGACGTTCCCTCCTTGCAGAGCACCCCCGACGCCAGCGACAACGCCTCGAAAGACGAGGACACGACGGATCTGTCGCAAGCCGACACTTCCAGCGAGGGTTCGTGCGAGATACCGTTGCAGCCGCGGATCGTGACGAAGTCCTTGGATCTGTCGAGGGACTTGGATTCGTTGAAGCGGGGCCTCGGCGACGCCGGCGACGGGAAGAACAAAAAGTGTAAATTCGACTGAGTAATTTGGACGGGAGGGGGCATTGTAAATAATAATGTATAGGGTGAGTAGGTATTAAGTGGCAGGCAGTGCTGAACATGTTTTTGATTTCTGGTTACGTTTGTACATAGTTTGTTATTTATGTACGATTTTGTACATAAAGGAAGCTTTTATTCATAGTTTTTTTATTGTACCGATATAGGTTTCCATGTAAGCACATAAAGTTAACGCATATAGTCGTCGTACCTACCCTAGCCTACTACTAGAGTTATGTGTCATGTGTGATCGATTGTTTCTTTATTTTCTATAAGGTACTGGACATAAATTTCACTCTATTTTTTAGGAGACTAAGATCATGTAGAATACAAGATACATAATTTAAATTTTATCTTTATGTATAATTTTATTAAAAAAAATGAAAGTTAATAATAATTGTTTTCTTTAACGCTCGGTGGTTTTCATTCCAGGCAAAGTTTTCTTCGCCCTTTCCTCCTTAGCTATCGATCAATCTCACAATTTGTTTTTTTTTGGAAAAAACGCTTCAGGTAAGCTCTTACAGTAGCGAAATTCGCTGTTCTAAGGGAGGGAATACGAAACGGTCATTTGAAAATATTTGCAGCGGGAGGTCTTAACTTTTGAAACGAGCAGACGATTGGTGGTTTTCATTCCAGGCAAATCGCCCTTTTGTCCTTAACTGTAGCCATCGATCAATCTCAATTGTTTTTCTCTGAAAGCGCTTCAGGTAAGCCTTCATAGTAGCGAAATTCGCTGTTCTAAGGGAGGGAATACGAAACCGTCTTGAAAATATTTGCAGCGGGAGGTCTTAACTTTTGAAACGAGCAGACGATCGGTGGTTTTCATTCCAGGCAAATCGCCCTTTTGTCCTTAACTGTAGCCTTCAATCAATCTCGATTGTTTTTCTTTGAAAGCGCTTCAGGTAAGCTTTCATAGTAGCGAAATTCGCTGTTCTAAGGGAGGGAATACGAAACCGTCATTTGAAAATATTTGCAGGGGGAGGTGTTAACTTTCGAAACGAGCAGTTTCGTTTTCACAAGAATATTTCTAAGTGTGCGTAATTACTAGATTGTTCGGTTAATCTAGAAAAGTGTGTAATGGTATAAACTGCATATTTTGTTTGCTGCATATTTACAAAATCCAAAGTGTTTATAAGAAGGTTTTTACGGTAAGAAAAATATTTTTAGGGTTTTAAACACAAAAATTCTTAGAATTACAGTTTAATTTTAGATTAGTGTTTGAATTTTTTAGCAAAAAGTAAAATTAATTTTTTCTGTGGCAATGCTACAAAAAAACATTTTTTAAGAAAAAGTAGTTATTAATTTGTTTAATATATATTTAAAACCATATAACTTTTATTTCTTATTGATGAATTAATTTAACATACGTCTTTATTAAATAAAAATGAATTTCATACTCAAAAATAAGTATTAAAACAATATTGTCATAAATTCATTAAAAACCGAAAAAAAAGGCAAAGTTTGAACGACCATAACTCAGTCTATTTTCATCGAAAAAACTTTTATAACCCAGCATTTTGTAGGAAATTTTATATACTTTTTTTTCTATGAAGCAATACCTATACCTATTTCTGCTCAGAAAAAAGTTATTTGCATAAAAGTAAAAAAAAAATGAATTTTTTCCATTTTTTTGTTAAATTGTTTTTAATATATTTTGCAGCAAATAAATTTTTTAAATAAGCTATTTTTACAAAATTTTTCCTATGCAATATCCTCAAATTTTGCTTCGCTTTCGAGATATACTCAAAAAACCGTAAGGGTTGCATTTTCACCCCTATCTCCAATTTCCACCCTCTAATTTAATAGCGCTTCGTAGTTTTTTCATTCTAAATAACCATTTGAAGGATTCATGCAATAAAAACCCATCAACGTTGTAGTTCCATACCATATGACATAATTAATAGCCTAGTAGCAAAATTCGCTATTCTAAGGGAGGGAATACGAAACCGTCTTGAAAATATTTGCAGAGGGAGTTCTAACTTTTGAAACGAGCAGACGATCGGTGGTTTTCATTCCAGGCAAATTGCCCTTTCGTCCTTAACTGCCACACAATAATAATAAAATATTTGAAATATTGATTCATTGACACTTGTCCTTTCGTACAAAGAAATTCAGAATTCCCGTGCAACATTGATTCATACAAGGCAGATCTAGTGTATCGAGCTGATATTTCCAGCGGGGAATCGTACTTAAGGTAAGTATGTGAATAATTGTACGAACAGAAAGCATTTAAAGAAAAACTTCAATATAGGGTGTTATGCGAAAACTTGTCGAAGACGAAGCAATAATATTTTCCAAAATTAAGATTTTCCTATACAACGTGTCTCAATATTTATTGTAACACTGATCCATATGTTATTACGATATTTAAATGGAACAAAATATAATCATATATATGTATATAAAAAGTCCTGCGGTATCAGAATATGCAATTAGAAAAACAATTGAACATCTATTTAAAAAGATATGTCTAAAAAATACATTTTTTGGGAAAAATCCTGATTTTCTTTTATAGAAAATTATGTTTCACCAAAAATTTGCTTCATTTTTTTTTAATTTTAACACCAAACTTCAGAAAGGTATTTTCTAGCAAACATTACAAAAAACTGTGTAACACAATTAAAAATTTTCTATTAAAGAGTACAGCTTACCAGGATAAAATAAGTTTGATACAGAAAAACAGCAAATTTAAAAATGATAAAGGTATTTGTTTAAAAATTTTTAAAATCAGTTACTATCACTATACATACATAGATGGCGCTGAGGGACGGAGTGACAAATTCTGCTGTAGCAAATAACAACGGCCTAATTCTACTGTGCTCAGATAGGTGCCGCTTGATAACTAATTTATTAAAATGACGCGGTTAATTTAAAATTCTTTGCATCCCTAAATTTGCTCTTTAATACCTGAAATATCAATAAATATTAATATAATAGTTAGTGTTAAAGATTTCAAATCAAGCAAATCGGTGTATCCTGGTTACCTCGTCGATAATAATAGTCTTTTAAATTATTTTATAAAAAAATACTTGTTTGTGCAGTGTGCTACAAGAGTCCAGAAACAGTCAATCCAGTTTAGCAGGTAAGAGTTAAACTTTAATGGCATCACTTTTTACTATTTAGATCTTTTTGGTACGCTTTACATTTTACATTAAAAAAAAAACTAACCTAACTTCTTGTCAGTTTAAACTTTAAATGTTTGTTAGTAATATAAATAATCAATAACGTGTATACGGAGCACTTTGGCTATCTATCAGGTTATAACTAATATGTTTAGCCAAAATAAAGAAATCGACCAAATAAAACATTGTTTATTTACAATAAAATAATTATTTTAAGATATAATTCCAGTAAGAACACTGCTATCTTTTTAAAGCCCGTAACTCCGCTGTTTATTAACGAATCGTGACGTCTTTTTTTAAATTGAAGTTTTTTTTTTATTCTCTTTTAGTACATGCAATAAAATACTAAAAATTATAAATTAAGGGCGTATTTAATTTTGCAACTAAGGAGTTTTTTTCAATAATTTCCCTTCGCTATAAAAAGGCATTTTTTTGAGAAAAAACAATGAAACTCGATAGCTTTTTGTTAAATCTACCAATAAAGAAATTGGCGTGGCTTCGGGTACCTCTCAGGTTTGTACAGATCGCCTTAATGTTAAAAATGTTGTCACCGCCGTTCTTGATGGTGAAACTGCAATAGGTAAAAATCACAAATTGGGAACAGCTTGCCCCTGAAGTATACCAAGTAAAAACCGTTCGCAAAAGCGACTGCACTCCTATGCAAAGGAACCCGAACTAGCGGCTAAACTTACCAGTCATAAATACATTATGCGACTAATCTGAAAGTACTAAAGTAATTTTAACTGCTCACCTCCGGAATATAAATCCGGCACCGGAGAAAACACGTAGGTATACGTTCCGGCGGGTTTGTTCGGTTGTTTGTCGAAAGTTTTCACGTTTTCCCGAATTACAACAGGAATAAGTTAGATCCGCGCCGTAATTAGAGTTCTCGTAACAAGTTTTCCAAGGCGCGATCCTTAATAGCCATTAATTGCCGGCGTATTAATTAAAAGATTAACGTTCCTCGCAGTTCCCCGACGATTATCGCACCTTCGCTCATGTCTGACGGTTGCTGATTTATTTAAGGTTGCGTTCTGACGCGATCTGGGGGCGATATTCTGCGTGGCGATGTTACAAAACCGGAAAATAAACGCGAATTACGATATTTTGACGATCAAACAATTAAAAAATTACTATGCTTACCGTGTTATAAAATCATTGCTGTAAACGCGAAGAAAAATATTCTTTATGGCTAGAAAATAAGTAGGTTGAAATACTCGCTTGTATATATTGAATAAAATCGAGTTTAAAATACTTAAAATTATATATTTCCATTTCTCAATTATTATTTTTTATCCAATATGCATAAATATGCCAAAAGTTGCAACAGAAACTTGGCAATAGCGCACGTGTGCTGGGTTTATTATTTGTAAGTTGGCAGTCCTTGTCATGTATGTATATATTATACTATGTGATTGCTCCAGAGATATGGAGTAGGGGAGAATGAGCTTCGACGAGTGCGCATCCACTTTTCTAGGGACGCTACGGGCGCAGACATTTTGAAGGCTTTTACGTCACGCAGTGACGCAGTTGTTGTTGACGTTAGGTTCACAGGTGTGTTTTTTGAGGTTATTCATATTTTTGTTTGTAAATTTCGTTTTTATTGAACTTTAAATATGTCTTGTGCTTTGTACTGTGAAAGGAAGCGCAAATTGCAGAAGATGTCCAATACAAAACATTTCTAAATATTTAGGTAGCTGTACACAAAAATAAGATATTTCCACTTTTTATTCTAAATTTTTATTGTAAACATGTAATTTTTTTATTTCTAGCTTTCCTAGAAATGAAACTTTACTGGACAAGGACAAGGTTCTTTCTATCGAAAAAGAAAATTGGGTATGGACAAAAAATAACGTAATTTGCTCTGAACACTTTAAAGCGGATGATTTTCTCCCCTTTTGTGGAAGAAAAATAGTACGACCCAACTCTGCACCTTCCATAAAATTATTTTGTGGTGTATCTTCTTCCATTTTAAGCAAGAGTACTTTATCGAGTTCAATTAATACAGGAGCTTTGACCAAATTGATGTTACAATCAAGTGAATCATCTTTGACCTATAACGTTACTGAAGTTCGAGTAGGTACAACGTAAAAAGAAGAGACAACTGAATTTAAGGTAATAAAGATTTGTAATTTAAAAATAGTAGTAATGCTAAGGATGTTAAATACGTACCCTGCCAAATTGTTTGATACGGACCTAATAAATTAAGAAATAATATTTACAGTAATTTTATTTTCAGTGTTCAGAATACATCGAATGGTAACACTAGTACTGATAGTAGTGCTAAGAGAAGGAGTATTATGGCAATGAAAACATACTTTAATGGATAACTTTAATAATGAAAATATCTTTGCAGTATATCTCCTTCTACAGTTGCAACGAAAAATGTTAAACTGAAACGTAGACAGGAAACTTACCGTTCAGTCTTTACGAAACGAAATTAAGGACGGATTATTCAAGGCCCTGCATTAAGACAAAAATTAAATAATTATTTTCAACCATCAGTAAATAAATATGTTACGTTATACAGTGTTTTATTTTAATATACAAAATATTTAGGAACTACATCACAATTTTTTTTTATTTCATATAAATTGAGTACCTACCGCAATCTGTTAAAGTTTATCGTATCAAAAATATATTATTATTGGTGTGATTAATATTCTCTGTTGAACCTTCTGTGAAACAAGATAGTTATAACATAATTAAAGTATCATTCAATGTAAAAGATAAGCACAATGTCGGAGTGTGTGCAGATTTATACATATGATAGGTAATAATATCCTATGCAGTTATGATACAACTCTAGCCGTTGTTCTTGAGTAATATAGTATTTAATATATTTTTTATGAAGTGCATATATGAAAATTTAATTTTTTATTATATAATAAATATTCAGATATACCTAGAAAATTATGAAAAATAATTCATATGTAATTGAAAATTTCAAAAGTACGTATTTGTTAGTTCATATTTCATTTCAAAATTTAATGTAAAGTTATGTGCGTTTCTAATTTGAAATTTTAGAACTGACCTGGTAATGTAATATAGTACCCCCTCGTATCTAAGACTTCAAAATGGCGACCTCCTTTATTAACAAGTTTGCGCATCTTGACGCTCATTCTCCCTACTCCATATCTCTGGATTGCTCGCACAACTGATTGCTTTAACCCATAAAATGTAGAATAAAGAACATAAAAGGTAGAAAGAACAATTTGTGGCTAAAAGAAAGTATGAGTGCATGAAAATTAGAGCAGAAAATAGCAAAAGTAGGAAAAAACCGTTTAAAGAGAAGATTGTGGAGCCAGAACCTCCATACACCGTTCGAGGGCATCAACTAGTCGACATAGAGTACATGGCACAAAGCATGCACTGTTCTTTTTGCAAAGAATTTTTACGTATTTTAGATTATCTACAAACTTTGATCACGAAGTGAACAAACAAGTTGTATGTAGAGGCGTAAGATTAACAGTTTTCAAAATACAGCGAGTATTAATAGTGGGGAGTTTGATCACAATGTGACAACAGCGCTTAACCTAACGCTAAACATCTGCTGCATACCATTTGTGCACGTGGCAGACTTGTCCTACGGAAAAAATGTAAACAGCTATTATTGTGAAACATTTAACAAACTTCAAGACAATTGTTTTCCAGTTTTAAATAAATAAAATAAAGTGTATCGATTTTGTGGTACGAAGATAGTGTTGTGCTTAAATTTTAGCTGGAATTTTAGTAATTATGAATCTCTTAAAACAGGAACTTAACTTTTAATCAAATTATGTATTTGAAATATATGTAATTAAAGTACCCAAAGATTTTTAAAGAATGCAATATTTACGGAGATAGCACTCCCTTCTGTATTGCTTAAGAATAAAAAAAAGAAGAGCTTTTGAGACAAATAACCTTCACAGTACTAAAGACAATAGTTCGACTTATCGTCAATAAAAATTTGTTTTTTTTTATCAATTAACATAAAAATTACGACGAGTTAAAGTGAGAGGTATCAATTTTGCAGACAGAAAACCGAGATTTTTTCAACATTTTCATTAATAACTAAAGAATGGGATAACGAAACTAACTGAAATTTTAACACAAAATAGAGTAATAGTGAGGCTATATATGGTCCAAATTTCCAAATTTTTTACCTCTACGTTTTCTTAATATCGGTTTCCAAACTCAGGGGTCCATTTCATTTATTTCGATAGTAGTACAATGAAGGGCAACTTAAAGTCCCCACTAGTTGGATCGCTCTCATTCTCTTGCGCCCCACCACAAATAATTAGGTATGTTTCGGACTGGGACTGTTGTTTGGAAATATACACCGTGGCACCAAAAACTGTTGTATTCAATAGGGTGAATAATAATTAATCCGATAACAGTTGCATTTGATATTTTAAAATATATTATTTTATTAATGATATGTTAACATTTCGTAGTTAGTTAAATAAGAATATTGAATTATTTGTTTTAAATAAAATATTATATAAAAACTATTTACTTTTTTAATTATTGTTCGCAACATTCAATACCTGCATATTTAAAGTTTTTTTTCCATTACTAGAAATATTCATACAGGGCGGGCCAATAGTGATAATATTATTCCTATTCCATACAGATAGAGAATAATTTTTAGGCGCCTTAAGGGGGACATTTTTAAAATAGTATGAAGTATACGGGGTGATTCCGAAGGCCGCATCAAACATGGTTTTTAAACGCGCGC